>NC_090388.1:5045070-5345070 GCF_036365525.1 Heterodontus francisci
TGGTCAATCATGAGTGAGTGGTCAGAATGGAGTGAGTGATCAGAGTGGAGGGAGTGGCCTCTGTGGAGGCAGTGGTCAGTCAGGAGGGAGTGGACAGTCAGGAGTGAATGGTCAGTCAGGTGTGAGTGGTCAGTCAGTAGGGAGTGGTCAGAATGATGAGAGTGGTCAGAGTGGAGGGAGTGGCCACAGTAGAGGGAGTGGTCAGTCAGGAGGGAATGGACAGTCAGGAGTGTGTGGTCAGTCAGTAAGGAGTGGTCAGAGTGGAGTGTGGTCAGTCAGGAGTGAGTGGTCAAAGTGGTGTGAGTGGTCAGCCAGGAGTGAGTGGTCAGTCAGTAGGGAGTGGTCAGATTGGAGTGTGGGGTCAGAGTGGAGTGTGGGGTCAGAGTGGAGTGAGTGGTCAGAATGGAGTGACTGGTCATTCAGGAAGGAGTGGTCAGTCAGTAGGGAGTGGTCAGTCAGGAGTGTATGGTGAGAGTGGAGGGAGTGATCAGTCAGGAGGGAGTGGTGAGAGTGGAGGTAGTGGACAGTCAGGAGTGAGTGGTCAGAGTGGAGTGAGTGGTCATTCAGGAAGGAGTGCTCAGTCAGTAGGGAGTGGTCAGAGTGGAGTGTGGGGCCAGAGTGGAGTGTGGGGTCAGAGTGGAGGGAGTGGTCAGTCAAGAGTGAGTGGTCAGTCAGAGTGTGTGGTCAGTCAGGAGTGTGTTGTCAGAGTGGAGTGAGTGGTCAGTCTGGAGTGAGTGATCAGTCAGTAGGGAGTGGTCAGAGTAGAGTGTGTGGTCAGTCAGGAGTGAGTGGTCAGAGTGGTGTGAGTGGTCAATCATGAGTGAGTGGTCTGAGTGCAGTGAGTGGTCATTCAGGAAGGAGTGGTCCGTCAGGAGTGAGTGATCAGTCAGGAGTGAGTGGACAGAATGGAGTGAGTGGTCAGAGTGGAGGGAGTGGTCAGAGTGGAGGGAGTGGTCAGTCAGCAGGGAGTGGACAGAGTGGTGTGAGAAGTCAGTCAGTAGTGAGTGGTCAGAGTGGAGTGAGTGGTCAGTCAGGAGTGTGTGATGAGTCAGGAGTGAATGGTCAGAGTGGAGTGAGTGGTCAGAGTGGAAGGAGTAGTCCGAATGAAGGGAGTGGTCAGTCTGCAGGGGGTGGACAGTCAGGAGTGAGTGGTCATTCAGGAGGGAGTGGTCAGAGTGCAGTGAGTGGTCATACAGGAGGGAGTGGTCAGTCAGGATGGAGTAGTCAGTCAGGAGTGAGTGGTCAGAGTGGAAGGAGTGGTCAGAGTGGAGGGTGTAGTCAGTCAGTAGGGAGTGGTCAGTCAGGAGTGTATGGTCAGAGTAGAGGGAGTGGTCAGTCAGGAGTGAGTGGTCAGTCAGGGGTGTGTGGTCAGAGAGGAGTGAGTGGTCAGAATGGAGTGAGTGGTCATTCAAGAGTGAGTGATCAATCAAGAGTGAGTGGTCATTCAGAAGGGAGTGGTCAGTCAGGAGTGAGTGGTCAGATTGGCATGAGTGGTCAGTGTGGTGTGAGTGGTCAATAATGAGTGGAGTGAGTGGTCAGTTAGAAGTGAGTGGCCATTCAGGAGGGAGTGGTCAGTCAGGAGTGAGTGATCAGTCAGGAGTGAGTGGTCAGAGTGGAGTGAGTGGTCTGTCAGTAGGGAGTGGCCTGAGTGGAGTGAGTGGTCATTCAGGAGGGAGTGATCAGTCAGGAGTGAGTGATGAGTCAGGAATGAGTGGTCAGAATGGAGTGAGTGATCATTCAGGAGGGTGTGGTCAGTCAGTAGAGTGGTCAGTCAGGAGTGAGTGGTCAGAGTGGAGGGAGTGGTCAGTCAGGAGTGAGTGGTCAGTCGGGAGTGAGTGGTCAGAGTGGAGTGAGTGGTCATTCAGGATGGAGTAGTCAGTCAGGAGAGAGTGGTCAGAGTGAAGTGAGTGGTCAGAGTGGAGGGAGTGGTCAGAGTGGAGGGTGTAGTCACTCAGTAGGGAGTGGTCAGTCAGGAGTGTATGGTCAGAGTGGAGCGAGTGGTCAGTCAGAGTGTGTGGCTAGTCAGGAGTGAGTGGTCAAAGTGGAGGGAGTGGTCAGAGTGGAGGGTGTGGTCACTCAGTAGGGAGTGGTCAGTCAGGAGTGTATGGTAAGAGTGGAGGGAGTGGTCAGTGTGGTGTGAGTGGTCAATAATGAGTGGAGATGGAGGTCAGTTAGGGGTGAGTGGTCAGTCAGGAGGGAGTGATCAGTCAGGAGTGAGTGGTCAGAGTGGTGTGAGTGGTCAGTCAGGAGTGAGTGGTCAGAATGGAATGAGTAGTCATTCAGGAGTGAGTGGTCAGTCAGGAGTGTGTGGTCAGTCAGGAGTCTCTGGTCAGAGTGGAGTGAGTGGTCAGTCAAGAGTGAGTGGTCAGTCAGGAGTGTGTGGTCATTCAGGAGTCTGTGGTCAGAGTGGAGTGAGTGGTCAGTCAGGAGTGTGTGTTCAGTCAGGTGTCTGTGGTCAGAGTGGAGTGAGTGGCCAGTCAGGAGTGAGTGGTCAGTCAGGAATAAGTGGTCATTCAGGAGGGAGTGGTCAGTCAGGAGTGAGTGATCAGTCAGGAGTGAGTGGTCAGTGTGTAGTGAGTGGTCAGTCAGGAGTCTGTGGTCAGAGTGCAGTGTGTGGTCAGTCAGGAGTGTGTGTTCAGTCAGGTGTCTGTGGTCAGAGTGGAGTGAGTGGTCAGTCAGGAGTGTGTGGTCAGTTAGGTGTCTGTGGTCAGAGTGGAGTGTGTGGTCAGTCAGGAGTGTGTGGTCAGTTAGGTGTCTGTGGTCACAGTGGAGTGTGTGGTCAGTCAGGAGTGTGTGGTCAGTCAGGAGTCTGTGGTCAGAGTGGAGTGTGTGGTCAGTCAGGAGTGTGTGGTCAGTCAGGAGTCTGTGGTCAGAGTGGAGTGAGTGGTCAGTCAGGAGTGTGTGGTCAGTTAGGTGTCTGTGGTCAGAGTGGAGTGTGTGGTCAGTCAGGAGTGTGTGGTCAGAGTGGAGTGAGTGGTCAGTTAGTTGTCTGTGGTCAGAGTGGAGTGAGTGGTCATTCAGTAGTGTGTGGTCAGTCAGGAGTGTGTGGTCAGTTAGGTGTCTGTGGTCAGAGTGGAGTGAGTGGTCAGTCAGGCGTCTGTGGTCAGAGTGGAGTGAGTGGTCAGTCAGGTGTCTGTGGTCAGAGTGGAGTGTGTGGTCAGTTAGGTGTCTCTGGTCAGAGTGGAGTGTGTGGTCAGTTAGGAGTGTGTGGTCAGAGTGGAGTGTGTGGTCAGTCAGGAGTGTGTGGTCAGTTAGGTGTCTGTGGTCAGAGTGGAGTGTGTGGTCAGTCAGGTGTCTGTGGTCAGAGTGGAGTGAGTGGTCAGTCAGGTGTCTGTGGTCAGAGTGGAGTGAGTGGTCAGTCAGGAGTGTGTGGTCAGTTAGGTGTCTGTGGTCAGAGTGGAGTGTGTGGTCAGTCAGGAGTGTGTGGTCAGTTAGGTGTCTGTGGTCAGAGTGGAGTGAGTGGTCAGTCAGGAGTGTGTGGTCAGTTAGGTGTCTGTGGTCAGAGTGGAGTGAGTGGTCAGTTAGGTGTCTGTAGTCAGAGTGGAGTGAGTGGTCAGTCAGGTGTCTGTGGTCAGAGTGGAGTGTGTGGTCAGTCAGGTGTCTGTGGTCAGAGTGGAGTGTGTGGTCAGTCAGGTGTCTGTGGTCAGAGTGGAGTGAGTGGTCAGTCAGGAGTGTGTGGTCAGAGTGGAGTGAGTGGTCAGTCAGGAGTGTGTGGTCAGTTAGGTGTCTGTGGTCAGAGTGGAGTGAGTGGTCAGTCAGGAGTGAGTGGTCAGTTAGGTGTCTGTGGTCAGAGTGGAGTGTGTGTTCAGTCAGGTGACTGTGGTCAGAGTGGAGTGAGTGGTCAGTTAGGTGTCTGTGGTCAGAGTGGAGTGAGTTGTCAGTTAGGTGTCTGTGGTCAGAGTGGAGTGAGTGGTCATTCAGTAGTGTGTGGTCAGTCAGGAGTGTGTGGTCAGTTAGGTGTCTGTGGTCAGAGTGGAGTGAGTGGTCAGTCAGGTGTCTGTGGTCAGAGTGGAGTGAGTGGTCAGTCAGGAGTGTGTGGTCAGTTAGGTGTCTGTGGTCAGAGTGGAGTGAGTGGTCAGTCAGGTGTCTGTGGTCAGAGTGGAGTGAGTGGTCAGTCAGGAGTGTGTGGTCAGTTAGGTGTCTGTGGTCAGAGTGGAGTGTGTGGTCAGTCAGGAGTGTGTGGTCAGAGTGGAGTGAGTGGTCAGTCAGGAGTGTGTGGTCAGTTAGGTGTCTGTGGTCAGAGTGGAGTGTGTGGTCAGTCAGGTGTCTGTGGTCAGAGTGGAGTGAGTGGTCAGTCAGGTGTCTGTGGTCAGAGTGGAGTGAGTGGTCAGTCAGGAGTGTGTGGTCAGTTAGGTGTCTGTGGTCAGAGTGGAGTGTGTGGTCAGTCAGGTGTCTGTGGTCAGAGTGGAGTGAGTGGTCAGTCAGGAGTATGTGGTCAGTTAGGTGTCTGTGGTCAGAGTGGAGTGAGTGGTCAGTCAGGTGTCTGTGGTCAGAGTGGAGTGTGTGGTCAGTCAGGAGTGTGTGGTCAGTTAGGTGTCTGTGGTCAGAGTGGAGTGTGTGGTCTGTCAGGAGTGTGTGGTCAGAGTGGAGTGAGTGGTCAGTTAGGTGTCTGTGGTCAGAGTGGAGTGTGTGGTCAGTCAGGAGGGTGTGGTCAGTTAGGTGTCTGTGGTCTGAGTGGAGTGTGTGGTCAGTCAGGAGTGTGTGGTCAGTTAGGTGTCTGTGGTCAGAGTGGAGTGTGTGGTCAGTCAGGAGTGTGTGGTCAGTTAGGTGTCTGTGGTCAGAATGGAGTGTGTGGTCAGTCAGGAGTGTGTGGTCAGAGTGGAGTGAGTGGTCAGTTAGGTGTCTGTGGTCAGAGTGGAGTGTGTGGTCAGTCAGGAGTGTGTGGTCAGTTAGGTGTCTGTGGTCAGAGTGGAGTGTGTGGTCAGTCAGGTGTCTGTGGTCAGAGTGGAGTGTGTGTTCAGTCAGGTGTCTGTGGTCAGAGTGGAGTGAGTGGTCAGTTAGGTGTCTGTGGTCAGAGTGGAGTGAGTGGTCAGTCAGGAGTGTGTGGTCAGTTAGGTGTCTGTGGTCAGAGTGGAGTGTGTGGTCAGTCAGGAGTGTGTGGTCAGTTAGGTGTCTGTGGTCAGAGTGGAGTGTGTGGTCAGTCAGGAGTGTGTGGTCAGTCAGGAGTCTGTGGTCAGAGTGGAGTGAGTGGTCAGTCAGGAGTGTGTGGTCAGTTAGGTGTCTGTGGTCAGAGTGGAGTGTGTGGTCAGTCAGGAGTGTGTGGTCAGAGTGGAGTGAGTGGTCAGTTAGGTGTCTGTGGTCAGAGTGGAGTGAGTGGTCATTCAGTAGTGTGTGGTCAGTCAGGAGTGTGTGGTCAGAGTGGAGTGTGTGGTCAGTCAGGAGTATGTGGTCAGTTCGGTGTCTGTGGTCAGAGTGGAGTGAGTGGTCAGTCAGGTGTCTGTGGTCAGAGTGGAGTGAGTGGTCAGTCAGGTGTCTGTGGTCAGAGTGGAGTGTGTGGTCAGTTAGGTGTCTCTGGTCAGAGTGGAGTGTGTGGTCAGTTAGGAGTGTGTGGTCAGAGTGGAGTGAGTGGTCAGTCAGGAGTGTGTGGTCAGTTAGGTGTCTGTGGTCAGAGTGGAGTGTGTGGTCAGTCAGGTGTCTGTGGTCAGAGTGGAGTGAGTGGTCAGTCAGGTGTCTGTGGTCAGAGTGGAGTGAGTGGGCAGTCAGGAGTGTGTGGTCAGTTAGGTGTCTGTGGTCAGAGTGGAGTGAGTGGTCAGTCAGGAGTGTGTGGTCAGTTAGGTGTCTGTGGTCAGAGTGGAGTGAGTGGTCAGTCAGGAGTGTGTGGTCAGTTAGGTGTCTGTGGTCAGAGTGGAGTGTGTGGTCAGTCAGGAGTGAGTGGTCAGTTAGGTGTCTGTGGTCAGAGTGGAGTGTGTGTTCAGTCAGGAGTGTGTGGTCAGTTAGGTGTCTGTGGTCAGAGTGGAGTGAGTGGTCAGTTAGGTGTCTGTAGTCAGAGTGGAGTGAGTGGTCAGTCAGGTGTCTGTGGTCAGAGTGGAGTGTGTGGTCAGTCAGGAGTGTGTGGTCAGTTAGGTGTCTGTGGTCAGAGTGGAGTGAGTGGTCAGTTAGGTGTCTGTAGTCAGAGTGGAGTGAGTGGTCAGTCAGGTGTCTGTGGTCAGAGTGGAGTGTGTGGTCAGTCAGGTGTCTGTGGTCAGAGTGGAGTGAGTGGTCAGTCAGGAGTGTGTGGTCAGAGTGGAGTGAGTGGTCAGTCAGGAGTGTGTGGTCAGTTAGGTGTCTGTGGTCAGAGTGGAGTGTGTGGTCAGTCAGGAGTGTGTGGTCAGTTAGGTGTCTGTGGTCAGAGTGGAGTGTGTGGTCAGTCAGGAGTGAGTGGTCAGTTAGGTGTCTGTGGTCAGAGTGGAGTGTGTGGTCAGTCAGGAGTGAGTGGTCAGTTAGGTGTCTGTGGTCAGAGTGGAGTGTGTGGTCAGTCAGGAGTGAGTGGTCAGTTAGGTGTCTGTGGTCAGAGTGGAGTGAGTTGTCAGTTAGGTGTCTGTGGTCAGAGTGGAGTGAGTGGTCATTCAGTAGTGTGTGGTCAGTCAGGAGTGTGTGGTCAGTTAGGTGTCTGTGGTCAGAGTGGAGTGAGTTGTCAGTTAGGTGTCTGTGGTCAGTCAGGAGTGTGTGGTCAGTTAGGTGTCTGTGGTCAGAGTGGAGCGTGTGGTCAGTCAGGAGTGTGTGGTTAGTCAGGTGTCTGTGGTCAGAGTGGAGTGAGTGGTCAGTCAGGAGTCTGTGGTCAGAGTGGAGTGAGTGGTCAGTCAGGGGTGTGTGGTCAGTTAGGTGTCTGTGGTCAGAGTGGAGTGTGTGGTCAGTCAGGAGTGTGTGGTCAGAGTGGAGTGAGTGGTCAGTCAGGAGTGTGTGGTCAGTTAGGTGTCTGTGGTCAGAGTGGAGTGAGTGGTCAGTCAGGTGTCTGTGGTCAGAGTGGAGTGAGTGGTCAGTCAGGAGTGTGTGGTCAGTTAGGTGTCTGTGGTCAGAGTGGAGTGTGTGGTCAGTCAGGTGTCTGTGGTCAGAGTGGAGTGAGTGGTCAGTCATGAGTGTGTGGTCAGTTAGGTGTCTGTGGTCAGAGTGGAGTGTGTGGTCTGTCAGGAGTGTGTGGTCAGAGTGGAGTGAGTGGTCAGTTAGGTGTCTGTGGTCAGAGTGGAGTGTGTGGTCAGTCAGGAGTGTGTGGTCAGTTAGGTGTCTGTGGTCTGAGTGGAGTGTGTGGTCAGTCCGGAGTGTGTGGTCAGTTAGGTGTCTGTGGTCAGAGGGGAGTGTGTGGTCAGTCAGGAGTGTGTGGTCAGAGTGGAGTGAGTGGTCAGTTAGGTGTCTGTGGTCAGAGTGGAGTGTGTGGTCAGTCAGGAGTGTGTGGTCAGAGTGGAGTGAGTGGTCAGTTAGGTGTCTGTGGTCAGAGTGGAGTGTGTGGTCAGTCAGGAGTGTGTGGTCAGTTAGGTGTCTGTGGTCAGAGTGGAGTGTGTGGTCAGTCAGGTGTCTGTGGTCAGAGTGGAGTGTGTGTTCAGTCAGGTGTCTGTGGTCAGAGTGGAGTGAGTGGTCAGTTAGGTGTCTGTGGTCAGAGTGGAGTGAGTTGTCAGTTAGGTGTCTGTGGTCAGAGTGGAGTGAGTGGTCATTCAGTAGTGTGTGGTCAGTCAGGAGTGTGTGGTCAGTTAGGTGTCTGTGGTCAGAGTGGAGCGTGTGGTCAGTCAGGGGTGTGTGGTTAGTCAGGTGTCTGTGGCCAGAGTGGAGTGAGTGGTCAGTCAGGTGTCTGTGGTCAGAGTGGAGTGAGTGGTCAGTCAGGAGTGTGTGGTCAGTTAGGTGTCTGTGGTCAGAGTGGAGTGTGTGGTCAGTCAGGAGTGTGTGGTCAGAGTGGAGTGAGTGGTCAGTCAGGAGTGTGTGGTCAGTTAGGTGTCTGTGGTCAGAGTGGAGTGTGTGGTCAGTCAGGTGTCTGTGGTCAGAGTGGAGTGAGTGGTCAGTCAGGTGTCTGTGGTCAGAGTGGAGTGAGTGGTCAGTCAGGAGTGTGTGGTCAGTTAGGTGGCTGTGGTCAGAGTGGAGTGTGTGGTCAGTCAGGTGTCTGTGGTCAGAGTGGAGTGAGTGGTCAGTCAGGAGTGTGTGGTCAGAGTGGAGTGAGTGGTCAGTTAGGTGTCTGTGGTCAGAGTGGAGTGTGTGGTCAGTCATGAGTGTGTGGTCAGTTAGGTGTCTGTGGTCAGAGTGGAGTGTGTGGTCAGTCAGGAGTGTGTGGTCAGTTAGGTGTCTGTGGTCAGAGTGGAGTGTGTGGTCAGTCAGGAGTGTGTGGTCAGAGTGGAGTGAGTGGTCAGTTAGGTGTCTGTGGTCAGAGTGGAGTGTGTGGTCAGTCAGGAGTGTGTGGTCAGAGTGGAGTGAGTGGTCAGTTAGGTGTCTGTGGTCATTCAGTAGTGTGTGGTCAGTCAGGAGTGTGTGGTCAGTTAGGTGTCTGTGGTCAGAGTGGAGTGTGTGGTCAGTCAGGAGTGTGTGGTCAGAGTGGAGTGAGTGGTCAGTCAGGAGTGTGTGGTCAGTTAGGTGTCTGTGGTCAGAGTGCCGTGTGTGGTCAGTCAGGAGTGTGTGGTCAGTTAGGTGTCTGTGGTCAGAGTGGAGCGTGTGGTCAGTCAGGAGTGTGTGGTCAGTCAGGAGTGTGTGGCCAGAGTGGAGTGAGTGGTCAGTCAGGTGTCTGTGGTCAGAGTGGAGTGAGTGGTCAGTCAGGAGTGTGTGGTCAGTTAGGTGTCTGTGGTCAGAGTGGAGTGTGTGGTCAGTCAGGAGTGTGTGGTCAGAGTGGAGTGAGTGGTCAGAGTGGAGTGTGTGGTCAGTTAGGTGTCTGTGGTCAGAGTGGAGTGTGTGGTCAGTCAGGAGTGTGTGGTCAGTTAGGTGTCTGTGGTCAGAGTGGAGTGTGTGGTCAGTCACGAGTGTGTGGTCAGAGTGGAGTGTGGTCAGTCAGGTGTCTGTGGTCAGAGTGGAGTGAGTGGTCAGTCAGGTGTCTGTGGTCAGAGTGGAGTGAGTGGTCAGTCAGGAGTGTGTGGTCAGTTAGGTGGCTGTGGTCAGAGTGGAGTGTGTGGTCAGTCAGGTGTCTGTGGTCAGAGTGGAGTGAGTGGTCAGTCAGGAGTGTGTGGTCAGAGTGGAGTGAGTGGTCAGTTAGGTGTCTGTGGTCAGAGTGGAGTGTGTGGTCAGTCATGAGTGTGTGGTCAGTTAGGTGTCTGTGGTCAGAGTGGAGTGTGTGGTCAGTCAGGAGTGTGTGGTCAGAGTGGAGTGAGTGGTCAGTTAGGTGTCTGTGGTCAGAGTGGAGTGTGTGGTCAGTCATGAGTGTGTGGTCAGTTAGGTGTCTGTGGTCAGAGTGGAGTGTGTGGTCAGTCAGGAGTGTGTGGTCAGTTAGGTGTCTGTGGTCAGAGTGGAGTGTGTGGTCAGTCAGGAGTGTGTGGTCAGAGTGGAGTGAGTGGTCAGTTAGGTGTCTGTGGTCAGAGTGGAGTGTGTGGTCAGTCAGGAGTGTGTGGTCAGAGTGGAGTGAGTGGTCAGTTAGGTGTCTGTGGTCAGAGTGGAGTGTGTGGTCAGTCAGGAGTGTGTGGTCAGAGTGGAGTGAGTGGTCAGTTAGGTGTCTGTGGTCATTCAGTAGTGTGTGGTCAGTCAGGAGTGTGTGGTCAGTTAGGTGTCTGTGGTCAGAGTGGAGTGTGTGGTCAGTCAGGAGTGTGTGGTCAGAGTGGAGTGAGTGGTCAGTCAGGAGTGTGTGGTCAGTTAGGTGTCTGTGGTCAGAGTGGAGTGTGTGGTCAGTCAGGAGTGTGTGGTCAGAGTGGAGTGAGTGGTCAGTCAGGAGTGTGTGGTCAGTTAGGTGTCTGTGGTCAGAGTGGAGTGTGTGGTCAGTCAGGAGTGTGTGGTCAGTCAGGAGTGTGTGGTCAGAGTGGAGTGAGTGGTCAGTCAGGAGTGTGTGGTCAGTTAGGTGTCTGTGGTCAGAGTGGAGTGAGTGGTCAGTTAGGTGTCTGTGGTCAGAGTGGAGTGTGTGGTCAGTCAGGAGTGTGTGGTCAGTTAGGTGTCTGTGGTCAGAGTGGAGTGTGTGGTCAGTCAGGAGTGTGTGGTCAGAGTGGAGTGAGTGGTTAGTCAGGTGTCTGTGGTCAGAGTGGAGTGAGTGGTCAGTTAGGTGTCTGTGGTCAGAGTGGAGTGAGTGGTCAGTTAGGTGTCTGTGGTCAGAGTGGAGTGTGTGGTTAGTTAGGTGTCTGTGGTCAGAGTGGAGTGAGTGGTCAGTTAGGTGTCTGTGGTCAGAGTGGAGTGAGTGGTCAGTTAGGTGTCTGTGGTCAGAGTGGAGTGAGTGGTCAGTTAGGTGTCTGTGGTCAGAGTGGAGTGAGTGGTCAGTTAGGTGTCTGTGGTCAGAGTGGAGTGAGTGGTCAGTTAGGTGTCTGTGGTCAGAGTGGAGTGTGTGGTCAGTTAGGTGTCTGTGGTCAGAGTGGAGTGAGTGGTCAGTTAGGTGTCTGTGGTCAGAGTGGAGTGTGTGGTCAGTTAGGTGTCTGTGGTCAGAGTGGAGTGAGTGGTCAGTTAGGTGTCTGTGGTCAGAGTGGAGTGTGTGGTCAGTTAGGTGTCTGTGGTCAGAGTGGAGTGTGTGGTCAGTTAGGTGTCTGTGGTCAGAGTGGAGTGAGTGGTCAGTTAGGTGTCTGTGGTCAGAGTGGAGTGAGTGGTCAGTTAGGTGTCTGTGGTCAGAGTGGAGTGAGTGGTCAGTTAGGTGTCTGTGGTCAGAGTGGAGCGTGTGGTCAGTTAGGAGTGTGTGGTTAGTCAGGTGTCTGTGGCCAGAGTGGAGTGAGTGGTCAGTCAGGTGTCTGTGGTCAGTCAGGAGTGAGTGGTCAGTCAGGAGTGTGTGGTCAGTTAGGTGTCTGTGGTCAGAGTGGAGCGTGTGGTCAGTTAGGAGTGTGTGGTTAGTCAGGTGTCTGTGGCCAGAGTGGAGTGAGTGGTCAGTCAGGTGTCTGTGGTCAGTCAGGAGTGAGTGGTCAGTCAGGAGTGTGTGGTCAGTTAGGTGTCTGTGGTCAGAGTGGAGTGTGTGGTCAGTCAGGAGTGTGTGGTCAGAGTGGAGTGAGTGGTCAGTCAGGAGTGTGTGGTCAGTTAGGTGTCTGTGGTCAGAGTGGAGTGTGTGGTCAGTCAGGTGTCTGTGGTCAGAGTGGAGTGAGTGGTCAGTCAGGTGTCTGTGGTCAGAGTGGAGTGAGTGGTCAGTCAGGAGTGTGTGGTCAGTTAGGTGGCTGTGGTCAGATTGGAGTGTGTGGTCAGTCAGGTGTCTGTGGTCAGAGTGGAGTGAGTGGTCAGTCAGGAGTGTGTGGTCAGAGTGGAGTGAGTGGTCAGTTAGGTGTCTGTGGTCAGAGTGGAGTGTGTGGTCAGTCATGAGTGTGTGGTCAGTTAGGTGTCTGTGGTCAGAGTGGAGTGTGTGGTCAGTCAGGAGTGTGTGGTCAGAGTGGAGTGAGTGGTCAGTTAGGTGTCTGTGGTCAGAGTGGAGTGTGTGGTCAGTCAGGAGTGTGTGGTCAGAGTGGAGTGAGTGGTCAGTTAGGTGTCTGTGGTCATTCAGTAGTGTGTGGTCAGTCAGGAGTGTGTGGTCAGTTAGGTGTCTGTGGTCAGAGTGGAGTGTGTGGTCAGTCAGGAGTGTGTGGTCAGTTAGGTGTCTGTGGTCAGAGTGGAGCGTGTGGTCAGTCAGGAGTGTGTGGTTAGTCAGGTGCCTGTGGCCAGAGTGGAGTGAGTGGTCAGTCAGGTGTCTGTGGTCAGAGTGGAGTGAGTGGTCAGTCAGGAGTGTGTGGTCAGTTAGGTGTCTGTGGTCAGAGTGGTGTGTGGTCAGTCAGGAGTGTGTGGTCAGAGTGGAGTGAGTGGTCAGTCAGGTGTCTGTGGTCAGAGTGGAGTGAGTGGTCAGTCAGGTGTCTGTGGTCAGAGTGGAGTGAGTGGTCAGTCAGGAGTGTGTGGTCAGTTAGGTGGCTGTGGTCAGAGTGGAGTGTGTGGTCAGTCAGGTGTCTGTGGTCAGAGTGGAGTGAGTGGTCAGTCAGGAGTGTGTGGTCAGTTAGGTGGCTGTGGTCAGAGTGGAGTGTGTGGTCAGTCAGGTGTCTGTGGTCAGAGTGGAGTGTGTGGTCAGTCAGGTGTCTGTGGTCAGAGTGGAGTGAGTGGTCAGTCAGGTGTCTGTGGTCAGAGTGGAGTGAGTGGTCAGTCAGGAGTGTGTGGTCAGTTAGGTGGCTGTGGTCAGAGTGGAGTGTGTGGTCAGTCAGGTGTCTGTGGTCAGAGTGGAGTGAGTGGTCAGTTAGGTGTCTGTGGTCAGAGTGGAGTGAGTGGTCAGTTAGGTGTCTGTGGTCAGAGTGGAGCGTGTGGTCAGTTAGGAGTGTGTGGTTAGTCAGGTGTCTGTGGCCAGAGTGGAGTGAGTGGTCAGTCAGGTGTCTGTGGTCAGTCAGGAGTGAGTGGTCAGTCAGGAGTGTGTGGTCAGTTAGGTGTCTGTGGTCAGAGTGGAGCGTGTGGTCAGTTAGGAGTGTGTGGTTAGTCAGGTGTCTGTGGCCAGAGTGGAGTGAGTGGTCAGTCAGGTGTCTGTGGTCAGTCAGGAGTGAGTGGTCAGTCAGGAGTGTGTGGTCAGTTAGGTGTCTGTGGTCAGAGTGGAGTGTGTGATCAGTCAGGAGTGTGTGGTCAGAGTGGAGTGAGTGGTCAGTCAGGAGTGTGTGGTCAGTTAGGTGTCTGTGGTCAGAGTGGAGTGTGTGGTCAGTCAGGTGTCTGTGGTCAGAGTGGAGTGAGTGGTCAGTCAGGTGTCTGTGGTCAGAGTGGAGTGAGTGGTCAGTCAGGAGTGTGTGGTCAGTTAGGTGGCTGTGGTCAGATTGGAGTGTGTGGTCAGTCAGGTGTCTGTGGTCAGAGTGGAGTGAGTGGTCAGTCAGGAGTGTGTGGTCAGAGTGGAGTGAGTGGTCAGTTAGGTGTCTGTGGTCAGAGTGGAGTGTGTGGTCAGTCATGAGTGTGTGGTCAGTTAGGTGTCTGTGGTCAGAGTGGAGTGTGTGGTCAGTCAGGAGTGTGTGGTCAGAGTGGAGTGAGTGGTCAGTTAGGTGTCTGTGGTCAGAGTGGAGTGTGTGGTCAGTCAGGAGTGTGTGGTCAGAGTGGAGTGAGTGGTCAGTTAGGTGTCTGTGGTCATTCAGTAGTGTGTGGTCAGTCAGGAGTGTGTGGTCAGTTAGGTGTCTGTGGTCAGAGTGGAGTGTGTGGTCAGTCAGGAGTGTGTGGTCAGTTAGGTGTCTGTGGTCAGAGTGGAGCGTGTGGTCAGTCAGGAGTGTGTGGTTAGTCAGGTGCCTGTGGCCAGAGTGGAGTGAGTGGTCAGTCAGGTGTCTGTGGTCAGAGTGGAGTGAGTGGTCAGTCAGGAGTGTGTGGTCAGTTAGGTGTCTGTGGTCAGAGTGGTGTGTGGTCAGTCAGGAGTGTGTGGTCAGAGTGGAGTGAGTGGTCAGTCAGGTGTCTGTGGTCAGAGTGGAGTGAGTGGTCAGTCAGGTGTCTGTGGTCAGAGTGGAGTGAGTGGTCAGTCAGGTGTCTGTGGTCAGAGTGGAGTGAGTGGTCAGTCAGGAGTGTGTGGTCAGTTAGGTGGCTGTGGTCAGAGTGGAGTGTGTGGTCAGTCAGGTGTCTGTGGTCAGAGTGGAGTGAGTGGTCAGTCAGGAGTGTGTGGTCAGTTAGGTGGCTGTGGTCAGAGTGGAGTGTGTGGTCAGTCAGGTGTCTGTGGTCAGAGTGGAGTGTGTGGTCAGTCAGGTGTCTGTGGTCAGAGTGGAGTGAGTGGTCAGTCAGGTGTCTGTGGTCAGAGTGGAGTGAGTGGTCAGTCAGGAGTGTGTGGTCAGTTAGGTGGCTGTGGTCAGAGTGGAGTGTGTGGTCAGTCAGGTGTCTGTGGTCAGAGTGGAGTGAGTGGTCAGTCAGGAGTGTGTGGTCAGAGTGGAGTGAGTGGTCAGTTAGGTGTCTGTGGTCAGAGTGGAGTGAGTGGTCAGTCATGAGTGTGTGGTCAGTTAGGTGTCTGTGGTCAGAGTGGAGTGTGTGGTCAGTCAGGAGTGTGTGGTCAGAGTGGAGTGAGTGGTCAGTTAGGTGTCTGTGGTCAGAGTGGAGTGTGTGGTCAGTCAGGAGTGTGTGGTCAGTTAGGTGTCTGTGGTCAGAGTGGAGTGTGTGGTCAGTCAGGAGTGTGTGGTCAGAGCGGAGTGAGTGGTCAGCTAGGTGTCTGTGGTCAGAGTGGAGTGTGTGGTCAGTCAGGAGTGTGTGGTCAGAGCGGAGTGAGTGGTCAGTCAGGAGTGTGTGGTCAGTTAGGTGTCTGTGGTCAGAGTGGAGTGAGTGGTCAGTTAGGTGTCTGTGGTCAGAGTGGAGTGTGTGGTCAGTCAGGAGTGTGTGGTCAGAGCGGAGTGAGTGGTCAGTCAGGAGTGTGTGGTCAGTTAGGTGTCTGTGGTCAGAGTGGAGTGAGTGGTCAGTTAGGTGTCTGTGGTCAGAGTGGAGTGAGTGGTCAGTTAGGTGTCTGTGGTCAGAGTGGAGTGTGTGGTCAGTCAGGAGTGTGTGGTCAGTTAGGTGTCTGTGGTCAGAGTGGAGTGTGTGGTCAGTTAGGTGTCTGTGGTCAGAGTGGAGTGAGTGGTCAGTTAGGTGTCTGTGGTCAGAGTGGAGTGAGTGGTCAGTTAGGTGTCTGTGGTCAGAGTGGAGTGTGTGGTCAGTTAGGTGTCTGTGGTCAGAGTGGAGTGAGTGGTCAGTTAGGTGTCTGTGGTCAGAGTGGAGTGAGTGGTCAGTTAGGTGTCTGTGGTCAGAGTGGAGTGAGTGGTCAGTTAGGTGTCTGTGGTCAGAGTGGAGTGTGTGGTCAGTAAGGTGTCTGTGGTCAGAGTGGAGTGTGTGGTCAGTCAGGTGTCTGTGGTCAGAGTGGAGTGAGTGGTCAGTCAGGTGTCTGTGGTCAGAGTGGAGTGAGTGGTCAGTTAGGTGTCTGTGGTCAGAGTGGAGTGAGTGGTCAGTTAGGTGTCTGTGGTCAGAGTGGAGTGTGTGGTCAGTCAGGAGTGTGTGGTCAGTTAGGTGTCTGTGGTCAGAGTGGAGTGTGTGGTCAGTTAGGTGTCTGTGGTCAGAGTGGAGTGAGTGGTCAGTTAGGTGTCTGTGGTCAGAGTGGAGTGAGTGGTCAGTTAGGTGTCTGTGGTCAGAGTGGAGTGTGTGGTCAGTTAGGTGTCTGTGGTCAGAGTGGAGTGAGTGGTCAGTTAGGTGTCTGTGGTCAGAGTGGAGTGAGTGGTCAGTTAGGTGTCTGTGGTCAGAGTGGAGTGAGTGGTCAGTTAGGTGTCTGTGGTCAGAGTGGAGTGTGTGGTCAGTTAGGTGTCTGTGGTCAGAGTGGAGTGTGTGGTCAGTAAGGTGTCTGTGGTCAGAGTGGAGTGTGTGGTCACTTAGGTGTCTGTGGTCAGAGTGGAGTGAGTGGTCAGTTAGGTGTCTGTGGTCAGAGTGGAGTGAGTGGTCAGTTAGGTGTCTGTGGTCAGAGTGGAGTGTGTGGTCAGTTAGGTGTCTGTGGTCAGAGTGGAGTGAGTGGTCAGTTAGGTGTCTGTGGTCAGAGTGGAGTGAGTGGTCAGTTAGGTGTCTGTGGTCAGAGTGGAGTGAGTGGTCAGTTAGGTGTCTGTGGTCAGAGTGGAGTGTGTGGTCAGTTAGGTGTCTGTGGTCAGAGTGGAGTGAGTGGTCAGTTAGGTGTCTGTGGTCAGAGTGGAGTGAGTGGTCAGTTAGGTGTCTGTGGTCAGAGTGGAGTGAGTGGTCAGTTAGGTGTCTGTGGTCAGAGTGGAGTGAGTGGTCAGTTAGGTGTCTGTGGTCAGAGTGGAGTGTGTGGTCAGTTAGGTGTCTGTGGTCAGAGTGGAGTGAGTGGTCAGTTAGGTGTCTGTGGTCAGAGTGGAGTGTGTGGTCAGTTAGGTGTCTGTGGTCAGAGTGGAGTGTGTGGTCAGTTAGGTGTCTGTGGTCAGAGTGGAGTGAGTGGTCAGTTAGGTGTCTGTGGTCAGAGTGGAGTGAGTGGTCAGTTAGGTGTCTGTGGTCAGAGTGGAGTGTGTGGTCAGTTAGGTGTCTGTGGTCAGAGTGGAGTGAGTGGTCAGTTAGGTGTCTGTGGTCAGAGTGGAGTGAGTGGTCAGTTAGGTGTCTGTGGTCAGAGTGGAGTGTGTGGTCAGTAAGGTGTCTGTGGTCAGAGTGGAGTGTGTGGTCAGTCAGGTGTCTGTGGTCAGAGTGGAGTGAGTGGTCAGTCAGGTGTCTGTGGTCAGAGTGGAGTGAGTGGTCAGTTAGGTGTCTGTGGTCAGAGTGGAGTGAGTGGTCAGTTAGGTGTCTGTGGTCAGAGTGGAGTGTGTGGTCAGTCAGGAGTGTGTGGTCAGTTAGGTGTCTGTGGTCAGAGTGGAGTGTGTGGTCAGTTAGGTGTCTGTGGTCAGAGTGGAGTGAGTGGTCAGTTAGGTGTCTGTGGTCAGAGTGGAGTGAGTGGTCAGTTAGGTGTCTGTGGTCAGAGTGGAGTGTGTGGTCAGTTAGGTGTCTGTGGTCAGAGTGGAGTGAGTGGTCAGTTAGGTGTCTGTGGTCAGAGTGGAGTGAGTGGTCAGTTAGGTGTCTGTGGTCAGAGTGGAGTGAGTGGTCAGTTAGGTGTCTGTGGTCAGAGTGGAGTGTGTGGTCAGTTAGGTGTCTGTGGTCAGAGTGGAGTGTGTGGTCAGTAAGGTGTCTGTGGTCAGAGTGGAGTGTGTGGTCAGTTAGGTGTCTGTGGTCAGAGTGGAGTGAGTGGTCAGTTAGGTGTCTGTGGTCAGAGTGGAGTGAGTGGTCAGTTAGGTGTCTGTGGTCAGAGTGGAGTGTGTGGTCAGTTAGGTGTCTGTGGTCAGAGTGGAGTGAGTGGTCAGTTAGGTGTCTGTGGTCAGAGTGGAGTGAGTGGTCAGTTAGGTGTCTGTGGTCAGAGTGGAGTGAGTGGTCAGTTAGGTGTCTGTGGTCAGAGTGGAGTGTGTGGTCAGTTAGGTGTCTGTGGTCAGAGTGGAGTGAGTGGTCAGTTAGGTGTCTGTGGTCAGAGTGGAGTGAGTGGTCAGTTAGGTGTCTGTGGTCAGAGTGGAGTGAGTGGTCAGTTAGGTGTCTGTGGTCAGAGTGGAGTGAGTGGTCAGTTAGGTGTCTGTGGTCAGAGTGGAGTGTGTGGTCAGTTAGGTGTCTGTGGTCAGAGTGGAGTGAGTGGTCAGTTAGGTGTCTGTGGTCAGAGTGGAGTGTGTGGTCAGTTAGGTGTCTGTGGTCAGAGTGGAGTGAGTGGTCAGTTAGGTGTCTGTGGTCAGAGTGGAGTGAGTGGTCAGTTAGGTGTCTGTGGTCAGAGTGGAGTGTGTGGTCCGTCAGGAGTGTGTGGTCAGAGTGGAGTGAGTGGTCAGTCAGGAGTGTGTGGTCAGTTAGGTGTCTGTGGTCAGAGTGGAGTGAGTGGTCAGTTAGGTGTCTGTGGTCAGAGTGGAGTGTGTGGTCAGTCAGGAGTGTGTGGTCCGGCCTGAGAAGCTGCTTGTAAAAGAAACCAAAATTATCAATGACACTGTCATCCTTCTTTACAGCGACTGCTGTCATGAATTGTTGGGACACATTCCTATGTTGGCAGACAAACCGTTTGCACAATTCTCACAGGTAAAGGCTCACTACCTCTCATTGGTGTTATCTACAGTATTTAAGATTCTAATTATCTTAATGCTTTATATAATTTCCACTTCCAGGCATTTGTCTCAGTGAAATTACTATTTCTGTATAATTTTTATATGTAATAATCTAGTAGCAGATTCTTTAATCTGCCTTTTTTTCCTGTTTGGGTAAATAAGAGGCAGGGTGGGATTTAGTTTGTTGCTACAGACAACAACGTGCATTTAGGTGACACCTTTAAAGTAGCAAAACATCCTAAGCTGCTTCATTGGAGCATTATCAGACAAAAATCAGCATCGAGCCAAAGAAGGAAATATTAGGACAGGTGACCAAAAGCTTGGTCAGAGATATAGGTTTTAAGGAATGCCTTTTAGGAAAAGAGAGACGTGAAGAGTTGGAGAGCTTTAGGGATGGAATTCCAGAGCTTAGGGCCCAGGCAGCTGAAGGCATGACCGCCAATGGCTGAGTGATTAAAATCGGGATGTTTAAGAGGCCAGAATAGGAGGAGGCAGAGATCTCGGAGGGTTGTGGGGCTGGAGGAGATTATAGATAGGGAGGGGAGAGGTCAGAAATGGATTTGAAAACAAGGCTGAGAATTTTAAAATTGATGCATTGGTGAACTACACGGACAAAGTAATCATCTACAGGTGAGCAAGAGGGTAAGACTGTATTGCTTTCAGGCGTCAGTCATGACTCAGTACTATCACTCTGGCCTCTGAGTTAGAAATCTGTGGGTTCGAGCCCCACTCCAGAGATTAAGGTGTATAATTTCAGCTGTCATCCTGGTACTTTGGGAGTGCTGCATTTTCAGGTGCCATCTTTCACATCAGATGTTAAACTGTCTGCCCTCCCAGATGTTTGTCAAAGATGCCACAGCACTCTCTATTCAGGGAAGAGGAAGGGAGTTCTCCCAATCCCCAGTCCAACATCACTGAAACAACGGCTCATTTATCTAATTGCAGCTTTTGGGAGCTTGCTATGTGTAAATCAACTGACACATTTGCCTACATTACAACAGTGACTACATTTCAGAAGTGAAGACATTGAGAAGGGTTTTGGTATATCCAGTGATGTAAATGGTGCTATATAAATGCAAGTTCAAGTTTTTTTCAAGAGTTTTCACACACAAAATATTAACTCCATTCATGCAGCAACAATATTACTCTGTATGTCTTAACTGTGTTTTATTCATCATTACAGATTACTAGCATCAAAATTGGAAGATTAGCAATTCTACCTCCACTAGAAATTATCTTAAGGCAGTATTAACATCACACCACAGTGTTAATGCAAAATGCATTCCTTACATTTGAAAGCAGCAAGTCTCACTTCACTCCAATCCCGGAAAAATACCAGGATCATCCAGTCGGCTAATGTGAGCACAAGTACATCAGAGCAGGACTTCAACCTGCTCCTGTGACTCACCCTGATCCCAGCCTACTTCTTGGTGCCTGAGCAACTTAATGGACAGATTCCCCACGGAATTCCTGCCTTTGTCAGGGAGCCAGGATTGGCAGAGCGAGGGGAAATCACAACAACAGCTCTCTGAACCCTACCACAATGTAACAGGGACACCTGGCTCCTGGACAACTGAACAGGAGCATTTTCTCATTTTACCCCAAGATCAATTACACTCCCTCCATGTCATTACATTTTAAATGCCTAAAAATGCATGTACCCTGCATTACTATGGCAACAATTGTAGAACATGTATTTTACAGGAATAGTCCCATTATTTGCAACAATTTTAAATGAGATATGTGTATCCTGGGCATTTATTACCCATCCCTAGTTACCCTGAGAGGGCTGTGATGAGCTTTAGAGTCAGCCACGTTGGTGTGGGACTGGAGACACATAGGCTGGAATTTTACATCACCCCAACGAGCCGGATGGTGGTGGGGGTGGGGGGTGTAAAATTGAGTGGGAGGCCTTCCCAACCCACTCCCGCCTCCGCCCCACTTTATGTAGGGCGATGGGGGCAAAAAAACAGGCCACCTGCCCCAGGTCAATTAAGGCCCTTAAATTGCCAATTAATGGCCATTTAAGGGTCTCTGCCCGCCTCCACACGGATTTTACACGTGGCAAGCGGGCATCCTGGAGCCAGGAAAGGCTGCCTGGTAAAAGCTGGTGGCCTCTCAGCACCCCGGGGGTGGGCCCTGACAATTGGGTACCCGATTGAGGGCCGCCCCCGCTTCCCCAAACACCCCCAGGAACCAAGACGCCCCCCTTCCCCCCAAACGACCACCCTTGCCTCGCCGGGGCCCAACCAATTACCCCCGGCGAGGCAACCAAAACTCACCGGCCAATTCTCCTCATCCTCTCGTGTCAGATCTGCCCAACAATCAGGCGAAATTGGAGAGGAATATAAACTCTTACAACTTTAGTGCTTTGAACCAGCTGTGCAGCTGTAAATGTAAATGTGACTGAATGCTGGAATAATCAGACATTTAACATGACATTCTTTCTTTATTATATATATTTAGGAGCTTGGCCTTGCATCATTAGGGGCATCAGATGAAGATATCGAAAAACTATCGACAGTGAGTAATTAAGAAACAGAATTATTAATGAGCAAAAACAAAATGAAAATATCTTTAAATCTTCAGAGTGATTTATGTAAACAGGAAGAACAAATCCCAATTTATATCAGTTAGGAAATTAATAACACTAACAAAGAATAGTTTCCAGATTTGTTTCAATACTGCTGTCAATGTTTTGCTAAAGGTTTGGAAATGTGTATCGTATAAATCTTAATTCTCAAACTTTGGATTTTATTTAGACCATAATCAGCTTCACAATCATTACCATCAGTGCTGTTGGTGCAGTGTTTGTTATTACTGTAGCTGTTACAGTTGTTGCAATTAGTATTGGGGTTACCGTTCTCCTTTAAGATGCTCCTTAAAACCTATCTCTTAGACAAATCTTTTGGCCATCTGTCCTAATATCCCCTTATGTGACTTGGTGTCAAGTTTTGTTTGGTAATACTCCTGTGATGCACCTTGAGGCGTTTTATCATGTCAAGTGGCACTTACTCACCAATAACCTGCTCGCCAGGACTCTGCCAGAGTTCTGCCAGGACCACTCAGCTTCAGTCCTCACTACAGACTTGGTCCAAACGTGAACAAAAGAGCTAAATTCTGAAGGTAAGGTGAGAGTGAGTGTCCTTGATATCAAGGCAGCATTTGATCGAGCGTGGCATCAAAGA
The DNA here is from genome assembly GCF_036365525.1 of Heterodontus francisci. Lineage (NCBI taxonomy): Eukaryota > Metazoa > Chordata > Chondrichthyes > Heterodontiformes > Heterodontidae > Heterodontus > Heterodontus francisci. Next base: position 5,065,829 of record NC_090388.1, read on the forward strand.
GGCCTAGCAAGGTTGAATTGGGGGAAAACTCTCCACTGGTTGGAGTCATAACTAGCACAAAGGAAGATGGTTGTGATTGTTGAGGTCAATCATCTCAGTTCCAGGACATTGCAGCAATTCCTCAGGGTAGTCTCCTAGATCCAACCATCTTCAGCTGCTTCATCACTGACCTTCCCTCCAACATAAAGTCAGAAATGGGGATGTTCAGCACCATTCGCGACTCCTCAGATACTGAAGCAGTCCGTGTTCACATGCAGCAAGACCTGGACAATATCCAAGCTTGGGTTGTTCAGTGGCAAGTAGCATTGGTGTTACACAAGTGTCAGGCAATGACCATCTCCAACAAGAGAGAATCTAATCACCTTCCCTTGACATTCAATGGCATTACCATCACTGAATACCCCACCATCAACAACCTGGGGGTCACCAATGGCCAGAAACATAACTGGACCAGCCATATAAATATTGTGGCTACAAGAGCAGCTCAGATGTTGGGAATGCTCGGGCGATTAATCCACCTCCTGACTCCCCAAAGCCTGCCCACAATCTACAAGGCACAAGTCAGGAGTGTGATGGAATACTCTCCACTTGCCTGGATGAGTGCAGCTCCAACTCAAGAAGCTCGACACCAGCCAAGACAAAGCAGCCTGTTTGATTGGCACCCCATCCACCATCTTAAACATTCATTCCCTCCACCACCAGCACAGCAGCAACTCACCAAGCCTCCTTTTACAGCACCTTCCAAACCCGCAACCTCTACCACCTAGACGAGCGAGGACAGCAGACGTATAGTAGCACTGCCACCTGCAAGTTCCCCTCTAAGGCACACACCATCCTAACTTTGACATATATCTCACTTCTTCATTGTCACTGGGTCAAAATCCTGGAAACAGGACTGTGGGAGCACTTACATCACACAGACTGTAGCTCACCACTACCTTCTCAAGGACAGTTAGGGATGGTCTCGCCAGCTATACTCACATCTCATGAATGAATAAATTTTAAAAATTGGCACCACAGTTGGTGTTACTGTTGTTGATGTTATCATCATTTTTCATATTATTGCTGTTACACTTTTTGTTGCCAGTAACAGTTGTTACTTTTCATAGAAACTTATGGCACAGAAAGAGGCCATTTGATCCATCATGCCAATACTGGCTCTTTGAAAGGGCAGTCGTGTTTAATCTCAGCCCCTGCTTTTTGTCTGTGACCCTGTAAGTTCCTCATCCTCAAGTACCTGTCCAACTCCCTCTTAAAATTATCTATGGAATCACTTTCCGCCACACTTCCAGGTCGGGTGTTCCAGATCCTGACAACTCTCTGAGTGAAAAACATTTCTCCTCATCTCCCCTCTAGATCTTTTATCAATGATTTTGAATCAATGACCTCTGGTTGTTCACCCACTCACCAGAGGGAATAATTTTTCTCTCTCTACTCCATCAAAACCTCTCATTAGCTTGTAAATCTCTATTAGGTCATCTTCTCTGTTCCAAGAAGAACATTCCTAACTTCCCCAACCTTTTCTCATAACTGAAGTCCCTCATCCCTGTTAACATCCTGGCAAATCTCCTCCTGTGCCCTTTCTAGAGTCTTTACATCTTTCCTGAAGTCCGGTGCCCAGAATTGTCCACAATACTCCAGCTGAGGCCTAACCAGTGATTTTTTTAAAAATTCATTCTTGGGATGTGGGCATCACTGGCAAAGCCAGATTTATAAAGTTTTAGCATGATCTCTTTGCTTTGAACTTTATAAACAAGGCCTCAGCTGGAGTATTGTGGGGAATCGCTGGGCAATACACTGTTGCTGTTAGTATTAATGGTGGTATATTGTACTGTTGAATGATTTAGATGGCATCCAGCTCTCTTGGGCTTTTTCCACTTCCCAAATGAAAAGGATTTGCCAAACGCCTATCTGCATCTAACCTGGCATCTGAAATTTACTATTAGTTACAGTTGCCCTTTGAAATATAACTTCATGTTCATAACCATCTATAATTCAGTGTAATTTCTAAAGGATCAAGATGGGTGAATGGAGTTAAGATACAGATCAGCCATGATCTAATTGAATTAAGTGTCCTTTAAGACACACCTTAAAATCTACCTCTTTGACCAAGCTTTTGGTCATCTGACCTAATATCTCCTTTTGTGGCTCAGTGTCATACTTAGTTTTATAATGCGCCTGTAAAGCACCTTGGGGCTTTTTATTATGTTAAAGGCACTCTATAAATATAAGTTGTTGTTGTTGTTGAATGGTGGAACAAGTTTGAGGGATTGAATCCAATGATCCTCATATAATTATTGTTTGTTTATATAGCTTTACTGGTTTACAGTGGAGTTCGGACTCTGTAAACAAAATGGAGTTCTGAAAGCTTATGGAGCTGGTCTACTATCTTCATATGGAGAACTGATGGTAAGAAACCAATAATAAAATGGTAACTGCACAAACAGTCGTAAATATACAGAGAGAGCGGTTGTACTGTTTGCTGTTGAAAGCACAGTTGTAATAAGTTCTTTACAAAAATGTCTGCAACTTCACGATAACAAACTTTTTTTTAAATTGCCTTTTTAACTTACCTTATCTAATCTCCTCAGATACAACCCAAAGCAATTCACATCCAATTATTTCTGAAATGCAGTCTTGTTTGTTAAACAAGATCTTCACCCTAGAGTGTTGAAAGAGATGGCGACAGAGATAATGGATACTTTGGTGATCATCTTTCAAAATTCTATCAATTCTGCAATGGTGCCTACAGATTGGAGGGTTGTAAATGTAACCTCACTGTTTAAGAAAGGAGTGAGAGAGAAAATGGGGAACTACAGACCTGTTAGCCTGACATCGGTAGTAGGGAAAATACTGGAATCTATTATAAAGGATGTGATTACTGGACACTTAGAAAATAATGGTCTGATTGGGTAGAGTCAACATGGATTTATGAAGGGGAAATCATGTTTGACAAACTTTTTAGAGTTTTTTGAGCAAGTTACTAGCAGAGTGGATAAGGGGGAACCAGTAGATGTGGTGTATTTGAACTTCCAGGGGCTTCTGATAAAGTCCCCCACAGGAGGTTAGTAAGAAAAATTAAAGCACATGGGATTGGGGGCAATATACTAGCATGGATTGAGGATTGGGTAACAGGCAGAAAACAGAGAGTAGGAATAATTGGGTTATTCTCAGGTTGGCAGGCTGTGACTAGTGGGGTACCGCAAGGATCAGTGCTTGGGCCCCAGCTATTCTCAATCTATATAAATGATTTGGAGTGGGGACCTGTTATAATATTTTCTAGTTTGCAGATGACACAAATCTTGGTGGGAATGTGAGTTGTGAGGAGGATGCAAAGAAACTTCAAGGGGATTTGGACAGGCTGAGTGAGTGGGCAAGAACATGGCAGATGGAATATAATGTGGATAAGTGTGAGTTTATCCACTTTGGTAGGAGGAATAGAGGTGCAGAGTATTTCTTAAATGGTGAGAGATTGGAAAGTGTTGATGTCCAAAGGGACATGGGTGTCCTTGTTCGTAAGTCACTGAAAGCTGGCATGTAGGTGCAGCAAGCAATTAGGAAGGCAAACGGTATGTTTGCCTTTATCGCAACAGCATTTGAGTACAGGACCAAAGAAGTCTTGCTTCAATTGTATAGAGTATTGCTGAGACCACACCTGGAATATGGTGTGCAGTTCTGGTCCCCTTGCCTGAGGAACGATATACTTGCCATAGAGGGAGTGCAGCGGAGGTTCACCAGATTGATTCCTGGGATGGTGGGATTGTCCTATGCAGAGAGATTGAGGAAACTGGGCCTGTATTCTCTGGCGCTTAGAAGAATGAGAGGCGATCTCATAGAAACTTACAAAATTCTTAAAGGGATAGACAGGGTAAATACAGAAAGGATGTTTCCCCTGGCTTTGGGGTCGAGAACCAGGGGACACAATCTCAGAATAAAGGGCAAGCCATGTAGGACTGCGATGAGGAATTTCTTCACTCAGAGGGTGGTGAATCTTTGGAATTCTCTGCCCCAGAGGGTGGTGGAAGCTCAGTCACTGATTAAGTTCAAGACAGAGATCGATTGATCTATAGTTGCTAATGACATTGAGGGATGTGGGGATAGTGCGGGAGTATGGCATTGAGGTAGATGATCAGCCATTATCTAGAATGGCGGAGCAGGCTCGAAGGGCTGAATGGACCTCCTCCTGCTCCTATATTCCTAAGCAGCCAAACACAACTGTTAGTATCTGCACAAAAGGATGCCACAACCAGCAGCGAGATGACTGACTGGTTAATGTGTGGCCAGAGATCTTCTCTTTATTTGCAAATTCAATGACAGACTGTTGGCTGGGTTTTACTGCTCATCTAATGTTTATGTGATTTGGTTCTTTGGTGATTTTATATGAATTTATCCTGTTTTTATGTGAATGCACTTTGATGAAAGTCACTGTTTAAATTTAGAAATAGCTTTAATGTTGAGTGAAACATATTTTTAAAAAAATTAAGTGTGATATTTGAACAATTTGGAAGTAAGAGCTGTTTTTTTATTTTTACTTTAGGTTGTCTCAAAATAAGTTACAAACCAAGCAATTACAGTGTATAATACTGTCACACAGTTAGCACATTAAATCAGCAAAGTAATTTCATACAAAAGTACATGGAGGGCAGTCAATCTTGACTTTGAACATTTGTGCAAAATAGATGATAGTGAGTTTGCAGCTGATTTACACCACAATGATTCATTGGAACTAAAAATCATGAGAGAGATAAAACAGGTTTTCCATTCACTCTCAGCTGTTTTACTCAAGGCCTGAAGCTCTGGAATTCCCTCCCTAACCCTCTCCATCTCTCTAACTCTCTCTCCACTCCTTTAAAATGCGCCTTAAAGCCTACATCTTTGACCAAGCCCCTGTCCTAATATCACTTATATGTCTCCATGTCAAATTTTCACAGAATCACAGAATAATACAGTGCAGAAGAGGCCCTTCGGCCCATCGAGTCTGCACTGATGCATTAAAACACCTGACCTGTCTACCTAATCCCATTTGCCAGCACTTGGCCCATAGTCTTGAATGTTATGATGTGCCAAGTGCTCATCCAGGTACTTTTTAAAGGATGTGAGGCAACCTGCCTCTACCACCCTCCCAGGCAGGGCATTCCAGACCGTCACCACCCTCTGGGTAAAAAAGTTCTTCCTCAAATCCCCCTTAAACCTCCCGCCCCTCACCTTAAACTTGTGACCCCTCGTAACTGACCCTTCAACTAAGGGGAACAGCTGCTCCCTATCCACCCTGCCCATGCCCCTCATAATCTTGTACACCTCGATCAGGTCACCCCTCAGTCTTCTCTGCTCCAGTGAAAACAACCCAAGCCTATCCAACCTCTCTTCATAGCTTAAATGTTCCATCCCAGGCAACATCCTGATGAATCGCCTCTGCACCCCCTCCAATGCAATCACATCCTTCCTATAATGTGGCGACCAGAATTGCACACAGTACTCCAGCCTTACCAAAGTTCTGTACAACTCCAACACGACCTCCCTGCTTTCGTAATCTATGCCTCGATTGATAAAGGCAAGTGTCCCATATGCCTTTTTCACCACCCTATTAACCTGCCCTTCTGCCTTCAGAGATCTATGAACAAACATGCCAAGGTCCCTTTGTTCCTCGAAACTTCCCAATGTCAGGCCATTCATTGAATACTTACGTGTCACATTACTCCTTCCAAAGTGTATCACCTCACACTTTTCAGCGTTAAATTCCATCTGCCACTTTTCTGCCCATTTGACCATCCCGTCTATATCTTCCTGTAACCTAAGACACTCCACCTCACTGTTAACCACTCGGCCAATCTTTGTGTCATCCGCGAACTTACTGATCCTACCCCCCACATAGTCATCTGTGTCGTTTATATAAATGACAAACAATAGGGGACCCAGCACAGATCCCTGTGGTACGCCACTGGACACTGGCTTCCAGTCACTAAAACAGCCGTCTGTCATCACTCTCTGTCTCCTACAGCTAAGCCAATTTTGAATCCACCTTATCAAGTTACCTTGTATCCCATGTGCATTTGCTTTCTTGATAAGTCTCCCATGTAGGACCTTGTCAAAAGCTTTACTGAAATCCATGTAAACTACATCAACTGCACTACCCTCATCTACACACCTGGTCACATGCTCAAAAAATTCAATCAAATTTGTTAGGCCTGACCTCCCTCTGACAAAGCCATATTGACTATTCCGAATCAAATTTTGCCTCTTCAAGTGGAGATAGATTCTCTCCTTCAGAATTTTCTCCAATAGTTTCCCTACCACTGACATGAGACTCACTGGTCTGTAGTTCCCTGGCTTATCTCTACAACCTTTCTTAAATAGTGGGACCACATTAGCTGTTCTCCAGTCCTCTGGCACTTTTGGTTGATAACGTTCCTGTGAAATGCCTTGGGACATTCTACTATGTTAAAGATGCCATATAAATGCAAGTTGTTGTACTTAGCCTACGGTCTTAGTGTCAAAATCCTATTTGGAGATTTAGACTATATTGCAATTTTCCACAGATAATGGGGCTGTTGATGCCAGGCCAGCTTATTTGAATATTTTAGTGAGGCTTTAGGAAAAGTGCAGAAAGCGAAGGCCATAATATCGGGTCATGACGAGTCTGACGCCCTGTTTAATGGTCTCATTTTCTTTCAAGATGTGTTAAAAAAGGAAGGACTTGCATTTTTATAGTGCCTTTTATGACGCCAGGACTCCCAAACCACTTTACAACCAATGAAGTGCTTTTTGAAGTTTAGCCACTGTTGTAGTTAATGGAGCAGCCAATGTGTGCACAGCAAGCTCCCACAAACAGCAATGAAATAATGACCAAATAATCTGTTTTTAATGATGATGTTTGAGGAATAAATATTGGGCAGGATACTGGGGAGAACTGCCCTGCTCTTCTTCAAGTAGGAAGGAAGGATTGCATTTATATAGCACCTATCATGACTTCAGGACATCCCAAAGTGCTTTACAATCAATGAAGTACTTTTGAAGTGTAGTCACTGGTGTAGCAGCAGCAGCCAATTTGTGCACAGCAAGCTCCCAGAAACAGCAATGTGAGAATGAACAGCTAACCTCTTAGTAAGTGATGTTGGTTGAGGGATAAATACTGGCCCTGGGACACTTTGCCTATTCTTGCTCAAGATAGTGCTATGGGATCTTTTATGTCCACTTGAGTTGGCAGACAGGGCCTCAGTTTAATGCCACATTCAAAAGACAGCACCTCTGACATTGCAGCACTCCCTCAGTACTGCACTGAGTGTCAGTCTAAATATCATACTCAAGTGTCTGGAGTGAGACTAGAACCAGAACTGACTTAAGGCAAGTGTGCTATCCACTGAGTCATGGCTGACACATTAGAAATCTTTCATGTCCAGCTGAGAGGGAAAATGGGGCCTCAGTTTAACAAAATATGGCACCTCTGACAATGCGGCAGTCCCTGAGTACCACACTGGGCAGTTTTGGTCTGGATTATATGCTCAAGCATTGAAGTATAAAGTCTTGATAGAAGAATTGGATTTAGAAGGACTGGAGAAAGGTGAGTAACCCGTACCAGGAGAGATCTTTCTAAGTTAAACCTTTAATTTTATTTACTCAGACTTCACCTATTGGAAATGGGCCCTTAGCAACTGGAGCATTTTTCAGACTTTGCAGCTGCTTTGGGCATAAGCGCCTCTTTGAAATATTATCTGGGCTTGTAATGAGCTTTGCACACTAGTGGTGAATAACCCAGCAGAGTGCTAGGCACTGCCTGCTTGCAATGAACTCAAACTTCTCTGTTTGGTAACAGAGGCTCCTGCCTAAATAAATATATAGTGAAAGACTGACTGAAAGATAGTTTCTGTTGTTCACAGTATTCCTTATCAGGTGAACCCCAATACAGAGCCTTCGATCCTGAGATCACAGCACTACAACCGTATCAAGATCAGACTTTCCAACCAGTCTATTTTGTGTCGGAGAGTTTTGAAGATGCAAAATCCAAACTCTGGTAAGAGCACAGATTAAATCCTGCATCTTTCACACAAACGTTTGAACCACTGATAATTAAGAATAGGTGGGTAATATATTTTAACATGTCGGCAGGACCATAAATAAATTTCTTTGAAATCAGTCAGGGGGCTTAGTACACGGATAGTGGATGATCCATCTCGGCCTCCTCCTGAAGTCCCCAGCATCACAGATGCCAGGCTTCAGCCAATTCGATTCTCTCCGCGTGATATCAAGAAACGGCTGAAGGCACTGAATACTGCAAAGGCTATGGGCCCTGACAATATTCCAGTAATGGTACTGAAGACCTGTGCTCCAGAACTTGCCGCGCCCCTAGCCAATCTGTTCCAGTACAGCTACAACACTGGCATCTACACAGCAATGTGGAAAATTTCCCAGGTATGTTCTGTACACAAAAAACAGGACAAATCCAACCCGGCCAATTAGCACCCCATCAGCCTACTCTCAGTCATCAGTAAAGTGATGGAAGGTGTCGTTGACAGTGCTATAAAGCGGCACTTGCTTAGCAATAACCTGCTCAGTGACGCTCAGTTTGTGTTCCGCCAGGGCCACTCAGCTCCTGACCTCATTACAGCCTTGGTTCAAACATGGACAAAAGAGCTGAATTCAAGAGGTGAGGTGAGAGTGACTGCACTTGACATCAAGGCAGCATTTGACCGAGTATGGCATCAAGGAGTCCTATCAAAACTGGAGTAAATGGAAATCAGGGGGAAAACTCTCCACTGGTTGGAGTCATACCTAGCGCAAAGTAAGATGGTTGTGGCTGTTGGAGGTCAATCATCTCAGCTCCAGGATATCACTGCAGGAGTTCCTCAGGGTAGTGTTCTAGGCCCAACCATCTTCAGCTGCTTTATCAATGACCTTCCTTCAATCATAAGGTCAGAAGTGGGGATGTTCGCTGATGATTGCACAATGTTCAGCACCATTTGCGACTCCTCAGATACTGAAGCAGTCCATGTAGAAATGCAGCAAGACCTGGACAAAATCCAGGCTTGGGCTGATAAGTGGCAAGTAACATTTGTGCCACACAAGTGCCAGGCAATGACCATCTCCAACAAGAGAGAATCTAACCATCTCTCCTTAACATTCAATGGCATTACCATCGCTGAATTCCCCACTATCAACATCCTAGGGGTTACCATTGACCAGAAATTGAACTGGAGTAGCCATATAAATACCGTGGCTACAAGAGCAGGTCAGAGGCTAGGAATCCTGCAGCGAGTAACTCACCTCCTGACTCCCCAAAGCCTGTCTGCCATCTACAAGGCACAAGTCAGGAGTGTGATGGAATACTCTTCATTTTCCTGGATGGGTGCAGCTCCAACAACACTCAAGAAGCTCGACACCATCCAGGACAAAGCAGCCCGCTTGATTGGCACACCTTGCACAAACATTCACTCCCTCCACCACCGACGCACAGTGGCAGCAGTGTGTACCATCTACAAGATGCACTGCAGCAACGCACCAAGGCTCTTTAGACAGCACCTTCCAAACCTGCGACCTCTACCAACTAGAAGGACAAGGGCAGCAAATGCATGGGAACATCACCACCTGCAAGTTCCCCTCCAAGTCACACACCATCCTGACTTGGAACTATATCGCCGTTCGTTCACTGTCACTGGGTCAAAATCCTGGAACTCCCTTCCTAACAGCACTGTGGGTGTACCTACCCCACATGGATTGCAGCGGTTCAAGAAGGCAGCTCACCACCAGCTTCGCAAGGGCAATTAGGGATGGGCAATAAATGCTGGCCTAGCCAGCGACACCCACATCTCATGAATGAATAAAAGAAAATATGGTGACCAGGCAACATTTTCAGTGACACAGCAACAGTTTCAATAGCCCAAGTTTAACAAGCCTATTGAATCATTCTAGCCAGAACAAGGGGACATAACCTTAAAATTAGAGCTAGGCCATTTAGGGATGATGTCAGGAAGCACTTCATCACACAAAGAGAATTGGGAGCCTGGAATTCTCTCCCTCGAAGACTGTGGATGCTGACAGTCAATTAAAAATTTTCAAGACTGAATAAGATTTTTGTTGAGTGAGTATAATAAGGGATACAGAAGCAAGGTGGTAAATGCAGTTAAGGTACACATCAGTCATAATCTAATTGAATGGCAGAGAAAGCACGAGGGGCTGAGTGGCCTTCTCCTGTTCCTATAAGGATAAGAATAGATTGAGATTAAAATAAATAATGCTGAAAATTTACAGCAGGTCAGCCAACATCCAAAAAAGCTGGGTTAACATTTGTGACCTAGAATCTTCCTCAGAGTTTTCACTGAAGCCTATTGGAAGGTTCACAGCCAAACATGATGCTGCCTTTTCCCCTTTCAGTTACTGATTGTCTCACACTCAAGAAAGAAAGATTTGCATTCCTATAGCACCTTTCATGACCTCAGAATGTCCCAAAGTGCTATACAGTCAATGAAGTACTTTTGAAGTGTAGTCACAGGTGTGACGCAGGAAATGCAGCATCCAGTTTTGAGCACAGCAAGCTCCCACAAACAGCAATGAGACAAATGGTCAGGACACTGAGGAAAACACCTTTGCTCTTCTTCAAAAGGGTGGGATGGGGTTTCTTAATGCCCACCATTTGGGGGCCATAATTTAAAGACTCATCTGGAGGATAATCCCTCAATAACCACACTGGACGGTCAGCCTAGTTTTCGTGCTCAGGTCTCGGGCGTGAGACTTAAACCCACAACATTCTGTCTCAGAGGCAAGAATGCTACCCAATGAGCCACAGCTGACACTGTTCCATGGTGGATCAGGTTTTGCATCCTCCAGACTGTTGCCTTGGGATTTCCTGAGTTTTGCCAATGCAACCTCACCAGTGATAGGTGCGAGTCCAGTGCAACCATTATATTGAGAAGCAAATAGAGCGCACAACGGTAGATTTACCGCGCTGTTCCTTGTTTCGGGTAGTAACACAAGTTTTCCTTTTTGTTTCTGAACAGGATTTATGCATCTAAAATCAGGAAGCCTTTCTCACTCCGCTACGATCCACTGACCTGCAGTGTGGAGATACTGGACAAACCACACAAGGTCAAAGCAGCTCTTACCCACATCTGGGATGAGCTGAAAAATCTCTGTTTTGCTCTTGATAAACTTTCTTAAAAGAAGATTCCCCACAAAAGGATTGAACTTCTGCGGGAGGTTTCCTCCAGATCCCTTTGTCGTGACCGCAAAGAAATCACCGCAGAAACACCTGGAGAGATGTTGAATGATCGAGAGAAAACTCGGAGAAATTCAACGCCCAAAAATCTTTATAAAGATCCCGAAACTAGACACAAACATCTGAGATTCGGTCTGAACTGCTGTGTGTTTAGCAATGTACAACACAAAGGGCTGGAATTTGTTCTCCCCCAGGTGTCAGGGTCCATGGCAGGGGGGAGGCTGAAAATGCCTCCGGGAGAGGGCGCCACGCACCCTGATGCCGGGAGGACCTGACCTGATATTACCGGCAGCGGCGAGGCGTCGTGGCGGTCCCCCACCGCTCGGCGACGGGACCCCAATTTGAATATTTAAATAAATTAAAATGAATTAATTAATGAAACTCACGTCGCCACCTGATGTCCCGCTGCGATCTTTGGCCCGGTGTCTGGTGTTCCCGCGCCTTCGGATCCCCGGCCGGGGAAACAAGGTACCACACTGGTGGGGAGGAGGGAAGAGGTAGGTTTATCTCCGCAGGAGGGGGTGGTGGTAACAGGGTCAAGTTAACGTCATGGCAGTAGGTGATGGTGGGATGTGCTGTAGTTGAAAGTTTGTGCAGTTTGGGGAGGGAGGTCAGATGGTAAAGGTAAGTGTTTTTTGAGGGGGGGAAGCGCAAGCAATTAATTTAATAGTTATGGGGGGGGGGGTGGGAGAGGGGCAAAGGAGATTTATTTATTTAAATTCCATTTCCCTTTAAAAATGTAAATTTCCCAGCAGGGCTGATAGCTCTTTAAAAATGCCAGGGACGGACAGTCCGCCTCCTCCATGTGATTGGGTGGGGGGGGTGGGGGGGGTGCCCACCCCGTCTATTTAATGAGCCGCCACATGGAATGCACTGCCGTTTTTATCGCCTGCCACCGATTTGACATAAAATTCAGCCCAAAGGGTGTACAAATTGCTGCATTTGTATGTAAGCATTTGTGTATATACGTGCATGTGTATATTTGTGTTTGTGTGTGCATAAGTGTGTGCCAGTGTGCATTAATACACCCTTAATCTTTGATGGAGAATTCGAAAGCACAGTGAATAGGTGAGCAGTCAAGAAAGAGAACACCTTTATTTCAGGAAAGCAATTGTAAAATATTGCAGATGCTGGAAATCTGAAATATAAACAGAACGTGCTGGAAACACTCAGCAGGTCAGGCAGCATCTGTGGAGAGAGAAACAGAGTTAACGTTTCAGGTTGTTGAACTTATGTCAGAACCGAGGGTGAAGTATTGATGAAAAGTCATTGACCTGAGATATTAATTCTGTTTCTTTCTCTGTAGATGCTGCCGGACCAACTGATTGTTTCTAGCATTTCCGTATCTATTTCAAGTTTATTTCAATGATTATTTCACTATTGAGAAATATTTATTAGATATCACACTTACAATAAACATCAATTATAACAACCACCTGCAGCTTTAATTTATTCATTCATGGGGATATGGGCATCACTGTTAGGCCAGCATTATTATGGTGGTGAGCTGCCTTCTTGAACCGCTGCAGTCCATGTGGGGTAGGTACACCCACAGTGCTGTTAGGGAGGGAGTTCCCGAAAATTGATCCAGTGACAAGGAGGATATTTGTTCAAGTTGGAATGGAATGTAACTTGGAGGGCGTCTTGGAGTTATAAATAAATAAAGTAATAAGTTGGGAAATATAATTCCCAGACTATAAGCTTCTGGAATTACACAGTGCACATTGAGCAAATCAGCTGGTTGTGATGGGGACAGCCGAGGGGGGAGGGGGGGGTGTTGGGGGGGGGGTGCGGGTTGTGTGGGGGAGGTTGGATTGGGGGTCTAGGATGAGGGGACATAGTGTAAAGATTAGAGCCAGACCTTTCAGGAGTGAAATTAGGAAACCCTTCTACACACAAAGGGTGGTAGAAGTTTGAAATTCTCTTCTACAAACGGCAATTAATCCCAGAACAATTGTTGATTTTAAATCTGAGTTAGTCAAAAGTGTGGGTTAAGGGATATGGAGCAAAGGCAGGTATGGATTTAACTCAGTGATCAGCCATGATCTCATTGAATGGTAGAAGAGGCTCGAAGGGCTGAATGACCTTGTCCTGTTCCCATGTTCGCTGTGGGAATTGAGCCAGTATTCTGCAATCAAGGGATCTGTAATTCTGATTAAAGCCCCTGAATATTGCAGGTAGTTGCCAGTGCAAGGAAGAGTCAGATCACTAAACTGACTGCACATTTACACACCAACCTTTACATGGTGTGTAAGTGAATCCTTGGTTACAAAAATGGACATGTTTTCATATCTTCCTTTTCTGAACACTGTCATACATAAACAATAAGAAATAAAATTTTATTTCAGTTAATTTCTGACATTTGACAACGCTTTAACTCTTTAACTATTGGAACACCACATCAAGCCTCAACTACAGTAACAGCACCTGGCATTTATACAGCCCGCAGTGCCTGAAGGAACTTCCTGGAGATATTTGCAGATACGATAACTGAAAATGGAGAAGTGGAATGAAGTGTAACTCTGCTCAATGAATTTCGGATGCATTGCACCATTTACTTAAGAGAGGTCTTTGCTTAACTGAGAGCCAGTGTGAGTCAGCGAGCTGATAGTGAACGGGACTTGGTGCAAGTAAGGACACAGGCAGCAGTGTTTTGGATAACCTCATGTTTACAGAGGGTAATAGGCATTGGAATAGTCAAGTCTAGAGGTAGCAAAGGCATGGATGAGGGTTTCAGCAGCAGATGAGCTGAGACAGGGCTGGAATCGACCAATGTTGTGGAGGTGTAAATCAGCAGTCTACGTGATGGTGCAAATATGTAGTCATCTTTCGGTCAAATATGACACCAATAGGGACAAAACTAGAGCAACAAGACTGCGGCACTGATTCTCTGACCTATATTACCTACTGGGAGCACTGAATTTACTGATACAATCTTTAGTGCCAAATGTACTACATGAATGAAGCTGCAAAAGCTTGAACTGGATAGTCTAGGGTTGTTTTCTTTAGAACAGAGAAGGCTGAGGGGAGACATGATTGAGGGATACAAAATTATGAGGGGCATTGATAGGATAGATAGGAAGAAACTTTTTCCCTTAACGGAGGGGTCAATAACCAGGGGACATAGATTTAAGGTAAGGGGCAGGAGGTTTAGAGGGGATTTGAGGAAAATAATTTTCACCCACAGGGTGGTTGGAATCTGGAACGCACTGCCTGAAGAGGTGGTAGAGGCAGGAACCCTCACAACATTTAAGAAGTATTTAAATGAACACTTGAAACGCCATAGCATACAAGGCTATGGGCCAGGTGCTGGAAAATGGGATTAGAATAGTTAGGTGCTTGATGGCCGGCACAGACACGATGGGCCGAAGGGCCTGTTTCTGTGCTGTATAACTCTATGACCCTATGGTACCTTTAATGCAGTGAAACATCCTCGAGTCAGTTACATACCAAGCATGTGAGTTCAAAACAAATTAAGAAAGAGCAACACCTTTCATAATCTCAAGACATACACACAGCCACACACAAACACACACACGATATACACACAGCCACACACAAACACACACATGATATACACACAGCCACACACAAGCACACACACGATATACACACATCCAAACACAAACGCACACATGATATACACATAGCCACATACAAACACACACACAATATACACACCCAAACACAAACGCACACGTGATATACACACAGCCACACACATACACATGATATACACGCACCCAAACACAAACGCACACAAACACACACATGATATACACACAGCCACACACAAGCACACACACGATATACACACATCCAAACACAAACGCACACATGATATACACATAGCCACATACAAACACACACACAATATACACACCCAAACACAAACGCACACGTGATATACACACAGCCACACACATACACATGATATACACGCACCCAAACACAAACACACACAAACACACACGCATGATATACACACACTCGCACTCACAGGCACACATATACAGACACAGTGGGCGGCACAGTGGCGCAGTGGTTAGCACCGCAGCCTCACAGCTCCAGGGACCCGGGTTCGATTCCAGGTACTGCCTGTGTGGAGTTTGCAAGTTCTCCCTGTGTCTGCGTGGGTTTTCTCCGGGTGCTCCGGTTTCCTCCCACAAGCCAAAAGACTTGCAGGTTGATAGGTAAATTGGCCATTATAAATTGTCACTTATGTAGGTAGGTGGTAGGGAAATATAGGGACAGGTGGGATGTTTGGTAGCAATATGGGATTATTGTAGGATTAGTATAAATGGGTGGTTGATGTTCGGCACAGACTCGGTGGGCCGAAGGGCCTGTTTCAGTGCTGTATCTCTAATCTAAAAAACACACGCAGAGGCACACAGACACACACACACACAGATACATAGATATTCCCACACACACACAGACATACAGACACTCCCACACACAGACACACCCACACACGGATACAGACACAGATACACACACATAGAAACACAAACGTGCACATACATCCACATGTAGACACATACATAGACACAACCACACACATACAGACAGACAGACAGACACACCACACACACACACACAAGGGTTAAATCATGAGTAGAGATTGCACAAACTGGGTTGAAGTCCCTGGAATTTAGAAAGTTAAGGGGTGATTTGATGGAAGTTTTCAAGATATTCAGGGGAACAGGTAGGATAGATTTGGAGAAACTATTTCCCTTGGTTGGGATATCTAGGACCAGGGGGCATTGTCTGGAAATTAGAGCCAGGAGGGAAATTAGGAAACACTTCTACACACAGAGGGTGGTAGAAGATTCGAACTCTATTCTGCAAATGGCAATTGACAGTAGATCAATTGTTAATTTTAAATGTGAGATTAATAGATCTTGGTTAACCAAAGGTATTCAGAGGCAAAGGCGGGTATATGGAGTTAGGTCACAGATCAGCCTTGATCTCATTGAATGGTGGGAACAGGCTCGAGGGGCTGAATGGCCTCCTCCTGTTCCTATGGTCCCAAGTGGAAAACAGGAAATGGTGAAATGACAGAAGTGATATTAACAGGAGACACTGGACTTGAACACATAATCTAGGCTGACACTTGTGGTGCCAGTACTGAGTGAGTGTTGCAGAGTCAGAGGTGCCTTCATTTAAATGTGGTGGGAGGGGTATCAGTGGGAGAGCATTTTGTGGCAGTGATCATAATGCAGTTAGATTCGGCATCATTGTGGAAAAGGACAAAGGTAGACCAGGAGTAAAAGTTCTCAATTGGGGAAAGGCCAATTTTACGAAACTGAGATGGATTTAACAAAAGTGGACTGAAAGGAGCTACTTGAAAGTAAATCAGTGTCAGAGTAATGAGAGGCATTCAAGCAGGAGATAGTGAAGGTTCAGAACAACTATGTTCCCATAAAGAAAAAAAGTTGGACTCCCACTAGATCACCCTATATATCAACAAGCATACAGAGTAAGATAAGGCAAAAAGGGAAGCTTATAAGAACATAAGAGAAGTGCAGGAGTAGGCCATTCTGCCCTTCGAGCCTGCTCTGCCATTCAACAAGATCATTGCTGATCTTTTACCTCAACTCTGTGATGAAACACAGGTATAATAGGCTTAATTAAGTAGAATTTAGATATAGTGAATATATTATACCTTTTAGGATTAAAGATTGAATAAATGGTCAGTTTTCAAGATTTACTGACATTCCCCTATAAGAAGGTAGAGTCAGAAATTTCAAGGCATTTCAAGGTCCCTGTTACAATAGAATGTGAACCAGAAACAGCTTTAAAGTTGGAAAATCCATTTCAGCATTTCTATTGCCAGGGACTTGGAGGATAAACACATATTGAAACATCCTGTGTGACATCAGTTAGAAGTAGCAATAAACTTAATTAATTGATAGCGTTGGTAAAATGTCGACAGATTGACTCAAAAGATGATTCAAGGTATCATAAAAACACAATTATAGATAATAAAATAATAAAATGGAATAGTACTTACAGGAACAAGATATCAAGTAAAGCCAATTATAAACATTTTGACCAGATAAATGCTCACAACTTCAAGAGCAGGGGGTTTCTAGCAAACCATTAAGTGGAGATGATAGTTAATGATATTACCATATATGGATCTCAAAAGCAGGACAAACACACACAGAAAGGTAACACCAATATGCTAAAAGGTCAGATGATAGTTTGGAAGTGGTATAAATACGAGGGCTTTTGAAGCAAAAATTAAAAGTGTTGAATTCCTCATCATTATATATGAACATATGAATTAGGAGCAGGAGTAGGTCACTCGGCCCTTTGAGCCTACTCCGCTATTCAATAAGTTCATGGCTGAATTGATTACTCCACATTTCTACCAACCTCCGATAACCTTCCACCCCCTTGCTTATCAAGAATCTATCAACCTCTGCCTTAAAAATATTCAAACACTCTGCTTCCATCGCCTTTTGAGGAAGAGAATTCCGAAAACTCATGACCCTCTGAGAGAAAAAATTTCTCCTCATCTCTGTCTTAAATGGGCGACCCCTTATTTTTAAACAGTGACCCCTAGTTCTAGATTCTCCCACAAGGGGAAACATCCTTTCCACATCCACCCTGTCAAGACCCCTCAGGATCTTATATGTTTCAATCAAGTCATCTCTTACTCTTCTAAATTCCAGCGGATACAAGCCTAGCTCGGGGAATTTAAGGTAAAAGTTTACTTTAAATTTTGATAGATATTCTGAGATATTTTGCTGTAACATTAGCAGGGTTAAACACTTGGATTCTATTTTAGAAATAAGATTATGTGTTACATCTCTTAGTAATATTTGATATTGTGATATACTTATCCACTTAAAGGTGTTTAATTCTTTAATAAATATATAAAAGTTAATAAATCATCTCATGTAGCATTCTATATATAACTACAAGAACCCCCTCTCTGTGTCAAGTGGAGAGATACGTATTGAAGAGAGTTTCCCAGACCCTTATAATATCCGGGATATTTATGACTTAGCCATAATTTTTTTTTAATAGGCTATCCGAAAGATGGTAATATTCTCTGTTAGTTTTCTTTCTTTGAGGGAAAACTGGTTTAATTCTTTGGACCCAAATAAGTGTCTATAAGAATTTGTCTGGTTTGAAGTTAATTAAGGGAGATTCATAGGGATGTACTCCTGATTTGGTTTAGTCCCTATCAGGGGTTAAAGTCATAAATCACTTCAACTCCACCTTCCTACACTATCCCCATATCCATTAATTCCCTTATGACTCAAAATTCTATCAACCTTTGTCTTGAATATACTCAATGACAGAGCATCCACAGCTCTCTGAGTTAAAGATTTCCAAAGATTCACAACCTGCTGAGTGAAGAAGTTTGTCCTAATCTCAGCCCAAAATGGTCGTCCCCTTATTCTGAGACTGTGACCCCCATGTTCTAGATTCCCCAGCCACGGGAATTATTTTCTCAGCATTTACCCTGTCAAGCCCCTTAAGAATTTTATATGTTTCAATTAGATCACCTCTCATTCTTCGAAACTCCAGGGAATTATAGACCTGGTCTACTCAGTCTCAGTAAAATGCCCTCATCCCAGGAACCAGTCTCGTAAACCTCCGTTTCACTCCCTCTGGGGCAATTTGGTCCTTCCTTAGGTAAGGAGACCAAAATTGTACACAGTACACCTGGTGTGGCCTCACCAATGCCCATGTACAATTGTAGTAAGATTTCTTTACTCTTATATTCCAATTCCTTTGTAACAGAAGCTAACAAACTATTTGCCTTCCCAATTGCTTGCTGTACCTGCATGTTAGCCTTCTGTGATTCATGTACAAGAAAACCCAGGTATGTCTGAATACAAACATTTCCCAGTCTCTCACCATTCAAAAAATATTCTGCTTTTTATTCTTCCTACCACAGTGGATAACTTCACACTTCCCCACATTGTATTTCATCTGCGATATTCTTGTCCACTCACCGAAGCTGTCTATATCCCCCTGTAGCCTCTTTGTGTCCTCCTCACTGCTTACTTTCCCACTAACTTTGTATCATCAGAAAACTTGGATACTTTGCACTCATCCCCTCATCTAAGTCATTAACATACCAAGAAATCAGTACTGCAGAAGGCCTAGAGGATGATAGGAAGTGCAGGGTTGAAATTAAAAAGGAAATTAGGAAAGCAAAGAGAGGGCATGAAAAGATAGTGGCAAGTAAAATCAAGGAAAATAGAAATGACAGGACAGGTGACCACAAGGTGGCAGTCACAGATCAGTTTAATGCCTGGTTCTGCCTGACAGAGCAGTCTTGTGTGTGTTTTCGTGAAAAAGGAACACATAGGTGTAGGGTTGTGCTCAACTCTGTTTTGCTGACTTCTTGCGTATGCGGGAGCAGAGATTCTGCACATCGTTCAAGGACTGAACCCCCTTTTGCTGGCCTCCCATATTGCTTCCTTCATAAACTTCAGCTTATCCAAAACCTCACCCATCACCCCTGTGCTCGCTGACCTACACTGGCTCCCAGTTAAACAATAACTTGATTTTAAAATTTTCACCAGGATGTTGAATCCCTCCCATGGTTTCACCCCTTCCTATCTTTGTAACCTCTTCCAGCCCAACAACCCTCAGAAATCTCTGCGCTCCTCCAAGTCTTGCACATCCTTGATTTTAATCGCTCCACCATTGGTGGCCGTGCCTTCAGCTGCCTGGGCCCCAAGCTCTGGAATTCCCACCCTAAACCTCTCTCAGTCTCAATCCCTACCTTTAAGAAACCTTAAAATCTACCTCCAGTCTCCTACCTACCCCTCATAACCCTTTACTCCCTTGTAGATTAAAAATCTGCCTAACTCAGCCTTGAATATATTCAATGACCATAGCCTCCACTGCTCTCTGGCAAAGAGAATTCCAAAGATTACCAACCTCCAGAAAAGAAATTCCTCCTCATCTCTGGCTTAAATGGGAGACCCCTTACTTTGAAACTGTGCCCCCTAGTTCTAGATTCCCCCATGAGGGGAAACACCCTCTGAGTATCTACCCAGTCAAGCCCCTTCAGAGTCTTTCAGAGCATGACGGGCCCCCCATTTTACTTTTATTTTTAGTTCTTTTTTTCTTTTTTTTGTGTTTATTTTATTTTAGTTTGTTCAGTTTGCCTATCCACTTTTGTTTCATGTTTGTGCTTGTGGCTGTTCAGTTTTAAGTTCATTAGCACCCTATCTGTACTAATGCTTTGTCTTTCAACACACATTAACATATTGTTTGCCTTTGCTCCATGACCTTCTGGTCAGTTATTCTGTGACCTTGTCCGGTCTACACCTTCTCCTTTGTTATCTCTTGCCCCACTCCCGCTTTACTTGCTTAAAACCTTTCACATTTCTAATATCTGCTAGTTCTGAAGAAGAGTCACTGACCTGAAACGTTAACTCTGCTTCTCTCTCCACAGATGCTGACAGACCTGCTGAGTATTTCCAGCATTTCTTGTTTTTATCCCTTCAGAATCTTATGTGGTTCAATAAGATGACCTCTCATTTTTCTAAATTCCAATGAGTATAGGCCCAACCTACTCAACCTTTCCTCATAAGACAATCCCTTCATCCCAGGAATCAGCCTAGTGAACCTTCTCTGACCTGCTTCCAATGCAAGTAAGTAAGGAGACCAAAACCATACACAGTACTCAACGTGCAATTTTACCAATGCCATGTGCAGTTGTAGCAAGACTTCCTTACTTTTATACTCCATTCCCCTTGCAATAAATACCAACAATCCATTTGCCTTCCTAATTACTTGCTGTACCTGCAGGCCAGTACCCAGATCCCTCTCTGTACCACAGCATTCTGCAGTGTCTCTCCACTTAATTAATATTCTGTTTTTCTATTCTTCTTGTCAAAGTGGACAATCTCACATTTTCCCCATTATACTTCACCTGCCAATTTTTTGCCTACTCACTTAACCTATCTAGATCTCTACGCAGACACTTTGTGTCCTCACAACTTGCTTTCCTAACTATCTTTGTATCGTCCGCAAATTTGCCTACAAATCACTCAGTCCCTTCATCCGTCATTAATATAGATCAAGAATGATTGAAGCCCCAGCACTGATCCATGTGGCACTCCATTAGTTACAGTTTGCCAACCTGAAAATGCCCCATTTATCCAGATTCTCTGTTTCTTGTTAGTTAGCCAATCCTCTATCCATGTTAATTTATTACCCCCAACACCATGAGCTCTTATCTTGCATAGTAACCTTTTATGTGGTACCTTATCAAATACCTTTTGGAAATCCAAATGCACTACATCCACTGGTTCCCCTTTATCCATCCTGCTTGTTACATCCTCAAAGAACTCTAATAAGTTTGTTAAACATGTTTTCCCTTTCATTAAACTGTGTTGGCTCTATCTGGTTGTATTATAATTTTCTAAATGTCCTGCTACTACTTCCTTAATATTGGCTTCTAGCATTTTCCCAATGACAGATGTTCGGCTAACTGGCCTATAGTTTCCTGCTTTCTGTCACCACTGCACTGCCACAGAGAGATAGATAGATAGAGAAACAGAGATAGGTAGATAGACAGTCAGTCAGACAGACAGAGAGATGCAGATAGACGGAGAGATAGAGAGTCAGACAGAGAATCAGATAGAGAGATGACAGATGGATAGACATAGATGGATAGACAGACAGACAGATAGAGACATAGGTAGATAGATATACAGATAGATAGATATACAGATAGATAGACAGATAGAAACAGGTAGATTGATGGATAAGTAGCGTCAAGAAAACCCCAAAGGCCAAATGAGAAATATTAATTTCATCTGTTGGAAACTTACATTAGACTTTTAATGGTGAATGCACTTAACTTTTAAAAAACTGGCAGCCAAGATGCCCACCACAATTTGCATCTGAAACACCTTTTCATATTCAAAAGATCTACCTGGAGCCAGAGGTTTGAGCAGCATGGACCCAGAACAATGGCTTGCTCAAAAGGGAGTGATCAAATTACCTAAATGGCTTCATTAGCACAACAGTCAAGGCAATCCTAACATATTGACTTTGAAAGAGATTCCAAGTGCAAATTGGCATTCTGGGGCATGTGGAGCCAATTCCAAACCTTGAACTTCATTAGAATTTTCCAGAAAACCTGAGGCAGCCATGTGACCATCTGTTCATCTCGGGGAAGTTGGTTTTGGTTCCTTTGGACAAAGAAGATAAGCAGAAACTGAGACTGCAGCAGCAGAGAAAGCTGTGGGCTTCCCTTTCTCTCTCAAAGAACAAAGAACAAAGAAAATTACAGCACAGGAACAGGCCCTTCGGCCCTCGAAGCCTACGCCGATCCAGATCCTCTATCTAAACCTGTCGCCTATTTAAAGAACAAAGAAAATTGTTCTCTTTCTCCCCAGAAAACATCAAGTTTTAAAACCGTCTACGACTGTGGAACCTCCAAGCCTACAGACTAAAGGCCTGCTACCCGACCCGAACCCGACGGGACCCAATGACATGTGTCGGGTTTGGGTCGGGTCAGGTCACACTTCCGGGTCCGGCATTTGGGCTTGGGTTGGGTGGGCCGGATCGGACATGCTCTATCACCGTCTCAGGTAAGTGACTTTAATGTTAATTTACTTTTTAAGGTGGTTTTGCTACAGTTATTTTAAGCTTGTGCAGGTAAGATACAAAGTGAAAAACGGAAAGTAAGTTAATTGACGGTCGGGTCAGGTCGGGTCAGGTCGAGCGCGGGAAAAAATGGCAGGACTCGGGCTGGGACGGACTCGGGGTCAGATGGGGTTCTGTCGGGCTCGGGTCAAGTCTCATTTGCAGACGCGAGCAGGCCTTTAGGACAGACTGTTACAGCCAGAGACCAGGGGAAGAAAGCCAACTATAATTCTGCCATCAAGATAACTCTGAGTAAAGCAGGCCAACCACAAAGTGCTCTTTGACCAGTGAGGATTTCAAAGATACATCTTCAGCTGGAGGACTACTGGATCACCCACTTCACAGACTGTGTATTTAAGTTTCATTTATTCTGGACTTCAATCCAACCACCAAATCGATTTTTCCCTCTGTAGGCGGTGGAGTAGTGGTATTGTCACTGGACTAATAACTCAGAGTCCCAGAGCATTTCTCTGAGGACATGGGTTCGAATCCCACCACAGCAGAAGGTGGAATTTGAATTTAATTAATAAATCTGGAATTAAAATCTAGTCTAATGATGGCCATGAAACCATTGTCGATTGTCTGTAAAAACCCATCTGGTTCACTGATGTCCTTTAGGGAAGGAAATCTGCCGTCCTTACCTGGTCTGGCCTACATGTGACTCCAGACCCATAGCAATATGGCTGACTCTGAAACGGCCTAGCAAGCCACTCAGTTGTATCTAACTGCTGCAAAGTCAATGAAACCAGCCACCCAGCATCAACCTAGGCACTGGAAATGACAAGGGCAAACCCAGCCCTGCTAACCCTGCAAAGTCCTCCTTACTAACTTCTGGGGGCTTGTGCCAAAGTTGGGAGAGCTGTCCCACAGACTAGTCAAGCAACAGCCTAACATAATCATACTCACGGAATCATGCCTCACAGACAATATCCCAAACACCGCCATCACCATCCCCGGGTATGTCCTGTCCCAACTGCAGGACAGACCCAGCAGAGGTGCCGGCACAGTGGTACACAGTCGGGAGCGGGTTGCCCAGGGAGTCCTCAACATCGACGCCGGATCCCATGAAGTCTCATGGCATCAGGTCAAACATGGGCAAGGAAACCTCCTGCTGATTACCAGCTACCGCCCTCCCTCAGCTGATCAGTGACTACTCCTTCATGTTGAACATCACTTGGAGGAAGCACTGAGGGTGGCGAGGGAACAGAACGTACTCTGGGTGAGGAACTTCAATGTCCATCACCAAGAGTGGCTCGGTAGCACCACTGCTAGACGAGTCCTAAAAGACATAGCTGCTAAACTGGGGCTGCCGCAGGTTGTGAGGGAAAAACGTACTTGACCTCGTCCTCACCAATCTGCCTGTGGCAGATGCACCTGTACATGACAGTATTGGTAGGAGTGACCACCGCACAGTCCTTGTGCAGACGAAGTCCTGCCTTCACATTGAGGATACTGTCCATCGTGTTGTGTGGCACTATCACCGTGCTAAATGGGATAGATTTCGAACAGATCTAGCAATGCAAAACTGGGCATCCATGAGGCACTGTGGGCCATCAGCAGCAGCAGAATTGTACTCAACCACAATCTGTAACCTCATGGCCCGGCATATCCCCCATTCTACCATTACCATCAAGCCAGGAGACCAACCCTGGTTCAATGAAGAGTGCAGGAGGGCATGCCAGGAGCAGCACCAGGCATACCTCAAAATGAGATGTCAACCTGGTGAAGCTACAACACAGAACTACTTGCATGCCAAACTGCAT
Source organism: Heterodontus francisci (assembly GCF_036365525.1). Taxonomy (NCBI): domain Eukaryota; kingdom Metazoa; phylum Chordata; class Chondrichthyes; order Heterodontiformes; family Heterodontidae; genus Heterodontus; species Heterodontus francisci. The sequence continues at coordinate 5,090,438 of NC_090388.1, forward strand.
AAGCAGCATGTTATAGACAGAGCTAAGCAATCCCATAACCAATGGATTAGATCTAAGCTCTACAGTCCTGCCACATCCAGCTGTGAATGGTGGTGGACAATTAAAAAACTAACTGGAGCTTGACACTATCCTGGACAAAGCAGCTCGCTTGATTGGCACCCCATCTACAAACATTCACTCCCTCCACCACCGACGCACAGTGGCAGCAGTGTGTACCATCTACAAGATGCACTGCAGCAACGCACCAAGGCTCCTTAGACAGCACCTTCCAAACCCGCAACCTTTACCAACTAGAAGGACAAGAGCAGCAGATTCATGGGAACACCACCACCTGCAAGTTCCCCTCCAAGTCACACACCATCCTGACTTGGAACTATATCGCCGTTCCTTCACTGTCGCTGGGTCAAAATCCTGGAACTACCTTCCTAACAGCACTGTGGGTGTATCTGCCTCACACGGACTGCAGCGGTTCAAGAATGCAGCTCACCACCACCTTCTCAAGGGCAGTTAGGAATGGACACTAAATGCTGGCCTAACCAGCGACGCCCATATCCCATGAATGAATTTTTAAAAATCTATTTGTGTGTGTGTGATTCTTGTGTGAATCTGTAGTGTATTTTTTTAGTATTTTTAAATTGGGATTGTGGTTAAGTATAATAAACTTATCTTTTTTTTGTTTAAACTCAAGAAAACCTGTCCAATTGTTTTTTTCACAATCACAGTAAAGGTAAAAGGTAAACACACACTGAGGTGGTAAAAACAACCACTGTTTTAAAAGGAATAAACCCTGTTGCGGTCAAATAAGAGGAAAGGCAAGAGGGGCAACTGTGAACCCCCTCCTCACTTGGACATGACAGATAGATAGATAGATAGATAGATAGATAGATAGATAGATAGATAGACTGACAGACAGATAGATAGATAGATAGATAGATAGACAGACAGACAGATAGATAGATAGATAGATAGATAGATAGATAGATAGACAGACAGACAGACAGACAGACAGACAGATAGATAGATAGATAGAGAGACAGATAAACAGACAGATAGTCCAACAGACAGCTATCTAGATAGATAGATAGTCAGACAGGCAGAGAGATAGATAGTCTGACAGATCGATCGATCGATAGATAGATAGATAGATAGATAGATAGATAGATAGATAGATAGATAGACAGACAGACAGACGGACAAATAGTTGGACACAGATAGATAGATAGACAAACAGATAAATAGATATACAGATAGACAGACAGAGAGATAGACAAATAGTTGGGCACATATATAGATAGTCTGACAGATAGTCCAACAAATAGATAGTCAGTCAGGCAAACAGATAGATAGACAGACAGGCACATAGACAGATTGTTAAGCTTCAGAAAACTGGTTATGGAAGGATAATTCTGGAGCCAATCTTTTCTCAGTTTCACATTTATTGTACAGAGTAAAACATGTAGCTCCTCACTCAAAACCCTCCACCAGTCTCAGTCAGTGTCTGCTTATAAGTACTCAACTAAGACCCAAACTAACACCGTTCACCTGCATATAATCAAATCATCGACATACAATTAACATATTAACAGATTCCCTTCTTTCTTTTACAACTTGGATTAACATGCTCAAAAAACATTGCAAAAATAAATTCCATATTATGCACAAAGTATTAACATGCTTATACAATATTTCAAAATAAGTTCCATATCAGGTACAAAGTATTACATTATGAGATGCCCCTCCTCTAGCACCCCTAACAATTTCTTTGTACTAGCATTTCTTTTTGTGAAACAATCGGATAGCTGATGACTTGCATCTACCTATTTAAGTTTGGAGATTTCCTTCCTCTCCATCATTTGTTTCAATCCAGCAAGGTCAATACGTAGTGTTTACTCACTCACACTTTTTGTCGAGTGTACATTGTCCCACAAAGAACAATTATTCACATAACATTCAATGGGCATCCAATCTTGAGTATGTCCCTTGTTCAGAATTTCACCCAAAATATTTGACAAATAGAACCCCATATCTACTGCCTTCACAAAGCCCAGTGTTTCTGCAGCTAATGTGCTTTGAACAACCTGTTTTATTTTCTTAGCCTCCCAAGCTAAAGGACATTTCCCATTTTCACCCATCAGAAATATTATGAAACCAGCTGCACTCGAATACCCATCAGCAAGATTAGCATGTGAAGCATCACTAAAAATGATTAGCTTCATGTTCTTTGAGTTACCTAAGGATGGTAACTTCAGTACACAGATTTAGATTTTTCAACTTTATTTTTGCCCTTAAGTCATTCTCAACTTTTGGATATTTCATCATCGTGCTTAACTCCAGCACATCAAAACTGGCATCAGGCCATGTCTGAGAGCACAACCAGTTTAATTGACCCACCAGGCTTCGCAATTGCTCAGACTCTGCTTTCGATGTATCATCATCTTTCTGTGATGACCCCACATGATGAACCAGGATGAGAGTAACACTCTGTAAATCGGATTGTTGATTCAAACTTATTCCAGGCTTAGTCTGCTTAATATCTAAACCAATATATTTAAAGGCCCACAAGCCTGACTCCCAATCTTAAATTCTGCCCTAACTTTATTAAGAAAATATTTCTCAAAATCCACAGTACCATTCCATTAGAAATCATCAACATGCATCATGAAGATGTCTGAAAGTTTCCCTTTATAATACCAATAAAACATTGCAGGATCTGCTTTTAGTTGAACACAACCAATTTTCAACAAAATAGGTCGAGAAATGCCACATCCTGGAAGTATCATTAAGGCCATAAATGCATTTGTTCAGTTTCCATAATTTTCCTTCTGCATCTGCTACCTCTTTAGATGGTTTCAGAAACACGTCTCTCTGAAAAAAAATCACCCTGCAGAAATGCAGCAGTTATGTCAATGGATCTACATGCCCATGAATATGTGGCCAAAAGAGACAAAAAGATTTTCAAGATTACTTTACCAGCTGTAGGAGAGTTCACTCTAACATTAGTATCACCCAGTCGCTCTTCAAAACCCATCGCAACTAGCCTCACTTTAGCCTTATAAGTTCCATCGGGAAGGACTTTTTCAGTACAAATCCATCGATGTGACAAGGCTGGCTGTCCCTTATCTGTTACCTCAGAATAAACTCCAAACTCTCTCCTACTGTCTAATTCATTATGTTTTGCTTCTCTTCTTAATTTGTACTTAAGTTTATTGGCGGCCACTAAAGTTTCATGGTCATGAGGACTTCTGTTTCTGGTTCTATTCCAAGGCTGCTCTCTAGCCTTGTTTTATTGTATAATCCATTCAAACTACAGCCTCTATTAGCACTTTGATGTCTTTCAGAACTACTGCCAGAAGATCTCCCTTGCACTTTATCGGAGGCTCTTTCTCGAGTACGTGATCGCTTCCTTACGCAAGAGTCACTCCAGACCCACTATTAGAACTTGCACTGCACTTTCTTACCCTGCATTCTTTCACCCCATTCTGCCAGTCCATGGTTCTGGCTTCTTGGCCGTCATCTTGAACATTTAACCAATATTTAAATTTGTATTTTCCTGCATGTCCTACAATTGTTGCATCCCTCCATTTATTAGATTCCTCTGGAATATATGTCACCTGAGAACCTACTCGGGGCAATTGACCTTTGGATACGATAGTTCTTTCCTGAGCATCATGATCAGTCACATTACTATCCAACTCTTGATCTACCATATTTTGTGCCTCAGGACCTTCATCACAAAACACATCAGCATTTGAGGTACAAGGTGCCCCTGTTTCCTCTATCAGCTGCTCAGATTCAGAGATTTTGTAATCAACCCGGATTAATCATGAGGAATGAATCTTAACAGTTTGATTTCCATGCTTGATAACTACTGTCTTACCATCACGACCGATTACCTTACCAGGGCCCTTCCATTTCCTATGACCTTCTCTTTTATAATAGACCAAATCTCCTGAACTAAATTCTGCCTCAGATGGCCTTATACGATGGCTCAGAGCTCTTCAAATTTTATCAGAGATCTCAGCCTTGATGAAAGCCCATTTCCCTGCATGTAAAGCATTCAAATGTGTAGAAAAAAATAGAACTAATTGTAGTATCTTCTCGAGCAGGAGGACTGTTGCACAGTACAGAAGGCAATTTGGGATTCTGCCCACAGACCAATTGATCGGGACTGTATCCTCCAACCATCTGAAGCGAATTCTTCGCATGAACCACCCATGCCAGGGCAGTTGTCAACTTGCAGTTTGGCTGGTCAGCTAAGATTTTGTGCAGCATTTCATCAACCACTGTGTGATTCCTTTCACAAAACCCATTGCTGAAATGACTTTCAGCTGCAGTACTCATAACCATTATGTTCACGTTTTCACGCATATCCCTGAACTCGTCATTGGCAAATTTCCCTCCATTATCAGTCAGAAACTTAGCTGGTGCTCCAAGCCCAGTCCCTATCCATTTCTCCATAATTTTGTCTATAATCACCCTTTTGTCCTTACTATTTATTATTGTAGAAAGACTAAATCTAGTTGCTACGTCTATAAAATGTGTCTATAGAATGAAAATATTCTTGTCTGTGTCCCATACCTTTAAAGGACGTGATGATGTCCTCCAATACTTTTTACAGATTTCACACTTTTCACTAATCTCTTCTATTATCCTTGTATACTCTTCATTAATCACATCAGCATCTTTTAGCAGGGTTTTTAATCTCTGACAAGAAGGGTGAGCAAATTGTCTGTGTAACTGTAAGACAATTTGCCTTTTATCACTTTGATTCTTAACATCTGATGTCATCAATACTTCTCTAACTCTGACTAGAAACATCAGGTTTTGTTAAGGGGATACAATAATGCCCTGACTGGGTAAACTACAAATTCACTGACTTCCCAAAAACAATTGCCTTATCATGCTCCATAACAAATTTCATTTTTAGCTTTTTCATTGAAGGCTTACTGAACAGTCAAGGTATCTCACTGGAGACTGCATCAGAATGATAAAGTGGCTTACTCCAGCTCTTTTACATGGAATTACTACTCTCTACAGTGACTTCAATGTGTTGTCATCCCAAACCTAAAGCTGGTAGTACTTTTATACACCTTAACCTTGCATTGATCCTCACTTCTGAGTGAATCCAGATAACACTGTAACCAATCAGTTCCACATGCCGTCGACGTACAAGTACTATCCAGTACAGCACAGTTGAACGAATCCGCAACTAACATATTCATCACAGGACTAAAACTCCTTGTGACTAGTACAAATCCTTCAGATTGATCAGTATGTTCCTCTTCTGCCTCAGAATTCTCTGTGCCATGTGTTATTTCGAGGACTCTTAGAGCAGTTCATTGCATAATGATACTTTGAGTCACATCTGAAGCATCTATTAACTGTTCCTTGAGTATTCCTGGGATTCATTCACCTTTGATTGTTGTTCCAATTCTGGCTTCTACTGTAATAGTCAGACCTGATAAAGCTGCTTTCATCCTCATTCCTCCTGTCTTTAACTCTTCCAGTACTGCGTCCAGTATCTGGATTATTTCTAAATCCAGTAAACATTGAGTCCTCCAATCTTTGTGAAACCACAGAGTGCCCTGCTTGTTCTACCAGGACTGCAGGAAATGATTGTTACCCCAGGAATTTCTTTGAGACAGCTGACATTTTGATCCAACAGAGAGTCTTTGTCCAATAACCGAAACCCAATTAGAATCAAGAGCCTGTCCATATGTGACACCCTCGCACAATCTAGCAATTTAAAAGCGAGCACAGAACCAGGGATCTCCAAATTGAATTTCCTCAATCTTCTATCCAGTCTGTTAAAGTCCAGGATATATTCCTCCACTGAATAACCATCTGTTTTCTGAAATCTATCAAAGTCTGACCATGCCTCATACGCGTTCAATAGATCATCTTTCTTGTAAATTTCATCCAAGAATTCTAACAGGAGATCCAACCCTTCATCAGAATCCAGTTGGTAAGCATCCAGTTCACAAAACACTTTACTTCTGATTTTACTTTTGGGAGGAAGTGACAACATCAAGGCCATACCTTGTTTCCTCTTTGGCAAAGATGTAACCCGTGTTCACATATCCACTTCATTCTTCCACTGGTCATATGGTTCAGACTCAGAACATCGGAGGGTAATCATATCCTAACAATTTACACTTGCTTTCTGCCATATTTTCCACAATAGCCCTTGAGATTTTGGTTTTCAATCTAAAAATATTTCCTAGTTTCCAACATTCAGCATGAGGCAACCATCCTCTACTACCATGTTAAACTTCAGAAAGCTTGTTATGGAAGGATAATGCTGGAGCCTATATTTACTCAGTTTCACATTTATTGTGCAGAATAAAAGGATTACAAATATGTAGCTCCTCACTCAAAACCCTCCACCAGTCTCAGTGAGTGTCTGCTTATAAGTGCACAACTAAGACCCCAGCTGACACCCTTCACCTGCCTATAATCAAACCATTGATATACAATTAACAGATTAACATGGATCAATAGATAGATAAAAGCAAAATACTGCAGATGCTGGAAATCTGAAATAAAAACAAGAAATGCTGGAAATACTCAGCAGGTCTGGCAGCATCTGTGGAGAGAGAAGCAGAGTTAACCGTTCAGGTCAGTGACCCTTCATCAGAACTGGCAAATATTAGAAATGTGAAAGGTTTTAAGCAAGTAAAGCTGGGGTGGGGCAAGAGATAACAAAAGATAAGGTGTTGATAGGACAAGGTCACAGAGAATAACTGACCAGAAGGTCATGGAGCAAAGGCAAACGGTATGTTAATGGTGTGCTGAAAGACAAAGCATAAGTACAGAGAGGGTGTGAATTGACTGTAAAATGAACAGCCCTGGCTCCAAGCACAAACATTTAAAAAACAGTAGAAACAAACTAAACAAACTAAAATAAAATAAACAAATAAAAAAGAAAAAATAACTAAAAATAAAAAGGGGAGCCTGTCATGCTCTGAAATTATTGAACTCAATGTTCAGTCCGGCAGGCTGTAGCGTGCCTAATCGGTAAATGAGATGCTGTTCCTCGAGCTTGCGTTGATGTTCACTGGAACACTGCAGCAATCCCAGGACAGAGATGTGAGCATGAGAGCAGGGGGAGTGTTGAAATGGCAAGCAACCGGAAGCTCAGGGTCCTGCTTGCGGACTAAGCGGGGGTGTTCCGCAAAGCGGTCACCCAGTCTGCATTTTGTCTCCCCAATGTAGAGGAGACCACACTGTGAGCAGCGAATACAGTATACTACATTGAAAGAAGTACAAGTAAATCGCTGCTTCACCTGAAAGGAATGTTTGGGGCCTGGGATAGTGAGGAGAGAGGAGGTGAATGGACAGGTATTACACCTCCTGTGATTGCAGGGGAAGGTGTTTTGGGAAGGGGACGAGATGGTGGGGGTAATGGAGGAGTGGACCAGGGTGTCGTGGAGGGAACGATCCCTTCGGAATGCTGACAGGGGAAGGAAGGGGAAGATGCATTTGGTAGTGGCATCACACTGGATGTGGTGGAAATGGCGGAGGATGTTCCTTTGGATGTAGAGGCTGGTGGGGTGGAAAGTGAGGACAAGGGGAACCCAGTCGCGGTTCTGGGAGGGAGAGGAGGGGGTGAGGGTAGAGGTGTGGGAAATGGGCCGGACACGGTTGAGGGCCCTGTCAACCACAGTGGGGGGGAATCCTCGGTTGAGGAAAAAGGAAGACATATCAGGAGTGCTGTCATGGAAGGTAGCATCATCAGAGCAGATGCATCTGAGACGGAGAAACTTGGAGAATGGAATGGAGACCTTACAGGAGGCGGGGTGTGAAGAAGTGTAGTTGAGGTAGCTGTGGGAGTCGGTGGGCTTATAATGAATATTAGTAGACAGCCGATCCCCAGAGATGGAGATAGAGAAGTCGAGGAAGGGAAGGGAAGTGTCGGAGATGGACCATGTAAAGGTGAGAGAAGGGTGGAAATTTGAAGCAAATTTGATAAAGTTTTCTAGTTCCGGCGGGAGCAGGAAACGGCACCGATACAGTCATCAATGTACCGGAAAAAGAGTTGGGGGAGGGGGCCTGAGTAGGACTGGAACGAGGAATGTTTGACATATTCCACAAAAAGGCAGGCATAACTAGGACCCATGCGGGTATCCATAGTAACTCCTTTTACTTGAAGGAAGTGAGTGGAGTTGGAGGAGAAGTTGTTCAATGTGAGAACAAGTTCAGCCAGGTGGAGGAGGGTGGTGGTGGATGGGGACTGGTTGGGCCTCTGTTCAAGGAAGAAGCCCTCAAACCGTCCTGGTGGGGGATGGAGGTGTAGAGAGATTGGACGTCCATGGTGAAGAGGAGGTGCTTAGGGCCAGGAAACTGGAAATTGTCAAAATGACGTAGGGCGTCAGAAGAGTCACAGATGTAGGTGGGAAGAGACTGGACCAGGGGAGAAAAGATAGAGTCAAGATAGGAAGAAATAAGTTCAGTGCGGCAGGAGCAGGTTGAAACGATAGTGATTGTGGATTTTGGGAAGGAGGTAGAAGCGGGCTGTCTGGGGTTGTGGGACTATGAGGTTGGAAGCTGTAGAGGGAAGCTCTCCAGAGGAGATGAGATCAGTGACAGTTTGTGGACAGTAGCTTGATGTTCGGTGGTGGGGGCATGGTCCAGGGGGAAGTAGGAAGTTTCTGAGAGTTGGCGCTGAGCCTCTGCAAGGTAGAGGTCGGTATGCCAGACAACAACACCACCCTTGTCTGCAGGTTTGATGACAATGTCAGGGTTAGACTTGAGAGAACAGAGTGCAGCAAGTTCAGAGGGGGGCAGGTTAGAGTGAGTGAGGGGGGCAGAGAAATTGAGACGGCCGATGTCTCACCAACAGTTTTGAATGAAAAGATCAAGAGTGGGTAAGATAAGGTGCGGGTGCGGTCCAGGTAGAGGGAGAATGCTGGAGGCGGGTGAATGGGTCTGCTGGTCGGGGGGAGGACTCCTGGTCAAAGAAGTGAGCCCAGAGGCGAAGGCAATGGAAGAAGAGCTCAACGTTATGCCAAGTGTGAAATCCATTGAGGTGGAGGCGTTAGAGGATAGTCTGACAAAAAAGAGAGATATATTGATAGATAAAGAGACAGATAGATGGGTCAAAATCCTGAAACGCCCTTCCTAACAACATGGACTGCAGTGGTTCAAGAAGGCAGCTCACCACCACCTTCTCAAGGGCAATTAAGGATGGGTAATAAATGCTGGCATAACCAGTGATGCCCACATCCCAGGAATAAATAAGATAGACAGACAGAGACAAGAGTTAAATAGGTATTAACAGTGATCTGTCTCCCTCTAGCCTCCACCTGGGATACTCATTAGTTCCAATGCGGTGCAGTGAATGTGGGATCTGATTCTTTCGACAGTCTGCGAGCGGCTGGACTGCCAGTTCTGGGGCAGAATGAGATGTTAAAACAAGTCACATGTGGCGTGGGTGGGGTTAAACTCGTGGCGGGCGGTTAGATAGCTGCAACAACTGTGTGGATCCCAGGTTCTGCAACAATAAATTTGTATCTGGCAGGGCGGGAGCTGCAAAGTGTTTGCTCGCGGGCAACTCAGGACAGATAGTCCTCCCTGGGAGTGGGGAGAGAATGCGCTGAAATGTCCGGCCAGGGCACTGATCATCCTTTTTCACATCCTCCCTCTCAGACTTACAACACTGAGCATTGCAGCGTCTGAGGGAACTCCCCAGACAGGCAGATTCTGCACAGATTGCAAACAATTCACTCACTTTGTAATGTAGTATTTTCCACTTCCTTCTCATTCCAAATTCGGCGAAATGAAATGAAATCTAGTCGCACACACTCGTTTAAAAAATTACATTAGGAAAGGATAAAATGGATTTTTTATATATAAAAGACTGATCTGTAAAAGTGAAGGAATTACCTTGGACTGAACGCTAAGCTGCATTTTAATAAATGTTAAACTCTCGAAATTCAAAACATATCTTTGATTTGTGGCTTTAATCTTTGCCTTTTACTGGTCGGTGAATCTCTGTTCTCGTGATTTTAACAGTTCCCGAAAAGAGGGAAATTCACAACGTGTCTGGAACAGGACAAAACTTTTAATTTTCTGCGGAGAGATTTAGTTTATAGACTGACTTCCCCGAAGCATTTTTTTTTGCATCTCAGGACAAGTGAAAGTTTCTGTGGCAGTTTCCTGTGTGTGTGTGTTTGATGCAGATCAGGAAGAATCTCTTTAACTAGAATCCCGCTGTCCTTGAAATGGGATCAGATAAGAAGTCTGCGCAATCGATCAACATTCCCCTAGCCCTTGGTGTGAAACTGACAGCAATGTAACTGCAGCTCCGGAACTGAATGTCTTTCTCCACTTGTCTCTACATCTCCCAGGCTAACGGGCACAATGGGGAGCTCACCAGACTCACAGGTGATGGAAGAGCCCGAGAAACGAGCAGAATTATCTAAATGCTACCTCTCAGAAGTCTTTGAGGTGACTTTTCTTTCATGTTGGGTCTGTGGTGAAGCTGAGACAATTCCTAGTGCGCGTGGGACCGTGTAAAGTTTCAGATCTTTCATCAGAGGAGAATGCGTGGATAAATTAACCTTTGAATTTCAAGGACGAAAACATCAAGGAAATGTTGGAAGTGGAGGTAGCATTTAATCCTGCATGCATACAGTGATCTCAAAGGCTAGAAGCTGATGCAAAGACTAGTCACAGATAATGGTGTATCATTTAATAACTGCAATTAGTGTTGACATTAGTTCGTCCTGTAGCTAACTGGAAGAGTCGATGTACTGCAAATTGAATTTCATTTTTTCAAATGAGATATGAATTTCTGTCACTTTTTAAAATGCATTGGGCCAGGTTTTGCTCTGAAAATAACGGTGAGGTTAATTGGCGCGCACTGAGTAAATTGTACAGCTCAGGGGCAGATGTGCAGTTAAAGTGAAATTCCAGAAGTTACTGTCGGATTTGTGCTGCTCTGTTAGCTTCATGAAAATGACATCTGACTGTCTGCCTCGCTATTGAAATGCATTGAACAACTGTGAAGCTGCTGTCTGTGCAGTAAATCCGAACTAATTTCGCTGCAGAAAGTTAAGTCTTGTCATTACAAGTCTAAGTATCCTTCTAACAATGTGACAACTGTTAATTACTGGCAATCAACCTCGCTGGCACTGAAAATTAACTATTGCAAAGAGTGGAGTCTCATTCCTTCAGATTTATTATTGGTGGAGATTTTAAAAATGTAAAATTTAAACTTAATTTTTTGTTTACTTTTCCTTTCTCCCTTAATCCACATTTTCCCTCTTTTATTTAGCTTTCTGTACCTGTTTCGACACTAATTCATTGCTCTAATTTACACTTTCTTCTCAGTCCTTGCACTGTTTATTTCCCAATCCTTCAATATGATTGGTTAAGGAGATACCCTGTTGGTTGTCCTCTTCACTCAGGCCTCTGTTACCCCTCGCTGTGATGTTATCATCTCACTTCCAGCAATTTGCCATGCAAAATATGTGAAAGCTTATATGTACAGGGTACAAGTCTAACTAACACCCAATGCACTGCTACAGCAAACTCTGGGCCAATAATGTTCTTTATTTAGGTGTTTGAGACACAATGCAGCTGGGTAGGTTTTTTCAAAACTTTTGCCAGTTGATCAGCACTTTCTGAGACTGTTGAGCTCTTAAATTTTGAATGTAGATTTTCTCCTGTACGCTACCTGTTTTTAGGGACTTGGACAGGTCCAAGTTTGGGAATCATGTCAGATGGACTTTGCGCTGTTTGCCTTTAACACTGATGTCTTTTTTTAATCAAACAGGTCAATGGATGTGAAGGAACATGAGGTACCTGGGTTCACAGCAGGCCAGTGTTAAGTGGGCCAGTGTTAAGGGATTGAAGGCAATGGTTGCTATCTACTCCCTGGTGATTTCCTAGGGATCTTAAAGTCTTTGGTGCAAAATCTGAACCTACCAGGTAATCTGGAGCAGGATTAGGATTGCCAGGTCTCTGCAGTGGCTGCCTAGATTTTGTGCTCAGGTCCCTAGAGCAGGGCTTGAGCCTACAAATGTCTGGCAGAGTGGTGAGAGAGGTACCCACTGAGCCACGGCTGACTCCTAATTAGGATGGTGGGGGAGTGAGGGGGTTGGGATGGGGAGAAGAACTAAACTGGGAAGCTAAGCACCAAACATCTTCCGTTGGACTTGAACTCTGTTGATCAGCAGTCAGCATTAACCAAGCATCAGTAACTCATTGATCTGGATTTCAATGCCTGTTGTCTCCATTATATCCACAGGTCGTTAGGACTCACCTTACCTCCTACCTTCATCTCTTCTACCTGACGCTGTGTGTGCTAACACTGAGTGGGGTGGAAGCCAGTCCAGAGACTCTCTGTGGGGCAGAATTGGTGGACGCTCTCCAGTTTGTATGTGGGGACCGAGGCTTCTATTTCAGTAGGTTTACCTCCTTCATTCATTGGGATTAATAGTAAACTTGTGTTGAACTGTGAGTAACTGGTTCAGACTGCAAGTGTACAATAGGTGCAGGAATCTAAAGTGGTGACTTGGAATCCTCATAATGGGTTTGCAATTATTTTTATGAAGCATTAATGACCGTGGCCACTGATTGTGTTTAAAAATGTGGTGAAAAGGAACAGGTGACTTTGGATCTCTGGTTCCCAAAGCTCTCCACCACTGGGGGTTTTCCTCACCTCATGTCTGAATCTGTTGTAGACTCATTGATAGATATTGATTGCTCTGATTGGTCAACAACTCCATTATCATTATATCATGTGACTACCAGGATGGTAGGAGGTGAACTAAATGGGTCCAGGTCTTTATAGTGACCATTCATAGATTCTCATAGAAACTTACAGCTCAGGAGGAGGCCATTCAGCCCATCGCATCTGTGTTCGCTCTTTGAAAGAGCTATCAAATTACTCCCACTGCCTGCTCTTTCCCCACAGCTCTGAAATGTTTTCCTTTTTAAGAAAATATCCAATTTCATTTTAAAAGTTACAATTGAATCTGCCGCCACGATCCTTTCAGATCATGCATTCCAGAGCGTAACAACTTGCTGTATAACAAAAATGCACTTCATTTCCCAGAATGTTGAAGTACAAGAGGGCCAAAGAAAGATCCTTGGGAAACAGCATAGGTAACGTTGTAGGAATGGGAAGAGAGGTCATTGCAGCTGATAGTCTGGCTACGACTGGATAAATAAGAAGCAGGCGTGTTAAGAATGTTAGCTGACATGGGGACCAGGAGGGGAAGATGGGGATCAGCAGTTTAGTGGGAATAGGGTTGAGGCAGCTTGAGGTGGGTCTGAGCAGGAGATGAACTCAGAGAGGGCATGCGAAGAAATAGGAGAGAAATAGACAAAGATGTGAGTTCAAGGCTAGGGCTAGGGCTAGGGCAAGGGGTAGCCTTAGAGGAAGGATGGCCCAGTGGACTAATGGAAGGGAGGGATGTGGCAGAGGTAGCTGGTTGGAAGGTCCCATTCTTAGTGATGATGAAATCTATGAGCTCCTCACATTTGTTGTTGGAGGTGAGGGTGGAGGAGCGGGGTTTAAGAAGGCGGCTTTCAGTAGAGAAGAGGATCCAGGGGTGATCTTTGCATTCCAGGATTATCCCAGAATAATGAGCAGTTTTAGCAGATGATATCAAGACCCGATAGTGTTTTATGCGGTCCAGCCAGATCTGTTGGTGAATGTCTAAACCAGTTGTCCGCCATATTCTTTACCCCTCTTCTAACAGTGGAAGAACTATCATAGTTGAAACTTCAACAAAAGCACACGTTTCCTTTCCAAAATTAGATTTTGTACAACACAGCATTTCTTCTGCCAAATGTATTTTTTTTGGCACAGGTCACTTTGCTTGGGGCTTCAGTCCTGAATCAAGCCCATGGATTCTGGCCAGAGTCTCAGATGATGCATCAAATCATAAGAGTTGTTGGGTTTCCAGCTGTCAGCTAGTCAGAAGTACTTACTGTTCTAGATGTAAAAAAATATATACAACATAGAATTGCATTGAGTCCACAGCACAGAAACAGGCCAGCTGCTCTGTGCCGGTGTTTATGCTCCACACGAGCCTTCTCCCACCTACTTTATCTCACTCCATCAGCATATCACTCTATTTCTTTCTCCCTCATGTGTTTATCCAGCTTCCCTCAAATATGTCTCAACTACTCCTTATGGTAGTGAGTTCCACATTCTCACCACTCTTTGGGTAAAGAATTTTCTCCTGAATTCCCGATTGGATTTATTAGTGATTATCTTATATTTATGGCCCCTTAGCTTTGGACTCCCTCACAAGTGGAAACATCTTCTTTACGTCTACCCTATCAAACCCCTACATATTCTTAAAGACCTCTATCAGGTCACCCCTCACTCAGCCTTCTCTATTCTAAGAGCCCCAGCCTGTTCAGCCTTTCCTGATAAGTATATAAGCTTTCCTTTCTGCTATTTTGCTGTCATCCTTGTGAATCTGTTCTGCACATTCTACTATACCACAACATCCTTTCAATAATATGGAGACCAGAACTATACATGTATATTTTTGCCCATACAGACAAACCCACGGGCTACAGGTCGAGTGTGAGGCGACCACACAGAGGGATTGTAGATGAGTGCTGCTTCCAGAGTTGCGACCTCAAGTTGCTCGAGATGTACTGTGCAAAGCCACAAAGAGCGGATGGTCCAGTACGCATCCAACGTCACACTGAGAAAGGGCAGAGGGTAAGGAACAATCTTATCCCGCCCCCTCCTCCCTCCCCTCTGCATTGCAGTCCTCAAAGTGTTCTGCAACTCCATTGTCTCAAATTAAAGAAACCATTACCTTCAGTCCCTGCCACAAACTCTCCATCAATTCCAGACTCCTTCCTGGCCACTGTCTCAGACTGTTGCAAACTTTGTGTCTTATTTGAACTGGATCTGAGACTCTGACCCCATATCCTCTCCATCACAAAGACTAACTACTTCCACCTCTATTATATCTCCTGACTCCACACAGTGGCGCAGTGGTTAGCACCGCAGCCTCACAGCTCCAGGGACCCGGGTTCGATTCCGGGTACTGCCTGTGTGGAGTTTGCAAGTTCTCCCTGTGTCTGCGTGGGTTTTCTCCGGGTGCTCCGGTTTCCTCCCACAAGCCAAAAGACTTGCAGGTTGATAGGTAAATTGGCCATTATAAATTGTCACTAGTATAGGTAGGTGGTAGGGAAATATAGGGACAGGTGGGGATGTTTGGTAGGAATATGGGATTAGTGTAGGATTAGTATAAATGGGTGGTTGATGTTCGGCACAGACTCGGTGGGCCGAAGGGCCTGTTTCTGTGCTGTATCTCTAATCTAATCTAAAAAAAATCTAATCTCCACCCCTACCTCAACGCATCTGCTGCTGAAACCCTCACCCATGCATTTGTTACCGTCATACTCACCTATTCAAATCCTCCTTTGGAAGGGTTTCCGTTTCCATCCTCCATATATTTGAGCTCATCTAACACTCTGCTGCCCTTATTCTAACTCACATCAAGTCCTGTTCACCGATCATCCCCCGTGCTCACTCATCTACACTGGCTCCTGATACAGCAATGCTTCAAATGTAAAATTCTCATCCTCATATTCAAATCCCTCCATGGCCTCATCCCCCTCTATCTCTGTAACCTCCTCCAGCCCTATAACCTCCTGACATCTCTATGTTCCTCCTGCTGCCTCGGCCCTTAGTTCTTGAGTTCCTTCCCTAAACCTCTCCAGCTTCTCTACATATCTCTCCTCCTTTAAGATGCTCCTTAAAGTCTAGCTGTTTGACCAAGTTTTTGGTGACCTGGTTTAATATTATTTCCTTCAGCTCCTCCTTTTTCTCTGATTAAATCCCTTTTTTTTTAGATTAGAGATACAGCACTGAAACAGGCCCTTCGGCCCACCGAGTCTGTGCCGAACATCAACCACTCATTTATACTAATCCTACACTAATCCCATATTCCTACCAAACATCCCCACCTGTCCCTATATTTCCCTTCCACCTACCTATACTAGTGACAATTTATAATGGCCAATTTACCTATCAACCTGCAAGTCTTTTGGCTTGTGGGAGGAAACCGGAGCACCCGGAGAAAACCCACGCAGACACAGGGAGAACTTGCAAACTCCACACAGGCAGTACCCGGAATCGAACCCGGGTACCTGGAGCTGTGAGGCTGCGGTGCTAACCACTGCACCACTGTGCCGCCCCTTGAAGCACCTTGGAACAATTATTACTACATTAAAGGCACTACATAAATGCAAATTGTTGTTGTTGAACCTTTGGGCAAATGTACCTCTGCAATTACAGTTTAATTTCCACCGCTAATGTTATTCCTTTGGTGTTACAGGAGAATATCTGGAGAAACCCCAATCGAGCTAATACCAGCAGTGTCAATCGGAATTACCGAATCTAAGATATGATGAAATGAACAAGGGATCGCCAGCAAACCTGGTCTAGTATAACCCTGGTGTGGGCTCACCATAAAGCCCACCATATTGTCCACAATCGGAGTCACACACTAGTCACAGGTTATCAATCGAGACCTGTTGTTAGGTGAACTCTTTTTGTGGAAAGCAAAAGTTTTTGCCATCTTATCGCATTCCTGGTTTTTTGTGGGGGTAGGGGGATGAACAAGTGAATTTGAATGGATTCTGATGCAAGAGAAAAATATATTTCTGAGCAGGAGTTCCATGTACAACTTCCATGATGGCTCAATTGACACTTTTTGGCCAGTTAGTGGGCCAGTCACTAAGAAAAGATTTCATTTTAACTTACACCTGGTGATTACAACATATTTCCTTGTTAACGTTGTTAGTAAGCTGATTGTAACCTGTGGATATTGCTGGAGTCACATTTGACACTTTGTTTGGCATATTAATTTGTACTAAGCTGCAGGATTTGCAAAAAATGTGCATTCAATTTAAGTTGGGGGGTGCAGCTTATAAGCAAATTAATATTTTTGTTTTCTCCCAGGATGGGGCATGGTAGGGGTGGGGATGATAAGTTAAGGTGCTGGTTTGGGGTTTGTCCTATATTCAGTTGTGGCATGTATGCATGCCAATACGGTAATTGGACTGCACATGTAAGTCAGGCTACAGGTACTTTCAATATTTGCACACTTGAGTGTGTTGATTTTTGTAACTACAGATACCATAAGATTACGGGACACAATCTGATACGATTTAGCAGATAACCCTGGATTTCGATCAGTACATCCTCAGTATTTCGCTGTTAAGGGACTGTAATTCTTTGAACTTGAAGTTTGTATATGGAGAGTATTTTTCTAAATTAGCCCAATAGTGTTATGGCTCTATCTCTGACCTGTGCTCCCATCTAGCAAGGCTCCACTTTAAATGCAGAACTTCACACAATTACTCTTATAATGTGAATATGACATAACTTAAATGAACTATCAGCTTCTTCTTCTACTGTTTCTCAGAAGAATAGAATTACATAAAAGTTACAGCACAGAAACAGGCCATTCAGCCCAACTAGTCTATGTCGATGTTTATGCTCCACACAAGCTTCCTCCCACCCTTCTTCATCTTGCCCGATTAACATATCCTATTACTTTCTACCTTATGTGTTTATCCAGCTTCCCCTTAAATGTATCTATACTATTCACCTCAACTACTCCTTGTGGAAGTGAGTTCCACATTCTCACCACTCTCTGAGTAAAGAAGTTTCTTCTGAATTCCCAATTGGATTTATTAGTGACTATTTTTTGTTGATTGCTGCTAGTTTTGGAGACTCCCCCACATCATCCCAACGTTTTCCCTATCAAACCCTTTCATAATTTTAAAGACCTCGATTAGGTCATCATTAATACAGTTCATAAATTTTTCTTTACAAACAAAAAAACAATAGAAAACAAAAATATCATCTTTATCCAACCTGACGATTTGCAGATTAGATATATTCTCCTGTATGATGGCGAATGCTGAACCATTATTGTTGATTATCTCTCATTCAATCAATAACGGACAAAAAGTCTGAAATATTCAGAAAATACATGGCAGCCAGTTGCAATTGTTTCTGACTAACTAGTACTCCCATTCACTGAGACACGTACTGAAAGTATTTCAAGGAGGGATAGGCACCGTCTCATTGAAACCGGATCAGCTTTGCTGGTCATGTTCATACACTAATAAAATAGGAATTGAAAGCAGGAAGCTCAGAATTGTAGGTCGGCCAGCATTTGGTAGAAGAGAAGACGAGTCAGTGTCTTGGGCACAAATCCTTCCTCAGAACTGAAAGCTAAAGGATAAGTGAGCTCCTGAGTAAAGTATGCATAAAAGGAGAGAGTTGGCAGACATCCCAATCATGAAGAGGGAGTTAAAACTAATGAGGCCCCAACTTGGACTGCTTGCTCTTTCACATTCAAGAACAGGAGGACGTAATCTTATAATTAGAGCTTGGCTCATCTAGAGGCAACATCAGGAAGCACTTCTTCACACAAAGCAGGAATCTGGAATTCTCTTTCCAAATGGCTGTGGATGCTGGGGGACAATTTGGAACTTTCAAGGCTGAGATTGATAGATTTTTATTGCGTAAGAGTTTCAAGCAATAAGGAGCTAAGGCGGGTAGATGGAATTGAGGTGAAGATAAGTCATCATCTAATTGAATGGCCAAAATAGGCTTGAGGGACTGACTGGCTTCCTCCTGTTTCTAATGTTACATTAAAGACTGTGTTAGTGTTACCTCTTATCCACCAACCACACACTCTGCCCCCACACTTCCGATTATTAACAATGATTCTGGTTTTACCATCAGTTTGCAAGCTCATTCTGCGGGCAAAACATTAATCCATCTGTTCTCTTTACAGATGCTGCTGGACCTGTTTTTTAAAAATTTCAGTCTATCTTTCCTTAAAAGACCGAGTCAAGTGGACTTTAAAAGCTGCTTAACCTCCTTTAGTTGTCAAGGATAGGAGGATCACAGAGCACTTGTCAAGTTACTGCTTCAGAAAGACTTGAATTGTGAAGGAACTGACTTGCTTAACCCAATAAGCTGTCAGAAAAATAGCAATGGGGCAGAATTCCCTGCTCCTGGGACGATTACATTATATGAGTGTGCAACATATGCAGGAAATTCAAGCTGTAAGTGAACCTTCCAGCCATTTCAAACAGAAAAGAAAACTTGGGTGCATTCAGTTAATGACATGCTGCTCCTCAGCTGTGCTCAATGAATCCAATGGAGAAGAAACATCAACTCCAATAATTCTACAAATGCAAATGTTATCCTTTTGCAAACACTTTGTTAAGTTGCTGCATGTGAACATGCAAAATTGAAGGGCAGATAAAGGCTGCATTACACTCTGGTGCTTTTTATTTATTCATGAGATGTGGGTGGTGCTGTTAAGGCCAGCATTTAGAATCAAAGAATCACAGAATAATTACAGCACAGCAGGAGGGCATTCGGCCCATCGTGTCCTTGCTAGCTCTCTGCAAGAGCAACTCAGCTAGTCCCAACTTTTCCCCGTAGCCCTGCAAATCTTTCCTCTTCAGATAATTATCCAATTCTTTTTTGAAAGCCTTGATTGAATCTGCCTCCACCACACTTTCAGGAAGTGCATTCCAGATCCTAACCACTCACTGCATAAAAAGATTTTTCTGATGTTGCCTTTGGTTCTGCCAGTCATCTTAAATTGGTGTCCTCTAGTTCTCAACACTTCTGTCAATGGAAACCATTTCTCTCTGTTTACTTTGTCCAGATCCCTCTTCATTTTGAGCACCTCCATTAAATTTCCTCTCAGCCTTCTCTTCTGTAAGGAGAACAGTACCATATTTGGCAATCTATCCACATAACTGAAGTCTCTCATCCCTGGAACCATTCTCGTAAATCTTTTCTGCACCCTCTCTAATGCCGTCACAGCCTTCTTAAAGTGGATTGGACACAATATTCCAGTTGAGGCCAAACCAGTATTTTATAACTGTTTGCCATAACCTCCTTGCTTTTGTGCTCTATGCCCCTATTTATAAAGCTCAGGGTCCTGTATGCCTTATTCACCGTTTTCTCAACCTGCCCTGCCACCTTCAATGATTTGTGTACACATACCCCCAGGTCTCTCTGCTCCTGCACCCCTTTGAATTGTATCCTTTATTTTATATTGCCTCTCTTCATTCTTCCTACCAAAATGTATCATTTCACATTTCTCTGCATTAACTCTCATCTGCATGTGTCCACGCATTCCACCAGCCTGCCTATGCCCTCTTGAAGTCTATCACTATCCTCCTCACAGTTCACAATACTTCCAAATGCTGTGTCATCTGCAAATTTTGAAATTGTGCCCTCTACTCCCAAGTCTAGGTCATTAATATAGATCAAGAAAAACAGCAGTCTTAATACTAACCCCTGGGGAACCCCACTATATACCTTCCTCCAGCCCGAAAACAGCCGTTCCCCACTACTCTATGTTTCCTGTCACTCAGCCAGCTTTGTATCCATGCTGTCACTGTCCCTTTTATTCCATGGGCTTCAACTTTGCTGACGAGCCTGTTATGTGGCACTTTATCAAATACTTTTTGGTAGTTCTATGTACAGCACATGAACTGCATTACCCTCATCAACCTTCTCTGTTACTTAATCGAAAACTCAATCAAGTTAGTTAAATACAATTTGCCTTTAACAAATCCATGCTGGTTTAGTTTAGTTTGGAGATACAGCACTGAAACAGGCCCTTCGGCCCACCGAGTCTGTGCCGACCATCAATCACCCATTTATACTAATCCTACACTAATTCCATATTCCTACCACATCCCAACCTGTCCCTATATTTCCCTACCACCTACCTATACTAGGGGCAATTTATAATGGCCAATTAACCTATCACCCTGCAAGTCTTTTGGCATGTGGGAGGAAACCGGAGCACCCGGAGGAAACCCACGCAGACACAGGGAGAACTTGCAAACTCCACACAGGTAGTACCCAAAATTGAACCCGGGTCGCTGGAAGCTGTGAGGCTGCGGTGCTAACCACTGCGCCACTGTGCTGCCCTGGCTTTCCTTAATTAATCCACACTTATCTAAGTGGCTGTCATGTTTGTCCCAGATTATCATTTCTAAAAGCTTTCCCAAGATTAGCTGACTGGCCTGTAGTTGCTGAGTTTATCTTACACCCTTTTAGAACATAGAACATAGAACAGTATAGGCCCTTCGGCCCACCATGTTGTGCCGAACCTTTAACCTACTCTAAGATCAAACTAACTACCTACCCTTCATTCTACTATCATCCATGTACCTATCCAAGAGTCGCTTAAATGCACATGGGTGTAATATTTGCAATTCTACAGTCCTCTCAACTACCTCCGCTTTCTTAAAACTTTGGCAGCATCTTCTTCCCTGGTAAAGACAGATGCAAAGTGCTGATTTGATACCTCAGCCACACCCTTTGCCTCCAATGGTAAATCCCCCTTTTGGTCTGTAATCGTCCCCACTTCTCCTTTCACCACCCTTTTACTGAAGAAGACTTTTGGATTCCCTTTTATGTTAGCTGCCAGTCTCTTCACATAGTCTCTCATTGCTTCTCTTATTCCAGTTTTCCACTTTTCCCCCGAACTTTATATATTGAGACCAGTCCTCACTTGTATTATCAACCTGCCATTCTCACTCTTTTTCTGCTTCATCTGCTTATCTTTTTCATCATCCAGAGAGTTCTGGCTTTGTTTGTCCTACTTTGTCCCCTCGTGGGAATGTACCTGGACTGTACCTGAACTATCTCCTCATTGTTCCGTTACAGTTTCTCCTGACAATCTTTGATTCCAGTTTACCTGGGCCAGATCCATTCTCACCCCAGTGAAATTGGCCCTCCCCCAATTAATTATTTTTACTCTTGATTGACGCTTATTCTTTTCCATAGCTAAGCTAAAGCTTATGATACTATGATCACTGTCCCCTAAATGTTTTCCCATGACACTTGATCCACTTGTCCCACCTCATTTCCCAGAACCAGATTCACCAAATATTTGGTCAATGATGACCCCCAGGATGTTGATGGTGGGGAATTCAGTGATGGTATGCCTTTGAATGCCAAGGGAAAGTGGCTTAGAATCAATGTTGTTGGAGATGGTCATTGCCTGGCACTTGAGTGGCCCAAAGACTGAATGTTGTCCAGGTGTTGCTGCATGCAGGCACAGACTGCTTCAGTATCTGAGGAGTTGTGAATGGTGCTGAACATTGTGCAATCATCAGCGAACATCCCACTTCTTGCCTTATGATTGAAGGAAGGTCATTGATGAAGCAGCTGAAGATGGTTGGGCCTAGGACACTACCCTGAGGAACCTCTGCAGTGTTGTCCTGGGGATGAGATGATTGACCTCCAACAACCACAATCATCTTCCTTTGCGCTAGGTATGACTCCAACCAATGGAGAGGTTTGTTTCAATCACCGCCCTGCCACCACCACCCCCCCCCCCCAACCCCTGATTCCCATTGACTTTTGCTAGGGCTCCTTGGTGCCACACTCAGTCAAATGCTGTCTTGATGTCTAGGGCAGTCATTCTCACCTCACCTCTGGAATTCAGCTCTTTCATCCATGTTTTGAACAAGGCTGTAATGAGGACTGGAGGCAAGTGGTCTTCGTGGCACCCAAACTGAGCATCAGTGAGCAGGTTATTGGTCTGTAAGTCATGCTTGATTGCACTGTTGACAACACCTTCCATCACTTTGTGATATTGAGATTAGACTCAGAGGGTGGTAATTGGCCAGATTGGATTTGTCCTGCTTTTTGTGGACAGGACATACTTGGGCAATTTTTCGTTTTGTCAGGTAGATGCCAGCGTTGTAGCTGTACCGGAACAGCTTAGCTCGGGGTGCAGTTAGTTCTGGAGCACAAGTCTCCAGTACTCCAGTTGGGATGTTGTCAGAGCCCATAGCCTTTGCAGTATCCAGTGCACTCAACCATTTCTTGATATCACACGGAGTGGATCGGATTGACTGAAGACTGGAATCTGTGATGCTAGGGACCTCAGGAGGAGACGGAGATGGATCATCCACTCAGCACTTCTGGCTGAAGATGGATGCAAATACTTCAGCCTTGTCTTTTGCACTGATGTGCTGGGCTCCTCCATCATTGAGGATGGGAATATTTGTGGAGCCACCTCCTCACATTAGTTGTTCAATTGTCCACCACCATTCACGATTGGATGTGGCAGGATTGCAGAGCTTTGATCTGCTCCATTGGTTGTGGGATCAGTTAGCCCTGTCTATAGCTTGATGTTTCCGCTGTTCAGCTTTCATGTAGTCCTGTATTGTAGCTTCACCAGGTTAACACCTCATTTTTAGGTATGCCTGGTGCTGCTCCTGGCATGCTCTCCTGATTGAACGAGGGTTGATCCCCTGGCTTGATGGTAATGGTAGAGTGGGGGAATATGCCAGGCCATGAGGTTACAGATTGTGGTTGAGTACAATTCTGCTGCTGCTGATGGTCCACAGCACCTCATGGATGCCCAGTTTTGAGCTGCTTGATCTGCTCTTCATGATGGTAGTGCCACACAACACGATGGAGGGTGTCCTCAGTGTGAAGACGGGACTTTATCTCCACAAGGACTGTGCGATGGTCACTCGTACTAATACTGTCATGGACAGATGCATTTTTTTTTTATTCGTTCGAGGGATGTGGGCGTCGGCATCGCTGGCTAGGCCAGCATGTATTGCCCATCCCTAATTGCCCTTGAGAAGATTATGGTGAACTACATTCTTGAACTACTGCAGTCCTTGGGGTGTAGGTACACCCACAGTGCTGTTAGGAAAGAAGTTCCAGGATTTTGACCCAGCGACAGTGAAGGAACGTCGATATAGTTCCAAGTCAGGATGGTGTGTGGCTTGGAGGGGACCTTGCAGGTGGTGGTGTTCCCATGCATCTGCTGCCCTTGTCCTCCTAGGTGGTAGAGGTCGTGGGTTTGGGAGGTGCTGTCAAAGGAGCCTTGGTTGCTGCAGTGCATCTTGTAGATGGTACACACTGCTGCCACTGTGCATTGGTGGTGGAGGATGTGAATATTGAAAGTGATGGGTGGGGTGCCAATCAGTCTAGCTGCTTTGTCCTGGATGGTGTCGAGCTTCTTGAGTGTTGTTGGAGCTGCACCCATCCTGGCATGTGGAGAGTATTCCATCACACTCCTGACTTGTGCCTTGTAGATAGTGGACAGGCTTTGGGGAGTCAGGAGGTGAGTTATTCGCTGCAGAATTCCCAGCCTCTGACCTGCTCGGGTAGCCACAGCATTTATGTGGCTGGTCCAGTTCAGTTTCTGGACAATGGTGACCCCCAGGATGTTGTTAGTGGGGGATTCAGTGATGGTAATGCCTTTGAATGGCAAAGAGAGATGGTTAGATTCTCTCTTGTTTGAGATGGTCATTGCCTGGCACTTGTGTGGCGTGAATGTTACTTGCCACTTATCAGCCCAAGCCTGGATGTTGGTGAGGATGAGGTTAAATAGGTTTTTTTCACTTGTTGGTTCTCTTACCACCTGCTGCAGGCCTAGTGTGGCAGATATGTCCTTCAAGACTAGGCCAGCTCAGTCAATAGTGGTGCTCCAAGCCACGCTTGGTGATGGACATTGAAGTCCCCCAGCCAGAGTACATTCTGTGCCCTTGCTTTCCTCAGTGCTTTTTCAAAGTGGTATTGAACATGGGCAGCACTGATTTATCAGATGAAGGGAGGGCAGTAGATGGTAATCAGCAGGAGGTTCCCAATGTATCTGTGGATCACACTGTACTGCACTATGTTTACATATCAGCAGGTCTGCCAGCATCTGTGAAGAGAGAAATAGAGCTAACATTTCAGTTCTGTGACTCTGTTTCTCTCTACATAGATGCTGCCAGACCTGCTGAATATTTCCAGCATTTACTGTTTACATTTCAGATTTCCAACATCTGCAGCATTTTGCTTTTGTATTATTGTTTACGTATCATCGCCCTTGCTTCAGTGCCAGGAGCACCTTAAAGAGGCGTTCTTTACAGGTACTTACGATAGTTGTAGCTTTTGGTATAGTAAACAAGGTACAATCTGGTGAGGGAACTCAACTGTTTCTGGATGAAATAAGCAGAGGGTTTAAGATGTCACACCCGGCAACTTTGAAATTGATGTTAATGTAAATGTTTAATGGTTTTCGCTCGGTGGTGAATAGAAGCAACTGCCCGTTTTAAACTTCAGCATTTTAAGTGGTGGATACTGCCGTTTATTTATGAGAACTTATTTACATAATCTGTTCAGTACAAAGGTGCCATTGTGTTGTTTGTTTTTGTAAGTACTTGACCTCCAGAGTAATGTCTTTTATGGAACACAGCCAAACTTCTTCTGAGAACACATACAGCAATGTAGGTTTTACATTTAATGACTTTAGACAACATTGTCTACTACCTGAATCCTACACCCAGACAAAATAGCACGCCTCGATATTATCTCAAAAACCTTAATTAAAGCTGTAACTATCCTGTTTCAGAAATCTTTTCCTGAATATTGTCCCCCATTCAAGAACAAATTTTCTGCACAACTGTACTATTATCTTTTTTTCAATTGTTTCTTGAGTTATGGGCGTTGCTAGCAAGACTGGCAGCTATTACCCTAAGAAGGCAGTGGCTCAACTCCCTGAGCTGCTACAGTCCTTTAGTAGTGACAATCCAATACTGTTTAGGTGTGATGCACTGAAGCAAAGGCATTATTTTTGCATTCTTGTTTCAGGCAATACCATTATTAGAAATACAATTCAGTGAACTGCTGGGGTGTGGAGGCATTCAATGAACAGGCCTGTCAGACTATTAATCAGCCTGCAAATCCTCATATTATTCTCCAAGGAGAGAGTATGAAGATACAACAACAACTGGATTATCACCCATTCAGTGACAATTTCTCCCTTGGCCACATTGGTTTGTTTGCAATGTCATTTGAATGGAATTGTTCATATCGATCAAAACTGTTGTCTTGGAAAATCCATGCAAGTTCTTCTCTGGGTTTGCTAGACTAAAGCTTGTTTAGGTAGAAATCGGAAGTTCAGTCTCAGTATAAGTTACATTTGCTTTGGCAGTAACAAGCAAGTCAGGAAGTGAATCGATTTGAAAAATGACTTTGGATTTGAGATTGCTTATTCCAAAGCTTTTCATTGTGTTACTCATTGAAATTGAATTCAATGAATTGGGTAATCTGTGGACTGATACCAGGGACAATTGAAGTGTGGAAAGATATTGGATTGCCATTAAATCCCAATGGATGTACAGTTGTAATTCAGGGAGGGGAATTAACTATCCTTTACTGGTTGGCTTACATGTGACTATGGTCTCTTACTATGTGGTTGACTCTTCATGCCCTTTGGAAAAAATGGCCTAACTGGCCACTATATCAACAAGAAGACCCATCTTAGGGCAACTATGGAAGGGCAAGAAACATGGCAGTGCCGCCCACATCCTGAGAACAATTTAAAAAACAGAGCCCTGAACGTATCCACTTTCTGTGTACCATTTGTGACCACAGCTTTCAGATGAAACGTTGAATTGTAGTTGGTAATAGTCACCTCTGTGAGGTTGGCTAAATAAAGGTCTTCAAACGATTCTCAAAATGGCGTGTTGATTTGAATACATATACAGCAGCTGGGCAAACACATCAGCTATTTTATTGCACAGCAAGATCCTACAAACAACAATGCGATGGATGACCAGTTAATCTGTTTTTGTTGGTGTTGGTTGAAGGAGGAATGTTTGACCCAGGACAGTAGGAGAAATCCTTTCTCTTCTTTAAATAGTACCCGGTGATCTTTACTTCAGCACATTCAAAATGCAGCCTATATTATATACTCATGTCTCAGAGTGGAGCTACATCTACAACACACAACCCCCAACTTTCTGGTTCTGAGGCAGGAGTGCTACTGACTGAAGCAAGCTGAAACACATGTTGTTCCTCAGATAAAGGAGCTAAACCCTTGATTCAACTGAACTCATAGCTTGTGATAAAATATCACGAATGAAATGTTTCAATCTCTCGACTGCCATTGCTTACTACACATCTTGTTCACAAATGATAAACTTTACAAAGACAGAATAAAGGATTTTATTGCAAATAACTCCATATGTCGTTATTGTAACGCACACACATTGAGCTGAGTTTCCATGCAATAAAAACAAGAAATGCTGGAAATACTCAGAAGGTCTAGCAGCATCTGTGGAGAGTAAAGCAGAGTTAACGTTTCAGGTCAGTGACTTTTCATCAGAACTGGCAAATGTTAAAAATGTAATAGGTTTTAAGCAAATAAAGCGTGGGGTGGGGCAGGAGATAACAAAGGGCAAGGTGTTGATAGGACAGAGGGTCACAAAGAATAACTGACCAGAAGGTCATGGAGTAAAGGCAAACGGTATGTTAATGGTGTGCTGAAAGACAAAGCATTGGTGGAGAGAGGGTGTTAATTGACAGAAAAATAAACAGCCCTGGCCCAAAGCACAAACATTAAAAAATACAATGGGTAGGCACATGGTAAAAAAAAATGAATGATGAAACAAACTAAACAAAAATAAACAAATAAAAATAATAAAAAAGAAAACATAACTAAAAATAAAAAGGGGGGGCCTGTCACGCTCTGAAATTATTGAACTCTCCACAAAGTTCACTCTCCATAGACGCTGCCAGACCTGCTGAGTATTTCCAGCATTTCTTGTTTATATTTCAGATTTCCAGCACCTGCAGTATTTTGCTTTTATTTTGAGATTCCATGCAGTTTAACTTTAGTATTGAGATGATTAGAGATCGTAGCAAGGACTAAAAGATTCTCAAACCGAGAATAAATTAATAAAAATATGAGCCTTCCGTAACTAAATTTGTTAGTGATATGACATTTTGTCATATTTGCTTGGCAGGTCGGATAAAACCCAGAGGTAGAACATCATTAAAGTGCATAGCACTCTTGCCTCTGAGTTAGAAGGTTGTGGGTTGAGTGCAATACTGAAGAAGTGTTGCATTATTGGAGGTGCCGTATTTTGGATGAGTGGTTAGCCAAGGCACTATCTGCCCTTTCAGGTGGCGGTAACAGATCCCTCCCATGGCACTATTTGGAAAAAGAGCAGGGGAGTTTTCCCTGGTGTCTTGGCCAATATTAATCCCTCAATAAACATCATAAAAAAGGTTATTTGTTCATTACCACATTGCTGTTTGTGGGAGTTTGCTGTGCACAAATTGGCTGCCACATTTCCTGCATTACAACAGTGACTACACTTCAAAAGTACTTCATTGGCTGTTAAGTGCTATGAGTTCATGAAAGGCACTATAAAAATGCAAATCTTTTTCTTTTTAACCAATTGTGCTGTGGGAACATAAAGTTGTGTCTCTTCCTGCTCCTGGGAAGGAGGAGGGGGAAGTTAGTTACATAATGCAAAACCATTAAGTTCTATGATGAGTGAGGAAAGAGAGGGAGAGAAAGGAGGAGAAATGCAAAGTTGACTTGTATTATTGACATTGGTGTTATTAATACACTCTTCTATTTACATTATCATGTTTGGAATCTTCCCTGTTATTCAGTGTTCACACAGATCCCTATATTGGACTCCTAATAAATGCAGATAGAAACCTGAATGTCTCTGATTTCCCAATCCCAGATCTGGCAGGGATTTTCACATCTGAAAATTTTATAGAATCACAAAGCACAGAAGGAGGCCATTCAACCCATCATGCCTGTGCTAGCTCTTTGAAACAGCTATCCAATCAGTCCCACTCCCCTGCTCTTTTCCAGAGCCATGTAACTTTTTTTCTTTTTAAGTATTTATCCAATTCCCTTTTGAAAGTTACTATTGAATCTGCTTCCACTGCCCTTTCAGGCAGCGCGTTCCAGATCACAACAACTCACTGAGTAAATACATTCTCATCTGTTGTTTTGCTTTTTACCGGTTATTTTATATCTGTGTTCTCTGGTTACCATTTCTCCTGCTAGTGGAAACAGTTTCTCTTTATTTCCTCTATCAACATCCTCCATAATTTTGAACAGCTATTTTAAATCTCCCCTTAATCTTGTCTGCTCTAAGGAGAACAATCCCAGTTTCTCCAATAAAAACAAAATACTGCAGATGCAGGAAATCTGAAATAAAAACAGAAAGTGCTGGAAATACTCAGCGGGTCAGGCAGCATCTGTGGAGAGAGAAGCAGAGTTAATGTTTCAGGTCAGTGACCCTTCTTCAGAAAGTTCTGAAATGTTAACTTTGCTTCTCTCTCCACAGATGCTGACAGACCTGCTGAGTATTTCCAGCACTTTCTGATTTTATCCCAGTATCTTCAACCTCTTCACAAAACTGAAGCCCCTCATCCACAGTATCGTGCTGCTAAATCTCCTCTTCATCCTTTTCAGGCCCTTAACATCTTTCCTAAAGTGTGGTGCCCAGAGCTGACTGCTGTGATTAGTCAACAACTCCATCAGCATTGTATCCTGGAATTCCCAGCATGGTGTAAGGTGAACTAGATGAACTTTGATCCAGGAATTCCTATGTTTCTCCAGACTGTGTGTCTTGTTAGAATTGATAAAATTATGAGCATCACACCTATTGAATCACAGAATCATAGAATGGTTACAGCACAGAAGGAGACCATTCAGCCCAGCACTTTTGAGTCAGCTCTCTCCAAGAGCAGCTCAGTTAGTCCCACTCTCCTGCCTTTCCATGTAGCCCTGCAAAGTTTTTTCCTCACACAATAATCCAATCCTGCTTTGAAAGCCTCG
Source organism: Heterodontus francisci (assembly GCF_036365525.1). Taxonomy (NCBI): domain Eukaryota; kingdom Metazoa; phylum Chordata; class Chondrichthyes; order Heterodontiformes; family Heterodontidae; genus Heterodontus; species Heterodontus francisci. The sequence continues at coordinate 5,120,092 of NC_090388.1, forward strand.
ATTGAATCTGCCTCCACCACACTCTCAGACAGTGCATTCCAGATCCTAAACACTCACTGAATCTGCCTCCACCACACTCTCAGACAGTGCATTCCAGATCCTAAACACTCACTGAACCTGCCTCCACCACACTCTCAGACAGTGCATTCCAGATCCTAAACACTCACTGAACCTGCCTCCACCACACTCTCAGGCAGTGCATTCCAGATCCTAAACACTCACTGAATCTGCCTCCACCACACTCTCAGGCAGTGCATTCCAGATCCTAAACACTCACTGAACCTGCCTCCACCACACTCTCAGACAGTGCATTACAGATCCTAAACACTCACTGAACCTGCCTCCACCACACTCTCAGACAGTGCATTCCAGATCCTAAACACTCACTGAACCTGCCTCCACCACACTCTCAGACAGTGTATTCCAGATCCTAAACACTCACTGAACCTGCCTCCACCACGCTCTCAAACAGTGTATTCCAGATCTTAAACACTCACTGAACCTGACTCCACCACGCTCTCAGACAGTGCATTCCAGATCCTAAACACTCACTGAACCTGACTCCACCAGACTCTCAGGCAGTGCATTCCAGATCCTAAACACTCACTGAACCTGCCTCCACCACACTCTCAGACAGTGCATTCCAGATCCTAAACACTCACTGAACCTGACTCCACCACACTCTCAGACAGTGCATTCCAGATCCTAAACATTCACTGAACCTGCCTCCACCACACTCTCAGACAGTGCATTCCAGATCCTAAACACTCACTGAACCTGCCTCCACCACACTCTCAGACAGTGCATTCCAGATCCTAAACACTCACTGAACCTGCCTCCACCACACTCTCAGACAGTGCATTCCAGATCCTAAACACTCACTGAACCTGCCTCCACCACACTCTCAGACAGTGTATTCCAGATCCTAAACACTCACTGAACCTGACTCCACCACACTCTCAGACAGTGCATTCCAGATCCTAACCACTCGCTGTGAAGAGTTTTTCCTCATGTCATCGTTGCTTCTCTTGTCAATCACCTTAAATCAGTGTCCTCTGATTCTCAACCCTTTGACCAATGGGAATAGTTTTTCCCTATCCAGTCAGTCCAGCTCCCTCATGATTTTGAACACCTCCATCAAATCTCCTTTTAGTCCACCAGCTTCTCCAAACTATCAACGTAGCTGAAGTTCCTCATCCCTGGAACCATTCTTGTAAATCTTTTCTGCACCCTCTATAATGCCTTCACTTCCTTTCTAAAGTGTGGTGCCCAGAATTGGACACAATACTCCAGTTTTGGCCAAACCAGTTTTTGTACAGGTTTATTATAACTTCCTTGTTTTTGTACTCTATGCTCTTATTTATAAAACCCAAGATTTCATCTGCTTTATTAACTGCTTTCTCAATCTGTCCTGCCACCTTCAATGATTGGTGGACATATACACCCAGGTCCCTCTGCTCTTGCACCCAGTTTAGAATTGTACCCTTTATTTTATATTGTCGCTCCTCGTTCTTACTACCAAAATGAATTACTTCACACTTCCCTGCATTTCATCTGCACTTGTTCACCCATTCCACCAACTTGTCTGTGTTTATCTTGAAGTTTATCACTATCGTCCTCACAGTTCTCAGTACTTAAACGTTTTGTCTCATCTGTAAATTATCCATTAATGTTCTCTGACAGCATTGGTCTAAGCTCAAATCATAGAATGTTCCAGCAGAAGGCAGGTCGCCTGGCCCAATTTGATAAATTTAATTCCCTTTGAATTATTGGAATAGATGTGACACCCTGTGAAACATTAACTAATGTGATATACACAAGGGGAGAATAGAGGGAATTAAAATCAAATCATATACAAAACAGGAAAAGAAAGGTCGGATTAAGAGAGAGAGAGAGACAGGAAAAGTTAAAAAAAATTAAAAAGTTGACATTTTTTAGAATCTCCAACAACAATTGATTGCATGTAGGAATGAGATTGAACAGTTTAAATTGTTCCCTTTCTGGGCTAGTGTTAGCTTGTCATTTACATTAATTAACAATTATCACACTGTCAGCAAAATACTTACACTATTAACTTCCAGTCCTACCTTTCTTTCGTGAGTTTGATGAGCAATTAATGTGCAAATCCAGCAAGTTCTTAAAAATAACAGGGAGGCTGAAGGCAAGATGTCATCTGTGCAAGGCAAACTCACACAGCTCACAGCATAGCTCCTAAACCCCTGAACTCATTGGCCAATTTGTGAATTAATAATGTACGTTATTAACATGCCATTAGTTTTCCAGTAAGATTCAGCTAAAATCTTTTATTTGCTCCATTTCATATTTAAACCTAGAGCAATATTTCTTTATTGATCAAACCCATGTGAATAAATAATTGCAGGTTAACTGCAGCCTCCAAATAATTATCCTGTAAAGAGAAAAGCAATATTACACTGACCAGTTCTGATCTTTGCTCTGTAAAGTGTGTTTAAAGGCACAATATAAATACAAGTTATCAATGTTCGAGAGTACTTCCAATATTTAACTAGTGCAATCTCTTAGATAAATGGTGTCTTTTTTTAATCAAGGTTTGAAACTTTTGAAGGATTATTAAATTCTTATGCCCTTTCTTAGAGCTTTCATAGATAAAAGCTACCTCTCCAAGACAGGAAAGATTCTCTACTCAAAATAAATTTTTAAGGGATTAGCAATATTTCATTACGAAACCCGCCTTCTTTGCCTGAGATTTTGTCCAATTTATAAAATACATGATCGCCACTTTTCATTCAAGACAAAAGGGAAGAGGATGTATTTCTTCAAGGATCTTTCAAGGCTTAGTATCGCAAATTAGATATGTTAATATGTCATCCATTGGACAAAAGTATAACCATTCTTTTTGGCATCTTAGGGTACCTTTTTCTTTTCATAGTGGAAATAAGTCATTAAGACTGCTGCTGTTTTGGATATTAGAAAGGTTGCAATTGAAATAAACCCATTAAAATTTAGATTGAAGAAAACGATCAGATCACCTCTTGCTGTGATGAATTAGTTTGCCTCACATTCAGACATGACAAACCTAAGCTGTCAGATGGGTTTCTGCAGGAGGTCGATTAATAATGTTCAGGGATATAAAGGCCGGTGTACTGTTTTCCCACCTACTTCAGATTGCCTTGGGTTTCCATACAAACCTCCTTTGGCTCTTGAGGCACAACCAATAATGATCGCCTCTGTTTACACTGCTCTCTTTATCTCTGTGCTATTCTCTGTAGAATTTTTCATTTTGTCTGCTAAAGCTGTCGAACGGTTGGAAGAAAGCAAGGTGCCGCAGAATGCCTTTAACCCAGGAACGTTGACGAGTATTGGCCAACCAGAGAAACCGAGGTCTTCGGGCTCATTCAAGCCGTACTATCTTCTGCAGCCAGGCAAAGTAAATCCAAACGTTCTTCATTTATTGCAGTAAATTCTTTTCAAATGTGTAACTGATTCTTTCATTTCCTAAAAAAAACCTGTTAATTCAACTTCTAAATGTTTAACGTAAGTTGGTAAAATTAATTTGTATCAGCAGTCGGAACTTGCAAGGAGTCCCCATGTCCAGGGGGTTAGTGGAGAAAATCAGCATGCCCTCTCTCCTAAGAGGGGTCTCGATAGAGTAAATAAAAAGAAACAGTTTCCATTAGGATTTTTGCCGGGTGCTCCGGTTTCCTCCCACAGCCAAAGACTTGCAGGTGATAGGTAAATTGGCCGTTGTAAATTGCCCCTAGTGTAGGTAGGTGGTAGGGAATATGGGATTACTGTAGGGTTAGTATAAATGGGTGGTTGTTGGTCGGCACAGACTCGGTGGGTCGAAGGGCCTGTTTCAGTGCTGCATCTCTAAATAAAAAATAAATAAATTAGTAGAAGAGTTGTTTAGCCCTTTGTGCCTGTCCCAGCTCTTTGAAATATCTGTATTATTAGCTCAACACCCCCACAGGGGAGTGGGACTGATTGAATAGCTCGGTGGAGAGCCAGCATGGACTCGGTGGGTCGAATGGCCTCCTTCTGTGCCATAAGTGACTATGACTCTTTCCCCATAGCCCTGCAAATTTCTGCTTAAGTATTTATCCAATTCCCTTATGAAAATTATGATTGAATCTGCTTCAACTAGCAGCACATTCACAACAACCCACAGCAGAATTGTTTTCTCATCTCCCCTTCCGGTTCTTTTGCCAATTATCTTAGATCTGTGTCCACTGGTTACCAACTCTCCCCCAAGTGGAAACAATTTCTCCTTAGTTATTCTATCAATCCCATCGGAATTTTGAACTTCTGTTAAATCACCTCTTAACTTTCGCTGCTCTAAAGAGAACAATCCAACTCTCTAGCCTCACCACATAACTGAAGTCCCTTATGGAATTTGGAATTCCCTCCCTAAATCTTTCCACCTCTCTCTCTTTGCCTTTACGATGCTACTTAAAACCAATTTCTTTGACCAAGCATTTGGTCACCTATCACGATGTCTCCATCTTTGGCTTGATAAATTTTGTCCTATTTACACTCTTGTGAAGTGGCCTTGAGACGTTTTATTATGTTAAAGGCATTATAAAAATGTGAGTTGTTGTTGTAAACATTTGCTCTCATCTTCTGTTTAGGATTTAGGTTTTAGGTTGGACCCCAAAACTATTCCACATCCTTTTACATCTGCCAGCCAAAGGTTATTCAAACTACCTTTGAACTTGCATGAGCCAATGAAAGAGCCATTGTACTTCTCAGCCAAGAGGGCCGACGCATCTGAAGCATCCAATCAAGTGGAACAAATTGACACGACAGACGCGCTTGGAGTCACTACCGATGGAGAAAATGGGGCTATATTTCCCATGGGTAGGAGAGATTTTGACAGTAAGTGGTCGGCGTTTGGAAATGGCTGTGGAGTTGTGATGTGCAATTATGGAGGGGAGAGGGGCAAGTTGTGAGATGGTCTTTATTGAGCGGTCTGTGTTGACGTTTAGGTTTTTTGCCCATGAATTTTTTTCCCTGATGTAAGGCTTACACTACAGCCTGTAGATAAGTTGCTCAGTAGTTTTATCTCAGCTGCGGCCCATTGGAGTGACCAACCCCAGAATGTCACATTCCTAGACGGCTCCTGCTGCCAAAACGATGAATCTTCAGAACAACCTATGCTTTACCACTGCGTACAACAATTTGCCAACACTGAAAGCATTACTTAGCGTGTTGCTGGCACATATGTCAGAAGTTGGTGAGCTCAAGATCTACGGCCAGACTTGAGCATATAATCTGAATTGATAGGGCAATTCGGTACCAAGGGAGTGCTGCAGCGTGGGAGGTGTCGTCTTTTGGATAAGACATTAAAATCAAAGTCCTGCATGCCTGTCCTAGTCATTATCCTTATTAGATTAATTGGCTGTATGTCACAGCCCTACTTTGAGGACATCAGTGCCTGTAAACGGGCTGCCACATTTGCCAACATAATGGCGACTGAGCTTCTAAATTAAATATAGATGAAATGTGTTGGAACATTTCTAAGATGGAGAGAGAACTTGTACTTACACAGCTTTATTCACACTCTCAGGGCAGTCCAAAGCAATTCACATTAATATTGTTGCAACATAAAAAACACAGCCGCCAACTTGTGCACAGTAAGATTCCACAACAGTAATAGAATAATGTGCAGATAATTTGTTTCAGTGATGTTGGGTGAGAGATAAATATTAACCAGGATATGAGGGAAAATTCCTCTGTTCTTCAAAATAGTGCCATGGGCTCGTTTGCATCCTTCGGAGAGGATGTCTGGGCCTCAATTTACTGCCTCATCTGAAAGGCGGCACCTCTGAAAATAGAACATAGGAACAGGAGGAGGCTATTGAGCCTCTGGAGCCTGTTCCACTATTCAGTTAGATCATGGCTCATCTAATCTTCCTGCCTTAGTTCAGTAATCCTTAAAACAATAAAAAAAATCTATGAATCTTGGTTTTTAAAATTTCAATTGACCCCCCCACCCACAACATTTTATTTGGTGGAGGCGAAAAAAGTTCCAGATTTGCACTAGCCTTTGAGTGAAGAAGTGCTTCCTGACATCACCTCTGAACAGCCTGGCTCTAATTTTAAGGTTATGCCTCTTTGTTCTGGACTCCCCCCACCAGAGCAAATAGTTTCTCTCGATCTACACTGCCAACTCCTTCAATCATCTTAAACACCTCAATTAGTGCACCTCTTAATCCTGAATATTCAAGGGAATACAAGCCTAGGCTATGGCCTCATTGTTTAACCCTTGCAGACCTGGTATCATTCCGATGAATCTAAATGCAGCACTGCCTCAGTATAGTACTAGAGTAGCAGCCTCGAGCTTTATCAAGGTGTCACAGCATTAGCTCAATGAATGCATTCTTGCCCGCGTCAAAAGAACTTTGGTTTAATCCCCAATCCAAAGTCACAAAAAGATGCACCAGCTGTTCCTGCAGGACCGTTAGAAAAGGTTTTCATTTTACATTTAATTGTAAAGAGCTGAACTCAAGAGGAGGTGAGAGTGACTGCTCTTGACATCAAGGCAGCATTTGTCCGAGTATGGTATCAAGGAGCCCTAGCAAAACTGGAGTCAATGGGAATCAGGGGGAAAACTCTCCGGTGGCTGGAGTCAAACCTAACACAAAGGAAGATGGTTGTAGTTGTTGGAGGTCAATCATCTGAGCTCCAGGACATCACTGCAGGAGTTCCTCAAGGTATCCTAGGCCCAACCATCTTCAGCTGCTTCAATGACCTTCCTTCAATCATTAGGCCAAAAGTGGGGATGGTCGCTGATGATTGCACAATGTTCAGCACCATTCGCGACTCCTCAGATACTGAAGCAGCCCGTGCAGAAATGCAGCAAAACCTGGACAATATCCAGGCATGAACTAATAACTGGCAAGTAACATTCGCACCACACAAGTGGCAGGCAATGACCACCCCCAACAAGGGAGAATCTAACCATCTCCCCTTGACATTCAATGGCATTACCATCGCTGAATCCCCCACGATCAACATCCTAGGGGTTACCATTGACCAGAAACTGAACTGGAGTAGCCATATAAATACCGTGGCTACAAGAGCAGGTCGGAGGCTAGGAGTCCTGTGGCGAGTAATTCACCTCCTGGCTCCCCAATGCCTGTCCATCATCTACAAGGCACAAGTCAGGAGTGTGATGGAATACTCTTCACTTGCCTGGATGGGTGCAGCTCCAACAACACTCAAGAAGCACAACACCAGCCAGCACAAAGCAGAGATTGATTAGCACCCCATCCACAAACATTCACTCCCTCCACCACAGTGGCAGCAGTGTGTACCATCTACAAGATGCATTGCAGCAATGCACCAAGGCTCCTTAGACAGCACCTTCCAAACCCACGACCTCTACCAACAAGAAGGACAAGGGCAGCAAATACATGGGAACACCACCACCTGCAAGTTCCCCTCCAAGTCACACACCATCCTGACTTGGAACTATATCACCGTTCCTTCACTGTTGCTGGGTCAAAATCCTATAACTCCCTTCCTAACAGCACTGTGGGTGTACCTACCTCATCTGGACTGCAGCGGTTCAAGAAGGCAGCTCACCACCACCTTCTCAAGGGCAATTAGGGATGGGCAATAAATGGTGACCCACATCCCATGATTGAATAAATAAAATGTAAAATATTTAATTATATTTTCTTTTCTATACCACAGTGCTGCGATGCATGCTGGGAAGAGTATACCGACCCTGCTGGCAAAACTGACCATCTCTTCACAGCTACAAGATACTTGGTGAAATTTTAATTGGCAGTATTTGATCAATACCATTCTATATTCGTCCTGTAAGGGTATTCATAGATAATTGAAACTGTGCACTTAGTCTTTCATGTGGTTTGTTGTTCATTGTTTAAACAGTGAATGCTTTAAGCTGAATTTGCTCATTATTGAACTTGTGACCATCACTGTATAAAAAAGATTAAAGTGTTGAATATTCTGCATTCATAACTGTAAGAACATTGCCTGTGCACTGCATTTTGGAAATAAATTCACACAAACTAGTTGTTCATAATCAACAGTTCAACATTTAAAACCTATATCCTGTCCAGTTTTGAAAGAGGAAAAAAAACATTTTAAACTCTAAAGAAATTTGTGAGCTTTGATTGCCCAGGAATTAACTTATTTCTGGCTTTAGTTTTGATGGCCTTTAAAGTTGCTGGCAATTTCTTCCCCATTTTCCCCTCCAGTGTGACCGTCGTCACATCAGCAGAGTTTGGAGGCTTATTCTCGCAGTCCAGATTGGCATCCGATTCTGCCCGTTTCCGCTTTGCCACCTTCCCGCCACCTTTCCGATTCCCAATGTTCTCATTCCCAGCTTTCCCGAGATGCATTATGTGTCCTCGTTTACTTGCGAGATCTGGCCTTCCTGCGGATTGGGTTGCTGGCGTTTGGCTGGTTTCACCTTGAAGAGGGAGGAAAAGTGGAAGGAAGGAAACTTAAATTAGAACTTGCTAGGCAAATTGCAATTTACATTTTTAAAAAAAAAAAAAAAAGGTCTTTTTTGAATATATTACACTTCCTTAGTCTAATTTCTTCTGAAGAAGAAGACACTTCATCCTCCCCCTCCCCCAACCCAGTATGGGAAAGGAAGCGAACAGCAGTGCAGTGGTTGACACTGCCCAGTCATCCAATATTTAGATTTAGCCTTGCAAATTTTCTCTCCAAGTCTATATTTAATTCCAGTTTTCAGAATTCCAGATCATAACAACTTACTGTATAAAAAACATGTCCTCTCATCTCCCGCTCCCTAGTGCTTTTGCCCTGAGCCCTGGCATTCCCTACCTAAACCTCTCTTTCCTCCTTTAAGATGCTACTTAAAACTCAGCTCTTTGACCAAGTTTTTGTTCACCTGCCCTTACGTCTTCTTATGTGGCTCACTGTCAATTTTTTTCTTGCTAACACACCAGTGAAGCACCTTGGGATGTTAAAGGCATGATATAAATACAAGTTATTGTTGTGTCCTCTGGTTAGTGACCCTCCTGCCAGTGAAAACAGTTTCTAAGCAGCCATTCAGATACCTCTCGAGTTTGTGCTCCATGACCCCCACCTAGAAGAGCATTCCAGGGATTAATTACTCCTGCGTGAACAAGTGTTTCCAGACACAAGGACCAACTGGCATTGCACCAGTTCATTTCCTTCATCCCCTTGTACTGCAGTCAGAGTTTAACTGTTTCTATTTCACTATTTTACACATTTCGAAATGGTGAACTCTGCCTTCAAGGCAGCAGTGTCTCAGGTTGTTGAACCCTTACTCAAAGCTTCAACTTGACGGAACACAGATCATGACCCATCTCTGCACCACTTCCAGAACCTGGATATTTCCCTACTGCTTGGGAAAATAAGCACCCAAAGAATTACAAAAATACCCCATCAAAACAGTTAGTTATTGCACCATGCTACAGTATACCAGATGAGTTGGGAAGGATAGTGGGTAGTGTTAGTGTTACGACCAAGGCGGGAGGAGTGAACTGTTCTTCTAGTTCCACTTCTCCACAGGTCACAACATATATTTAATTTTTTTCCCCCAGTTACCGATATGGTCAATGATATACTCTACTCTTTATGCCAGAATAAAATACACCAACCAGGTTTCTTCAAATAAACAAAATTATCAGATTATAAAACAAGTCTTAACCAGTAATAATGCAGTGGTTAGCAACACAGCCTCACAGCTCCAGGGACCCGGGTTCGATTCTGGGTACTGCCTGTGCGGAGTTTGCAAGTTCTTCCTGTGTCTGCATGGGTTTTCGCCGGGTGCTCCGGTTTCCTCCCACCGCCAAAAACTTGCAGGTTGATAGGTAAATTGGCCATTGTAAATTGCCCCTAGTGTAGGTAGGTGGTAGGGAATATGGGATTACTGTAGGGTTAGTATAAATGGGTGGTTCTTGGTCGGCACAGACTCAGTGGGCCGAAGGGCCTGTTTCAGTGCTGTATCTCTAAATAAAATAAAAATAAATGCAAAGCAATAGCACATAGATTGAAATATAAAAAAAAGTTTCCTTTTTACCTTAGCCCCTCACACACACACACATATATACTGGTTAACCAGAAAAATAAAAAGAGATTTACTCTTTAGAGTTTCATTACAAAAAAGACAAAAAGAATACTTTGGTCAAATACTTGCTAATTCATGAAGAAAAAAATAGATATGGAAAGATGTCAGATGTCTTTTGTTTTGGTTTGGTGTCCCAAATACACAGACGGCAGTCACTGGGATCTTTCCAGAAGAGTTCTTTTCTGGCGACATTGAAGATCAGTATGGGCAGGTTTTCCAGGAAAAATGCAGCAACAGGGGTTTCAGGCAGGCCTTGCAGAAGGAATGCAGCATCAATTTCTCGGTTTCTCACACTCACTTCTAAGAGTTGTTCAAAGAGATGGAAAAACTGGCAGTCTTTTCAAAGAGCTGGAACAGGCTGAGCTGGGGTTTGTTTCTTTTATTCCTTTTCAGAACATGGTCCATATCCCAACTGCCTGTCCAAAGCGAAATTAGAAACATCTCAGGAGTCAAGCCTCCGGACCCCTTTAAATCAGGACCTGTCACTTCTCTGTAAACATCTTCCAAGTCAAAAAAAGCTCCCTGCTGGGAAAACTGGTGCCTTCCCATAACTGTTGTTTGCAAGCCAAATCCAAAAGACCTTCTGATGACCTCTTTTTAAAAAAAAAAAACACAAATCCTCAGAATTTAACAAAATAGTGGAAGCACTCGTAACAATGGTAAGGGTCAATTTCAGAATCTATTCGGACAGCCATTGCTTCCTGTGTGTTCCCAAGTGATAATTGTATAGAATTTACAGCACAGAAAGAGGTCAAACTGGTCTACATGAGCCTCTTCTAACCCTACTTCATCTAACTCCATCAACATATCCTTCTTTCCTTTCTCCTTCATATGTTATCCAGCTTCCCCTTCAATCCATCTACACTAGTCACCTCAACTGCTCTTTATGGTAGCGAGTTCCACATTCTCACCACTCTCTGGGTAGAGTTTCTCTTGCATTCCTTATTAGATTTATTACTAATAGAGAATAGAGTGCAGCTGCACTAAAATGCCAGACTAAGAATCTTCTCGTGACTGAAAGGCAAGCTACTAGTAACAAGCAAAGTTCCCTTTAAAATGTAAATTGTTGGGTGTGGCCAGTTTTTTCAGGTTTGGTCCCTTTAATTTTTTTTTTTTTTTTGCACAGTATTGATCACGGAACAAGTACCTTCCAGGCTCCTGGGAAGCTGCACACCCATTACAGCTTAGCAGGGAAATAGAATCATTGAAAGGTTACTGCACAGAAGGAGGCCATTTGGCCTGTTGTGCTGGCTCGCACTCCTCCATCTTTTCCCACCACTTCTCTTCAGATAATTATCCAATTCTCTTTTGAAAGCTGTAATTGAATCTGCCTCCACCACACTCAGACAGTACATTCCAGATCCGAACCACTCACTGAGCCTGCCTCCACCACACTCTCAGGCAGTGCATTCCAGATCCTAAACACTCACTGAACCTGCCTCCACCACTTTCTCAGGCAGTGCATTCCAGATCCTAAACACTCACTGAACCTGCCTCCACCACACTCTCAGACAGCGCATTCCAGATCCTAAACACTCACTGAACCTGCCTCCACCACATTCTCAGGCAGTGCATTCCAGATCCTAAACTCTCACTGAACCTGCCTCCACCACATTCTCAGGCAGTGCATTCCACATCCTAAACACTCACTGAACCTGCCTCCACCACACTCTCAGGCAGTGTATTCCAGATCCTAAACACTCACTGAACCTGCCTCCACCACACTCTCAGGCAGTGCATTCCAGATCCTAAACTCTCACTGAACGTGCCTCCACCACACTCTCAGGCAGTGCATTCCAGATCCAAACCACTCACTGCGCAAAAAATTTTTCTTCATGTTGCCATTGCTGCTTTTGCCCATCACCTTCAATCGGTGTCCTCTGGTACATTGGTAGCAAGTATCAAAACCAAAAACACCATCACATTTGAATGTCTGCAGGCTTACAATGAGACATCAATATTGGCACTGCAGAACATATAGATTTTACTCAAACTTTCTATGGTGCTCTTCACAGGCAATTGATGAATAAGTTGTTTTTGATGTACAAGACGGTGTCAAGAAGTTGCTCTGCAGAGTTTCCTAGTGGTCAGAATTTTCAATACCATATGACAGTTGACATAACAAAATTGAAAGGGAAGGGTTGACATCGCAACTTATAATAGTTCTGATGAAGGGTCACTGACCTGAAACGTTAACTCTGTTTCTCTCTCCACAAATGCTGCCAGACTTGCTGAGTATTTCCAGCACTTTGTTCTTATTACAATAGTAAATGTTGACATGAAAAAGGATGATAACAGGAAACAAGGTTTGTGGACAGGAAGCCTTATGAAAGATTTGTGTCAATATCCCATTACCTTCAGTAGGTACGTCACAGAAGATGTTTGGAACTGGTTTTGCTCCAGGTTGCACACAGGTTGGAGCCTGACTGAGGCTGAAGTCGTTCAGAGGCCTGCAATTTGCTGCAGAATCCTCATTATACGTACAAGAGAACTGTGACTTGATCAAAGTTTGCTTCACCTGAGAAAAGAGACACTAAAATAAAACTTGAGGCACAAAGCACATAACAGGCATGTCCCATCATAAGCTTAATTAAAAATATTTTTGATATCAATGATACAAATTAAATCCTGCGTTTGTTCAGTGAGCTAAAGCAGAACAGAAAATGCATGATTGGTGCTGTTCTGTAGGAATGCAAGTATCTAAACTATATTTTTAAATTGGAAACACTTAACCAGGTTAAAATAAAATTAGTTGATCTCCTGTAGCATTATACATGGGGTGTCAATTCCAAGTGTAGTGAGGTCTATATAAAATCTTAGCTAGAAGCCACACTTGTAAGCCTTATACTAGAAGCAAGATAAGGCTTCACACTATAGGAAGGATATTGAGATGTTTGAGAAGGTATAGTGCAGATACATTATGATGCTACCTACATGAGGAAGGAAAATATGAAGAGATTTGAAAAATTAAGGGTTTTTCTGTTAGAAAAAGGTGATTGATAGAAGGATATTAAAGTGATGAAAGGATGGAATGGGGTAAATAGAAACAGTAAGTGAGTAGGGCAGAGCAAGAGGCCACAGATGGTCAACAGCACGGATGCATCGGCTTTTTTAAAAATTCATTCATGGGATGTGGGCGTCGCTGGCCAGGCCAGCATTTATTGCCCATCCCTAATTGCCCTCGAGAAGGTGGTGGTGAGCTGCCTTCTTGAACCGCTGCAGTCCTTGTGAGGTAGGAAGGGAGTTCCAGGATTTTGACCCAGCGACAGTGAAGGAACGGCGATATAGTTCCAAGTCAGGATGGTGTGTGATTTGGAGGGGAACTTGCAGGTGGTGGTGTTCCCATGAGTCTGCTGCTCTTGTCCTTCTAGTTGGTAGAGGTTGCGGGTTTGGAAGGTGCTGTCTAAGGAGCCTTGGTGCGTTGCTGCAGTGCATCTTGTAGATGGTACACACTGCTGCCACTGTGCGTCGGTGGTGGAGGGAGTGAATGTTTGTGGATGGTGTGCCAATCAAGCGGGCTTCTTTGTCCTGGATGGTGTCGAGCTTCTTGAGTGTTGTTGGAGCTACACCCATCCAGGCAAGTGGAGCGTATTCCATCACACTCCTGACTTGTGCCTTGTAGATGGTGGACAGGCTTTGGGGAGTCAGGAGGGGAGTTACTCACCGCAGGATTCCTAGCCTCTGACCTGCTCTTGTAGCCATGGTATTTATATGGCTACTCCAGTTCAGTTTCTGGTCAATGGTAGCCCCTAGGATGTTGATAGTGGGGGATTCAGTGAAGGTAATGCCATTGAATGTCAAGGGGAGATGGTTAGATTCTCTCTTGCTGGAGATGGTCATTGCCTGGCACCTGTGTGGCGCAAATGTTACTTGCCACTTATCAGCCCAAGCCTGGATATTGTCCAGGTCTTGCTGCATTCCTACAAGGTCTGCTTCAGTATTTGAGGAGTCGCGAATGGTGCTGAACATTGCTGATTGCACAAACATTCCCACTTCTGACTTTATGATTGAAGGAAGGTCATTGATGAAGCAGCTGAAGATGGTTGGGCCTAGGATACCCTGAGGAACTGCTGCAGTGATGTCCTGGAGCTCAGATGATTGACCTCCAACAACTACAACCATCTTCCTTTGTGTTAGGTTTGACTCCAGCCACCAGAGAGTTTCCCCCCTGATTCCCATTGACCTTAGTTTTGCTAGGGCTCCTTGATGCCATACTTGGTCAAATGCTGCCTTGATGTCAAGGGCAGTCACTCTCACCTCACCTCGAGTTCAGCTCTTTTGTAGGCCAGACCAGGTAAGGACAGCAGATTTCCTTCCCTAAAGGACATGAGTGAACCAGATGGGTTTTTACAACAATTGACAATGGTTTCATGGCCATCATTAGACTAGCTTTTAATTCCAGATTTATTAATTAAATTCAAATTCCACCTTCTGCTGTGAACATAGAACAGTACCGGCCCTTCGGCCCACGATGTTGTGCCGAACCTTTAACCTACTCTAAGATCAAACTGACTACCTACCCTTCTTTCTACTATCATCCATGTACCTATTCAAGAGTCGCTTAAATGTCCCTAATGTATCTGCTTCTACTACCACCGCTGGCAGCGCATTCCACGCACCCACCACTCTCTGTGTAAAGAACCTACCTCTGACATCTCCCCAAAACCTTCCTCCAATCACCTTAAAATTATGCCCCCTGGTGATAGCCCTTTCCACCCTGGGAAAAAGTCTCTGGCTATCCACTCTATCTATGCCTCTCATCATCTTGTACCCCTCTATCAAGTCACCTCTCATCCTTCTTCGCTCCAATGAGAAAAACCCTAGCTCCCTCAATCTTTCTTCGTAGGACATGCCCTCCAGTCCAGGCAACATCCTGGTAAATCTCCTCTGCACCCTCTCTAAAGCTTCCACATCCTTCCTATAATGAGGCGACCAGAACTGAACACAATATTCCAAGTGTGGTCGAACCAGGGCCTTAAGGAGCTGCAGCATAACCTCGTGGCTTTTAAACTCAATCCCCCTGTTAATGAAAGCCAACACACCATACGCCTTCTTAACAACCCTATCAACTTGGGTGGCAACTTTGAGCGATCTATGGACATGGACCCCAAGATCCCTCTGTTCCTCCACACTGCCAAGAATCCTGTCTTTAAGCCTGTATTCCACATTCAAATTCGACCTTCCAAAATGAATCACTTCACACTTTTCCAGGTTGAACTCCATCTGCCACTTCTCAGCCCAGCTCTGCATCCTGTCAATGTCCCGTTGCAACCTACAACAGCCTTCCACACTATCCACAACTCCAGCAACCTTCGTGTCATCGGCAAACTTGCTGACCCAGCCTTCCACTTCCTCATCCAAGTCATTTATAAAAATCACAAAGAGCAGAGGTCCCAGAACAGATCCCTACGGAACACCACTGGTCACCGAGCTCCATGCTGAATACTTTCCATCTACTACCACCCTCTGACTTCTATGGGCCAGCCAATTTTGTATCCAGACAGCCAACTTTCCCTGAATCGCATGTCTCCTTACTTTCTGAATGAGCCTACCATGGGGAACCTTATCAAACGCCTTGCTAAAATCCATTTACACCACATCCACTGCTCTTCCTTCATCAATGCGTTTTGTCACATCCTCAAAGAATTCAATAAGGCTTGTGAGACATGACCTGCCCCTTAAAAAGCCATGCTGACTGTCTCTAATCAAACTATGCTTTTCCAAATAATCATAAATCCTGTCTCTCAGAATCCTCTCCAATAATTTGCCCACTACCGATGTAAGACTGACTGGTCTATAATTCCCAGGGTTATCCCTATTCCCTTTCTTGAACAAGGTGGTGGGATTCGAACCCATGTCTCCAGATCAATACCCTGGGTCTCTGGGTTACTTGTCCAGTGATAATACCACTACGCCACCGCCTCCCCTTAAGCAGTCAGACAGGATAGAAGTTAAAAATTACATCCAGAAGATGGCCTCCCCAACAGTGCAGCACTCCCTCATTACTGCTTCCCTACCTCCCTCCCAAACAGTGCAGCACTCCCTCAGTTCTGCAATGAAGTGTCAGCCTTGCTTATGTGCTCAAGTCTCTGCAGTGGGGCTTGAACACACAATCTTCTGAGCCAAGCTGACAGACAGGTGGAGAAAGACAAGGAGGGATAATGTACCACAATAACGGTCATGTAGGATATCACTGGTGACTGACTAGGGCAGTCTTAGCACTGGTGATAATGGTCTATTCAGTTCTGCAGCACACAAGGAATTTCGGAAAAGTAAAGCCAAGATAATAATAAATTTTCTATAAAAAAATCATAGGATACGCCCAAGAACTGCCACACAATAGCACTGAAACCAGATGACTAAAAAAAAAGGCAAAATTAGAGTATAAGAGTAAACTAGCAAGAAATATAAAACTGACAGTAAAAGCTTCTACAAATATATGAAAATGTAGAGAGTAGCTAAAGTAGTCGTTTGGTAGTGCAGAACTTGAGTATTGCTGAAGAGAGACATGCTGTCGAAGCTTTGCACCTTGTAGTCATCAGGACAATCTGCAAGAATACGACTAAGGGAAAACAACAATTTTATACTGAATGAGAAGAGAGTGCTGATTGGTTGGCAAGTGAACTCTGATTGGTAAAGGCATTGTCATGGAGAATGTACCAGTTTACAGTGACTGACAGTTAACTGCCAAGCTTTGTTTGAAATTTAAGCCAGACAGCCTGACTCTGGTCAAGGCATTGCCCTGAGGAATGAACCAGCGAATGGCTGTCACTCATTTTGTTTAGCTGAAACAGGTATTTTCAGCAATACTTAAGTAGCTAAAGTGTTGGTCCCTTACAGGATGAGACTAGGAAATTAATAATGGGAAACAAGGAAATGGCAGAGACTTTGAACAAGTCTTTTGCATCGGTCTTCACAATAGAAGACACAAAAAGCATCCCCAGAATAGGAGAAAATCAAGAGGCAAAAGGGAGGGAGGAAACTAAAACAACCACCACTAGAGAAAAAGTACTAGGAAAAATAATGGGATGAAAGGCTGAAAAGTCCTCTGGATGTGATGGCCTGCATCCTAGGGTCTTAAAGGAAGTGGCTTCAGAGATAGTGGATGCATTGGTTGTAATCTTCCAAAATTCCCTAGATTTTGGAAAGATCCCAGTGGATTGGAAAACTGCAAATGTAACACCTCTATTCCAGAAAGATTGGGGGGTGGGGGAAGAAACAGAAAGCAGGAAACTACAGGCCTGTTAGCTACCATCTGTCATTGGGAAAATGTTAGAAGCCATTACTAAGGAAGTAGCAGCAGGACATTCAGAAAATCATAATGCACTCAGACAGACAGAGTCAAGAAGGATTTATGAAAGGGAATTTGTGTTGTGAAAAATTTATCAGCGTTTTTGAGGATGTAACAAGCAAGGTGGATAAAGGGGAACCAGTAGATGTAGTGTATTTGGATTTCCATTCGATAAGGTGCCACATCAAAGATTACGGCACAAGATAAGAGCTCATGGTGTTGGGGGTAATAAATTAACATGGATAGAGGATTGGCTAATAGAAAACAAATAGAGTTGAGATAAATGGGGCATTTTCAGGTTGGCAAACTGTAACTAATGGAGTGCCACAGGGATTGGTGCTGGGGCCTCAACTATTTACGATCTATATTAATGACTTGGATGAAGGGACAGAGTGTATTTGTAGCCAAATTTGCTGACAATACAAAGATAGGAAGGAAAGCAAGTTGCAAGGGGGGTATAAAGTGTCCGCAAAGAGATATAGATAAATGAGCGTGCAAAATTTTGGCAGATGGAGTATAATGTGGGAAAATGTGAGATTGTCCACTGACAGGAAGAATAGAAAAGCAGATTATTTACGTGGAGAGAGACCGCAGAATGCTACGGTACAGAGGGACCTGGATGTCCTTGTACATGAATCTGAAAAAGTATGCAGATACAGCAAGTAATTAGGAAGGCAAATGGAATGTTGGCATTTATTGCAAAGGGGATGAAGTATAAAAGTAGGGAAGTCTTGCTACATTTTTTTACTCACGCATTCATGGGATGTGGGAGTCACTGGCCAGGCCAGCATTTATTGCCCATCCTCAATTGCCCTCGAGAAGATTGTGGTGAGCTGCCTTCTTGAACCGTTGCAGTCCTTGGGGTGTATGTACACCCACAGTGCTGTTAGGAAGGGAGGTCCAGGATTCTGACCCAGCGACAGTGAAGGAACGACGATATAATTCCAAGTCAGTATGGTGTGTGGCTTGGACGGGAACTTGCAGGTAGTGGTGTTCCCATGTATCTGCTGCCATTGTCCTTCTAGGTGGTAGAGGTTGTGGGTTTGGAAGGTGCTGTTGAAGGAGTCTTTGTGATTTGCTGCAGTGATATTGTAGATGGTACACACTGCTGCCATTGTGTGTCGGTAGTGAAGGGAGTGAATGTTGAAGGCGGTGGAAGGGGTGCCTATCAAGCGGGCTGCTTTGTCCTGGATGGTGTTGAGCTTCTTGAGTGTTGTTGGAGCTGCACCCATCCAGGCAAGTGGAGAGTATTCCATCACACTCCTGACTTGTGCCTTGGAGAGGATGGACAGGCATTGAGGAGTCAGAAGGTGAGTTACTCGCCTCAGAATTCCCAGCCTCTGACCTGCTCTTGTAGCCACATTATTTATGTGGCTGGTCCAGTTCAGTTTCTGGTCAATGGTGACCCCCAGGATGTTGCAGGGCATTGGCGAGACTGCACCTAGAGCATTGCGTACAGTTTTGGTCTTCTTACTTTAGGAGGGATATATTTGCATTGGAAGCAATTCAGAAAAAGTTCATTATGCCGATTCCTGGGATGAAGGGGTTTATCTTATGAGCAAAGGTTGGGCCTATACTCATTGGAGTTTAGAAGAATGAGAGGTGATCTTATCGAAACATACAAGATTCTGAGGGGGTTTGACAGGGTTGATGCGGAGAGGATGTTTCCCCTCCTGGGGGAATCTAGAACTAGTGGACACAGTTTCAAAATAAGGGATCTCCCGTTTAGTGCTGAGATAAAGGAGGCATTTCTACTCTCAGATGGTCGTTAGTATTTGGAATTCTCTTCCCTAGAGAGCAGTGGAGGCTGGGTCATTGAATGCCGAGTAAGACAGATTTTTAATTCACAAGGAAGTCAAGGGCTATGGGGGCAGGCAGGAAGGAAAGTGGAGTTAAGGCCACAGTCAAATCAGCCATTATCTAATTGTATGGTGGAGCAGGCTTCAGGGGCTGAATGGCCTACTCCTATTTCTTATGTTTTACATAAGAACAATGAAAATTGTCTCCAAACATACAGGATTAAGAAACATCCCCAAAAATACTTCTATTTTCTTCCAAAAATAAAAGGCAGACACATCATGAACTTTGAAATGCATATCAGCAGTAGTACACAGCAGAACTTCACAATAGAAGAACATTCCTTTTATGAAATAGAACATATTACCTTAATGCAGTAGAATTTAACATTACCTTAGCGAGGTTTCCTTCCTGGATTCTTTTCTGAATGCGATGATGCAAGGGTTTTGGAGATAAGCCACTTGATTGCTTTGGAGATCTAGAATTAAAATGATTTGGAAGGTTTAATTCCAAAAGGTTAGCATGGTGGCACTCTGATGGAGCTATACCATGCGATGCCAGCCTGTGTGGACATAGCTTGCCAACATACAGAAGTGCCAACCCTCAGCTGCATTGCAATGGGAGAAGCTGAATGGGCCACCTCCTCGCAGGAGGGGTGGGGATTTGGGAGAAAGAAAAGATCAAAGATGAAATCATCGCTGTGTTGTGCTGGCGCATGCCTTAACAGTACCCCTCACCCACCTCAAAATGTGAATTGTGAAGGAGATGAGGCTAAACCAAAGCATTTGAAGCAGTTTGTTGTTAAAACTGTGCCAGCCTTTTAGGGACAATCCCACAAATATCATCCTTGATGATGGCAACTTGCATTTTTGAAGTGCCATTAAAGTCGTAAACCATCTCAAGGTGATTCACTGGAGCATAAATCAGAGAAAAATTAATACAGAGTCAAAAGGAGGAACTATTAGGAGAAGTGACCAAAAGTTTAACCAAAGAGGTAGATTTTAAAGGAGAGACTTAAAAGGAAGAAAGGAGGGGTCTGGAGAGGAAATTCCAGAGCTTCGGGCCTAGACAGCTGAAGACCCAGCCAGAAGAGGTAAGTGGGGGATCTACAAGAGGCCAGAATTGAAGGAGTTCAGAGATCTCGGAGGATTGTAGGGCTGGAGCTGGTTGCATAGATAGGGAGTGGCGAGGCAATGAAGGGATTTGAAAACAAGGATGAACTAGTGCAGGTTATCAAGCACAGGGAGGATGGGTGAACAGGAATTGGTGCAAGTTGAGAATATGGGCAGAGCTAAAACATTTCCAGAGGGTGCAAGATGGAAGGTTGGTGAGGACAGCACTGAATAGTCAAGTCTACAGGTCACAAAAGCATGTACAGCTTCAACTAAGGAGCTAACACCAGCCCAGGTGATGGGCTGAATGAACTCTTGGTATTTTCAGGAATGTCAAAGTATTTTCCCTTGGTTCTTCCATTATTCTCAATGAAATGAATCATGCAATGTCCCAGCACAGAACCGCTAACAGTAATTTTTGTTTTCACAAGTTACTCAGTCTAATCCTGCACATTCCCTCTACCTTTTCATATTCCTTTCTTTTATACAAAAATATTTATGCACAGCTTCAAAAGCTTGCAGTGGAAAATTCAAACCATCTTCAGTGCAAAGCATTATAAGAGTAAATTCAGCTACACATTGCTCTGGTTATGTCTTACCCAGTGGCTGACTTTGCATTCCTACCGGGGGAAGCACCACTACACGGGAGCACAGCATTGCTGGACTTATCCTTTAATATTGATGCACTATCAGGACCTATCATAGCTCCAATTATTGAGCAGTTCAGGATTACTGTGCACCATATGCTCTTCTGTTCTTCATTGGACTGTACAATGTCAGCTGTGCCTCAGCGGGTAGCACATTTGCTTTAGAGCCATGACGCTTGTGGGTTCAAATCCCACTCCAGACACTTGAGCACATACTCCAGGCCGACTCAGTGCAGTAGTGAGAGAGTGCTGCACTGTCAGAGGTGATGTCTTTTAGATGAGACCAAGGACCCATTTACCTTCTAAAGTGGATGCAAAAGACCCTATTGCACAATCTTGAAGAGCAGGGAGGATCTCCCCTGTGTTCTGGCCAGTACTTGTCCCTCAGCCAACATCAGTAAAACGGATTATCTGGTCATTATCACATTGCTGATTTGGGATCTTGCTGTGTACAGATTGGTTGCCGTGTTTCCTACATTACAACAATGACTACATTTCAGAAATACCTCATTGGCTGTAAAGCACTTTGGGATGTACTGAAAGTCACTATAAAAACACAAGATCTTTTTTTTATTGCTAAAGACGTTGACTGAAATCTATTCCACTTCATACCTGAACAGTGTCAGCATGCATGGTATTCCAATGATGTTATCACCCTGCTCAGCTCCATATAGCAGCTCAGCCTTGCTTTTGCTTGGAGGGTGAGCTGCTTCTTCATCTAGTAGGGCTACGAAGGCTTTCAGAGTGCTCCTACCACCATATGCTGTGGCATGGTTGATGGCATAAGCTTTGGGCTAACAATTAAAAAAAAAAATAGTGTTCAAAGGAAAGACCACCAATCATAGAATGATACAGCACAGAAGGAGGCCATCGGGCCCATCATGCCTGTGCCAGCTATTTGAAAGAGCTATCCAGTTTGTCCCATTCCCCTTGCTTTTACCCCATAGCCCTGCAATTTTTTTGTTTTTAAATATGTATTCAATTCCCTTTTGAAAATTATTGAAACTGCTTCCACCACACTTTCAGGCAGCGCATTCCATTTCTTCTCATCTTCCCTCTGCTTCTTTTGCCAATTATCTAAAGATCCAACTATCTTTTCATGTGGCTTTCAACGTCTGTTGGTATTTACATTTATCTAGAAATTCATCTTGGCAAAAAGCAGGTCCCTCAATAAATTACTTTTGAAGTGTAGGGACTGTTGTGTCAACAAATTAAGCAGCCGTTCTGATCTTGCAATGTCTCAAAAGCATGTGATAGAGGGTTTTTTAAATTATGAAAGGACAGGATGGGATGGTGCAGATGGAAACAGGCCATTTATAGTGGTTGAGGGGTCCAGGATGAAGGGAGTTAGGTTCAAAGTTACATGCAAGACATTTAGGGCAGATAGCAGGAGAAATTTGTTTTTAACATACTCTGAAACTTGCTGCCTAAAAACACCTTCATTTACACACTCACCTGATTATTCTGTTAACTGCAATAAAATTCCAGCAGTACTGCCCAGGAGGTGGGGGTTTAAGATTAAAATTAACCCCATCACCTTCGCTTTCTTCTCAATCATTAACTTCACTGAATTACAATTGACAAATGCAAAAACTTAAAATAGAAACCAGTTTGGAATACCCAATACAGGAGGTTTAAAATTTAAATTCATTTTGTATAAGTAATTTAAAGTGAATACATTTTTTAGGCAGTTAACAAGGGAGTATCCCACGGAGAATTTGAAAGTCAATGATACAATTTATACATAGGAGCTGTTGCAAAGTGAAATTAAAGGTCTTTTCAAGTCAGTTGGACTCAACTTTTGTTTCATAAATAGCAAATACATTAGTGACACAGCCTGCCTTTTTGGTTTAATCAGGGGATTAACTCGAATCCATGTCATACATGAATTGCATTAAAGAAAAGGGGAGCGATGATCTGAAGCAAAGCAGTGGGAGATTGAGCAGAAAGAACCATTACCCGTGCAGGACTGACGCCAGTTGTAGTTTCATCTGCGGACTCGCGCTGAGAGTTGACGACTTTATTAATTCTCGTCGTTAGTTTTTCTGCAACTTCCTCAGTGGCTTTGCAGAATGGACTCTCACTACTTCGACTCTTCAACAATCGTCTTTTGATGGCAGACAGAATCTGACAACCTGCAACGCTGAAAAGAAAGAAAAAGGGTCATCCTGGATGGTCTTCCTCAGCACTCCTGACCAGTCTCTCACCTTCTATCCTCCGTAAATTTGAACTCATCCAAAACTCTGCTGGGAGTGTCCTAACTCACACCAAGTCCTATTCGCCCATCATCACTCCATGCTCAGATTAATAAATGATTTTAAAATTCACATCCTTGTTCTCAAACCCCTTCATAGCTTCGCCCCTCCCGATCTCTAATCTCCTCAAACACTCCAAGATCTCGGTGCTCCTCCAGCTCAGTCCTCTTAAGCACCTCTGATTTTAAAATCGCTTCACCACTGGCAGCCATGCCTTCAGCTGCTTAGGTCCTAAGCTCGGAAATTCCACTTCTAAACCTCTCCAACTCCCTACCTCTCCCTTGCCCTTCACACTCCTTGAAACATCCCACTTTGACCAAGCTTTTGATCACCTGTCCCAATATCTATGTGGCTCAGAGTCAAATTTTCTTTTTAATTCGTTCATGAGATGTGGGCGTTACTGGCCAAGCCAGCATTTATTGCCCATCCCTAATTGCCCTTGAGAAAGTGGTGGCGAGCTGCCTTCTTGAACCGCTGCAGTCCATTTGGGGTAGGTATACCCACAGTGCTGTTAGGAAGGGAGTTCCAGGATTTTGACCCAGTGACAGTGAAGGAATGGCAATATAGTTCCAAGTCAAAATGGTGTGTGACTTGGAGGGGAACTTTCAGGTGGTGGTGTTCCCATGTATTTGCTGCCCTTGTCCTTCTAATTGGTAGAGGTCGCGGGTTTGGAAGGTGTTGTCTAAGGAGCCTTGGTGCATTGTTGTAGTGCATCTTGTAGATGGTACACACTGCTGCCACTGTGCGTCGGTGGTGGAGGGAGTGAATGTTTGTAGATGGGGTGCCAATCAAGTGGGCTGCTTTGTCCTGGATGGTGTCGAACTTCTTGAGTGTTGTTGGAGCTGCACCCATCCAGGCAAGTGGAGAGTATTCAATCACACTCCTGACTTGTGCCTTGTAGATGGTGGACAGGCTTTGGGGAGTCAGGAGGTGAGTTACTCGCCTCAGGATTCCTAGCCTCTGACCTGCTGTTGTAGCCACAGTATTTATATGGCTACTCCAGTTCAGTTTCTGGTCAATGGTAACCCCTAGGATGTTGATAGTGGGGGATTCAGTGATGGTAATGCTGTTGAACGTCAGGGGGAGATGGTTAGATTCTCTCTTGTTGGAGATGGTCATTACCTGGCACTTGTGTGGCGCAAATGTTACTTGCCACCTATCAGCCCAAGCCTGGATATTGTCCAGGTCTTACTGCAATTCTACATGGACTGCTTCAGTATCTGAGGAGTTGCGAATGGTGCTGAACATTGTGCAATCATCAGCGAACATCCCCACTTCTGACCTTATGATTGAAGGAAGGTCATTGATAAAGCAGCTGAAGATGGTTGGGCCTAGAACACTACCCTGAGGAACTCCTGCAGTGATGTCCTGGAGCTCAGATGATTGACCTCCAACAACCACAACCATCTTCCTTTGCACTAGGTATGACTCCAGCCAGTGGAGGGTTTTCCCTGATTCCCATTGACCTCAGTTTTGCCAGGGCTCCTTGATGCCATACTCACTCAAATGCTGCCTTGATGTCAAGGGCAGTCACTCTCACCTCACCTCCGGAGTTCAGCTTTTTTGTCCATGTTTGAACCAAGGCTGTGATGAGGTCAGGAGCTGAGTGGCCCTGGCATAACCCAAACTGAGCATCACTGAGCAGGCTATTGCTAAGCAAGTGCTGCTTGACGGCACTGTTGACGACACCTTCCATCACTTTACTGATGATTGAGTAGGCTGATGGGGCGGTAATTGGCTGGGTTGGACTTGTCCTGCTTTCTGTTCAGGACATACCTGGGTAATTTTCCACATTGCAGGGTAGATGCCAGTGTTGTAGCTGTACTGGAACAGCTTGGCTCGGGGCACGGCAACTTCTGGAGCACAGGTCTTCAGTACTATTGCCGGAATATTGTCAGGGCCCATGGCCTTTGCAGTATCCAGTGCCTTCAGTCGTTTCTTGATATCACATGGAGTGAATCGAATTGGCTGACGTCTGGCATTGTGATGCTGGGGACTTCAGGAGGAGGCCGAGATGGATCATCAACTCGGCACTTCTGGCTGAAGACTGTTGTAAATGCTTCAGCCTGATCTTTCGCACTGATGTGCTGCGCTCCCACATCATTGAGGATGGGGATATTTGTGGAGCCACCTCCTCCAGTTAGTTGTTTAATTGTCCACCACCATTCACGGCTGGATGTGGCAGGACTGCAGAGTTTAGATCTGATCCGTTGGTTATGGGATCGCTTAGCTCTGTCTATAGCATGCTGCTTATGCAGTTTGGCACATAGATAGTCCTGTCTTGTAGCTTCACCAGGTTGACACCTCATTTTGATGTATGCCTGGTGCTGCTCCTGGCATGCTCTCCTGCACTCTTCATTGAACCAGGGTTGGTCTCCTGGCTTGATGGTAATGGTAAAGTGGGGGATATGCTGGGCCATGAGGTTACAGATTGTGGTTGAGTACAATTCTGCTGCTGATGCCCCACAGTGCCTCATGGATGCCCCACAGTGCCTCATGGATGCCCAGTTTTGCATTGCTAGATCTGTTTGAAATCTATCCCATTTAGCACGGTGGTAGTGCCACACAACACGATGGAGGGTATCCTCAATGTGAAGGCGGGACTTCGTCTCCACAAGGACTGTGCGGTGGTCACTACCAATACAGCCATGGACAGAAGCATCTGTGGCAAGCAGATTGGTGAGGACGAGGTCAAGTACGTTTTTCCCTCGTTGGTTCCCCCACCACCTGCCGCAGACCCAGTCTAGCAGCTATATCCTTTAGGACTCGGCCAGCTCGGTCAGTAGTGGTACTACCGAGCCACCCGTGGTGATGGACATTGAAGTCCCCCACCCAGAATGCATTTTGTGCCCTTGCCACCCTCAGTGCTTCCTCCAAGTGCTGTTCAACATGGAGGAGTACTGAGTCATCAGCTGAAGGAGGGTGGTAGGTGGTAATCAGTAGGAGGTTAACTTGCCCATGTTTGACCTGATGCCATGAGACTTCATGGGGTCCGGAGTCGATGTTGAGGACTCCCAGGGCAACTCCCTCCCTCCTATATACCACTGTGCCACCACCTCTGGTCGGTCTGTCCTGCCGGTGGGACAGGACATACCCGGGGATGGTGATTGCAGTGACTGGGATATTGTCTGTAACATATAATTCCGTGAGTATGACTATGTCAGGCTGTTGCTTTACTAGTTTGTGGGACAGCTCTCCCAATTTTGGCACAAGCCCCCAGATTTTAGTAAGGAGGACTTTGCAGGGTCGACAGGGCTGGGTTTGCCGTTGTCGTTTATGGTGCCTAGGTCGATGCCGGGTGGTCCGTCCGGTTTCATTCCTTTTTATTGACTTCTTAGCAGTTAGATACAACTGAGTGGCTTGCTAGGCCATTTCAGAGGGCATGTAAGAGTTAACCACATTGCTGTGGGTCTGGAGTCACATGTAGGCCAGACCAGGTAAGGACAGCAGATTTCCTTCTCTAAAAGGACATTAGTAAACCACATGGGTTCTTACAACAATGATTTCACAGCCATCATTAGACTAGTTTTTAATTCCAGATTTATTAATTAAATTCAAATTCCACCTTCTGCTGTGATGGAATTTGAACCAATGTCCCCAGAGAAATACCCTGGGTCTCTGAGTTACTAGTCCAGTGATAATACCACTACGCCATCGCCATTGCTTGATAATGTTCCTGTGAACTCCTTGGAACATTTTTTTGTGTTAAAGACACTATATCAATACAGGTTGTTGTTGTACTATGTCATCATTAACTTGTATTGACCTTCGTGCATGGAAGTTCCTCAACCATTGTCTGGAGCGATTACATAAACTAGACTTGCATTCCACTGAAATGTAGAAGGTGAAGGAATGATTTGATTGAAATTCATTAGTATTTCAAAAGTGTAAATAAAGAAAAAAAAAGAAAACTTTTCCACTGGTTGCAGGGAGAGTCCAGGACAAAAGGGACATGACCTTAAAATAAGACCATGCCATTCAGAAGGTATGCTAAGGAAGACATCTTCATGCAAAGAATGGTGGAACTCCTCTCACAAAATGCAGATGTTAGCTCAATTAATAAAATCAGAGGTTGATAAATTTTTGTTGCACAAGGTCATAAAAGGATACAGAACCAAGGCAGGCGGATGGAGTTAAGATACAGATCAACCACAATCTCACTGAATGGCAGCACAAGCTCAAGGAGCTGAAAGGAACAGGAGGCAGCCAATCTTCCAAAAATTTGTGCTTTGATCATTTCTTTCCGGCTTTAGTTAAATTTATCCTCATTTCTGACATTTCCCTCATTTGTAAATCCTAATGTAATTTCTAGAACAGTACCAGCACACAAGAGACCACTTATTTATCAAATTCTATTTACTCGTTCCTGCACTATTGAATTTGTGGACTTGCCATGTGTGGAATCAGGTGCAAGCCCAGATACTACTAGCGTGATACCACTGGGTGCAGTCCCTTTAAAATACATTTACACTATCCATGGGACCTCTCTGGGCTGAGACCAGAGCTCCTCACTCATTGTAGGTAGAACATGTACAACATAGCGTCGACCAAATTGCTATTTACAAATGCCTTTATGAGACAGGGTACAGTACTGCAGTGGTTATGTTACTGGGCGGCACAGTGGTGCAGCGGATAGCACCGCAGCCTCACAGTTCCAGCGACCCAGATTCGGTTCTGGGTACTGCCTGTGCGGAGTTTGCAAGTTCTCCCTGTAACCACGTGGGTTTCCTTCGGGTGCTCCAGTTTCCTCCCACAGCCAAAGACGCGCGGGTTGATAGGTAAATTGGCCATTATAAAAATTGCCCCTAGTGTAGGTAGATGGCAGGAGAATTGAGGGAAGGTGGGTATGAGGGGGAAATTGGGATTAATGTAGGATTAGTATAAATGGGCAGTATGGACTCAGTGGGCCAAAGGGCCTGTTTCAGTGCTGTATTCTCCATGACTCTCTGGATTAGCAATTCAGGGGCCTGGACTAAATGATTCAGGGAACACGAGTGCAAACCTCTCCTTAGCAGTTTGAGAATTTCAATCCAGTTTTAAAATTCTGGAACAACTCTGACCACGAAGCAGTCAGATTTTAAAAACACCCAAACAATTCACTAAACGCCCCTTTGGGAAGGAAAGCTGCTGTCCTTACCCAGTTTGGGACTCCAAGCCCCCCACACACAAATGTGGTTGAATCTTTACTGCCCTCTGAAGTATCTGAGCAAACCTCTCAGTTGATCAAAGTGGCTGACCACCACCTTCTCAGGTCAACAAGGGATGAGCAATGGTTCCAGACTCTCCAGTGAGGAGAAAACAGCCTCTCAGCATCGACCCTGTCAAACCCCAAGAATTTTACACGCTTCATTGAGATCACCTCTCATTCTCCTAAACTCCAGAGAATGTTGGCCCATTCTATCACTCAATCACCATCTCATGTCAGCAAATCAATGTAATGAACAGAATATTTGGTCATTAATTGTTTGTGGGATCTTGCTGTGCACAAATTGGCTGCTTTTTCCCCCTGTATTACAAGTGACTACACTTCAAAATTACTTCATTAGGTCGTCTAGAGGTTGTGAAAGGCACTATAGAAATGCAAGCCTTTCTTTCGAAGGAGCAAAGGAATGTTTTAAACAGCAGAGGCCCCCTTACTTATTAAAAACACACGCACCCCACAGTCAACATAGTGTAGTCTAATTGATTCCAGAGAAAATGTGGAGGAATAGACAAAGTTACTACTTAACAGCCAAGACTTAATAAAGGTTAAATAATGATTACCAGCACAATTAAAATGCTGTTGCTTTACCCCTGGGAAACCCTGAAAGTAATGGTTGGATTGGAAAAGGATATTAAACTACACAGCCTGATAGAGCTGGACCCTGACCTCAAAACTCAAGATATTTGGCCAATTTCAAATTGTGCAATAATTGACAGATTAAAAAAACCAAATGCAAGGCTTACTGACGGATTCTGCTGATGTCCCTCAGCGTTACTGGGAAGTCAGGGCAATGCCACCATTCTGACCAGATGGGTTTGCCAAACAAAACAATGTTGGACAAAATGGTCGAGCCACTGCAGCACTGAGATTAAAGGCCCCAACACTCAGCCCATTCCCGCTTCCCAGTCACCTTTATTGGACAAATGGTGCTAACCATTTGCATTAGAATCACTCAAAAGGTGCCACTTATTAAAAAAAAAAAGTACGTTTATGTAGCACTTTTCACAATCCCAGGTTGGCACAAAGCACTTTACAGCCAATTAATTAGATTGAAGTGTACTCACTGTTTATAATGCAGGAGCCAATTTGCACACAGCAAGCTCCAACATGCAACAATGTAATATGGCCAGTTCATCTGTTTTTGTAGGGATTTTAGTCGAGGGATAAATATTGGCCAGATCCCAGGAGAACTCCCCTACTCGTCTTTGAATAGTGCCCTGGGAGCTTTTACTTCCACCTGAAGAGTTTAACATTCCATCTGAAAGAGAACACCTCAGTGCCAGCCTTGACTACATGTTCAAGTCTCTGGAGTGGGACTTGAGCCACAACCTTCTGACTCAGAGGCCAAAATTCAGGAGTCTGGGAAAGGGTCAAGAGGAGTGGGCATTTGATGGTTCATCTGGGGCAAGCCGTGTGCCTCCTCCCACCTCTTTCCCATTGGCATCAAGTCCAGAAACATTAGTCAATGCTCGCCAAGCCTTGACAGGGCAGGCGGGTGAGTGAAGTGGACCCTTGATACCCCTCCCCAGGGCTTCCTGGCCCCCTCGTGGCACTCTGAGCAGAATGCTAACTGGAGGACTGGGAAGCGGAACTCCAAGATAGGAAGTCACTGCCCCACTGTACAAGAAGAAGATGAATATCATCTACACCTTCCAAAGAAGAGAGGAGCAGCACCTCATCTTTCGATTAAGCACTTTACAGCCTTCCAAACTCAACATGGAGGTCAACAATTTCAGATCAAACCTTCCATTTTTATCTTCCCCACCCACCCACAGACAGCTGCTGTTGGTGACGATTCTGCTTTTCCCCATTTACAGCTCCTCTAGGCCCATGTTTTGTTTCTTTACTGGTGACATTACCACTTCCCTTTTGTGCTACACCATCATTTCATCCCTTTTGCTTTTTAATTACTTCTGCCTTCCACCCCATCAGACCTTCCATAGAACCACAGAAAAAGTACAGCACAGAAGGAGGCCATTCATCCCATCGTATCCGCATTGGCCCAATAAACTAGCTGCCCAAACTAATCCCACCTTCCAGCACCTGGTCCTTAGCACTGCTGGTTACAGCACTTCAGGTGCATGTCCAGGCACCTTTTCAAAGAATTAAGGCTCTGTCGCCACCACCATTCCTGACAGTGAATTCTAGACACCCACCACCCTCAAAAAAGTTTCCCCTCATCCTTCCCCCAATCACCTTAAGTCCGTGTCCCCTGGTAATTGACCTCTCCACTAGGGGAAACAGGTCATTCCAGTCTCCTCTGTCTAGGCCCCTCAATTTCATAACCTCAAATCAAAATCACACCTCAGCCTCCTCTGTTCTAAGGAAAACAACCCTAGTCTACCCAATCTTTCCTCATAGCTGCAAGCCTCAAGCCTTGGTAACATTCTGGTAAATCTCCTCTGTACTGTCTCCAGAGTAATAATGTCCTTTCTGTCATGTGGTGACCAGAACTGTACTCCAACTGTAGCCTAACCAGTATTTTATACATTTTCAGCATCACATCCCTGCTTTTGCATTCAATACCTCAGCCAATAAATGGAATGCTTTCCTTATGCCTTCTTCATCACACTATCTACCTGTCCGGCCACCTTCAGGGACCTGTGGACATGCACTCCAAGGTGTCTCAGTTTTTCTACCCAAATCAATATCCTCCCGTTTATTGTGTATTCCCTCTTTATTTGCCCTTTTGTTCTTTCCTCTGCTTCCTCCTTTCCCTGCCTCTATACTTGCTTAAAACCCGTTACATCTCCAACTGTTTACAGTTCTGATGAAAGGCCATTGATCCAAAATATTGGACCAGAAATTAGATGCCCCATTTTTTTTGGCTGCTCCAGTTTAGATCGAGGTGGGCAACACACAAACTTGATGTACCCACCTTAACTGCCCAATTGTAGCACAGGGGTGAGTGACTCCTGTCTGCATCACCAAGCTGCTGGCTGCCTCTGCACTCAGCAGGGGGCCCAGCAGGGTTGTTTGCAGACCATGTGGTACAGCCAGCCTGTTCTTCTTGAAGGCAGATTGCACCTTAAAGGGAAGCTGCACAAAAATATTACTGCAATGTGAACTATTGCAAAGTGAACACACGGGCAGAGAGAGAGGGTTCAATGGTGAGGGATGTAGTGTTGGAGGCATTAGAGGGTGAAAGTGGGCATGAGATGCCACTGTTCTGTAAGGTGCCAGGAGACTCTCAGACGGGAGTGGGAACTGGCCTGGAAGATTAACGCCCAAAGTCTGGCCCCAATGACCTGGCAGCAGGTTTAACAACCTCACATGTGCGATCCAGGTCAGTGACTGCATCTTCACATGACATCGCTTACCTACTGCACCCCAATCCTCCTGCATTGCTTAATGTGCCAAGCTCCCATCACTCACTGGCACTCAGGACTCAGGCTGAGCATCCAGGTACTGCACCTCACCCACCTACCAATGCTGCCAGCCTCACACCCACCTCTCGCTGCCTCCACATATCTCCAGCTGTGGTCGGCACATCACCCAAGTAGAGTGAAACACAATCAGACATTCTGTCCTCTCTTTTCCAGGACACGATGGCACACAATAGAAGGGAGCAGCACAGAACTGGTGGGGGTTGAGGATGCCTGTGATTTTCAGCCCGACAGAGGAGATGGTTCTCCACATCATGGGGCCAACTACAACAGAGCTCATGGCATCCAGTGGTGCTGGGAACATGGAGGATGATGGTATGTCCCTGCCTTATGCCCCTACGCAACTCCCAACTCACCTTCATCCTGCTCTCTGGCACAATAAGAAAGCTACTGATGGCATCACCATGGACCTCTTGATCCTCTCTCCACTTCCCTCCCTCCAACTGCCCCTACGTATTTTTGGCTTTCAGACACCCAAGAACAGTCACCTGCCAGAGGAGGAAGAGGAAAGAGAGCAACACAGCACTAATGAAGAGGCTCTGTCACTTGATCTGACACTCAGCCACCAGCTCAGATACTGGCACTACATGTATCTTGGAGGCTTGTATATAGAGTTAGGATCTGCATGTGGTGAGCCACTGGGCACAAGTGGGCTGCAGCCACACTGGAGTAAAAGGATAATTTGTTTGCTAGCTTATCAGAGGGTGAGCTGGCAGACTAGTTCTGCTGCAGGGGACTCAGATGAGGGCCTCAATGGGACACTGGGTGTGCACACCGAGATGCTGGGTGCAATGGCTGGCCTTCCCAACAGCGTCCAGTCACTGTCAGGAGCATGGAGGAGTCCAGCTCCAAATTGGCAGAGGACATCATGCACAGCTTACCCTCTCCGCAGCCTCTGCTCCATCTCCCTGCCCTGCTGCAGACCCAGAGGCACTGCCCCTGCTGCCCTCACACCTGTTACAGCCTGTGTGGATAGGGCACCTAGACCTCTGCCCTCCCTGTGAGGATACAGCAACACTCTGCAGCAAACCCAGGAACTCACCAAAACACCTTCAAAAAATACTCCACAGTACTTCGACACTTTGCAACAGAAAAAGTTCCAAAAAGGTTACCTTATCTGTAATCTGGGCAGCACCTTAAAACATGACTGCAGCTTTCATGCTCATTGTTTGCAGGAGAACAAAAGAGGTTGCCTACACATTCATTGTCCAAATTTGGAATCCTGGCGTCACATTGGCTGGCTGGGTGATGGCAGGATAGTGTCCAATGTCCCCGATGCACACAGGTAATCCACCAGGTGTGCACAGGAAGTGACTGGCGGCACGGGACAGACAAGTAAAGCAGCACAAGACAGAGGCCCCTACGCTAGGCAATTTCACACCCATTAACTCTCGTTTCTCTTTCTCCACAGATTCTGCCTGACCTGCTGAGCAGTTCCAGCATTTTCTTTTATTAAAATGTCAGATTTCCAGCAAATTTTGCATTTGTCGACAGATATTCCCTGTCTATCAACTCCCATGTTTCAACAACGATCCACCCCATCCCAGAAACTCACTTAAGCAGCTGGGGCCCAGTGAGTATGCAGGTCCCAGCCAAGTCTGTAGCTGTTCTGGCAGACTCCAGTCCAACATACAGCTGTAGTCCACTGCAACAGCTGGGGAGAGTTGACCCTCCATAGGATTTGGTCAGATGTAGATACAAAAATTATCCCACAAATTAAGGGAAAAAAAAAAAGAGGCGACAGAACAGAGTTACGTAATAGTCTCTTTAACGAACAGCACTTATTGTAACTTAATTATTTCCAGGTTAGCTGTTTGTGTGCTGCAATCATGTGATACAGTTGATTGATTATACACATGGAGCCTTATGATTTTCAGGAAATTAAGGGAGGTGGATTAAATTTAACAGCTGCTCGATGCTCATTCCAAGAACAAGAAACGACTTGATTTTCCAGTCGACACAAGCTCAGCATTTTTCACTTTGCATTCAGCATACAAAAAGTACGACAAGACATTTTGTCACCCTCCTTTCCCAGGTTCTTCATCATGTAGTTAAAGTTTATATTCCAGTTAAGCTTTGCTTTGAACGATAAAATCAACTATTTTCTATTTGAGAAACAGCACTTTACTTTCAGTTAGAATCATACAGCACAGGACGATGACATTTGGCCAGTCGTGTCTATGTTGGTTCTTTGAAAAAGGCATCCAACTAAATGGTTACATTTCTTGGCCTTCCCTAAACTATTGAGGATAGTCACAGCTTCATGTTACAGCTCTCTCTTTACAAAGCTTCCCATGTAAGGAAAAATCTATATTCTTATATTGCATAACGTGTTGTAAAAATCAAATCATTTACTTTATACAGAACCACATTTTGTTTCTGATTGGACTTAACTATGTTCAACTGTTTGTAGGCCCGTGTTCAATCTTTTTAAGACAGTGGTAATATTTCCATTGTGCCCATCAGGCCGATGCAATTACGTTCCTTTAGCTGCACCGTTTTCTATCCATTCATCAACAGGCCACTTACCTTCCTGTTTCCCACCTGCAACTCCCACAGGATGACCACCCACACATATGCCCTCCAAGTCGGCAGGACTCAGAGAAGCAGGCCATATCAGCTCTCTTCACTGGGCCTGCAGTTATGCCTCAAACTTCCTGCTGTTTCTAATGGGGCTACAGCCTGTGACACAAGAGCACCTGCAAAAAAGTGAGGTTAAAGGGTCCAGGAGAGGACAGGCTGGCACTGTACCTCAGGAAGGACATACAGGCCTTGGAGAGAGTGCGGGGCACACTTTAACAAAACGATATCGGGACTCCAAAGGTGGAATTACGAGGAGATTACACAAACTAGGGTTGAAGTCCCAGGAATTTAGAATAAGGGGCGATTTGATAGAAGTTTTCCAAGATATTAAGGGGAACAGATAGTTCCTCTCTATCTACCCTATTTCCAGGGTTGGGGAGTCTAGGACTATGGCACATAATCTAAAAATTAAAGCCAGAGATTTCAGTAGTGAAATTAGTAAACTCTTCACACAGAAAGGTGGTAGAAGTTTGAAACTTTGTTCTGGAAATGGCATTTGCTGATAGATCAATTGTTTGGCTAACAAAATCTTAGATTTTAAATCTAAGGTATTAAGGGATTGGGGCCAAAAGTAGGTATATGGAGTTAGGTGCAGATCAGCCATGATCTCATCGAATGGCAGAACAGGCTCGAGGGGCTGAATGGCCTCCTCCTGTTCCTGTGCTTCAGTCTTGTACAGTGCTCGGACTGCACCACCTCCCCATTCCTGAGGGACTATCAGGAGAATTGGCCCCTTTTATATTTAGAAATTACTTACCAGTTTCGTATATGTCATTCGTATATGTCATTGTTTACTCAGGTTCTAGGAGATTGTGTTTCACTGATTTAGAAATAACCGTGCATTTTTATTTATTCATTCCTGGCAGGTGTCACTGACGATGTAGCATTTATTGTCCACACATTGAGTGTGGGACTGGAGTCATTTGTAGCCCTAGAGTCAGTAGGTCGGGCAGCTTCCCTTCACTGAAGGACATGAATGAACCAGTTGGGTTTTTTTTCTACAGGCAGTCCATAAATGATCAGAAACATTGAATTCAGAAGTTGCCATGGTGGGATTTGAACTCCCAACCTGTGGCTTTAAGTCTAGTACTTTAACCACAAGGCTACCACATCCTAATACAAGGGTGAAATGAAAACAGGAAATGCTGGCGATGCACAGAAAATCCATCAACATCTGCAAAAGGAGAGATGGGTTTGTATTTCAAGTACAGATCCATCATCGGCACTGGAAATAGAAATCTTGCAGCTCTGAAGAAGGATTTACAGCTGAAATGTTGGCCGGGATTTTGTCCGGGTGATGGTGGTCTCGACCTCTGGCAAAAGCACCGGCAAAAAATCCTGGTCACCCTTTATTTGGGAGTCCCGCCAAATCAAGTGCCAATTAGGCACTTACGTGGACAGCAGCGGGCCTTCCCCAGGATCAAGGACCCCGGCAACAGAAGTCCTGCCCTCTGAAAGCTGCCAGCCAATCAGAGGCTGACAGCTCTTTAACTGACTAGCACCACCAGTGGAGCACCCACCAGAGGCTGAGGAGCAGCACTGGACCCAGGCCATGAGGTGAAGGGCGGGAGTGGGGTGGCTCTCAGCGGCCTGCCACCCCCCCCCCCCCATAGCCAGGTCCCTTGTTCAAGGAGTAAGTGCCTTTTAACGAGGGGACCCCCACCCCCCTGGAACCAGCAGGCAACCCACACGGTTTTTCTTGCCATGCTCCCTGTGCAGGGACAGGCCTGCCCACCACTGGGCTAATGGCAGTGGTGGCATGAGGCCCTTAATTGGGTATTAATTGCCCACTTAAGGGCCTCAATTGGCAGTGGGGCAGGAAGGTCTTTCACAGGCCTTTCTGCCTCGGTCTTAATTTTAGTGGAGGTGGGAAGGTGACGGGGTTCTCTCCCCCGATCACATACTCTCATCCCCACCCCTCCAAACCCTCTGTGGGAGAAAAGCATAAAATTCTCCCGGTTATATCTCTCCCATTGTCAACATGCCTGGTGCAATTTGTTGGAGCATTGTGTTCAATTCTGGGCACCGCTCTTTAAGAAAGGATGTCAAGGTGTCAGAGAGGGTGCTGAGGAGATTTACTAGAATGGCATCGGGGATGAGGAACTTCAGTTATGTGGAGAGATTGGAGAAGCTGGGACTGTTCATTGTGAAGCAAAGAAGGTTAACGGGAGATTTAATAAAGATGTTCAAAATCATGAGGGGCTTTTATAGAATAAATAAGGAAAAACCGTTTCTAATGACAGGAGGGTCA
Organism: Heterodontus francisci; assembly: GCF_036365525.1. Taxonomy (NCBI): domain Eukaryota; kingdom Metazoa; phylum Chordata; class Chondrichthyes; order Heterodontiformes; family Heterodontidae; genus Heterodontus; species Heterodontus francisci. Next base: position 5,156,692 of record NC_090388.1, read on the forward strand.
GTAACAAGAGGGCAGATTCAAAAAGGCAATTGATGGTAGAGTCAGATGCGAGATGAGTTTTTTAAAAATAAAAACAGCAAGTTATGATGATCTGGAATGCGCTGCCCGAGGTGGAAGCAGATTCAATAATAACATTGAAAATGGAATTGGATAAATACTCAAAGGGAAGAAAATTTGCAGGGCTATGGGGAAAAGAGGAGAGAGAGTGGAACTAATTGGATAACTTTTTCAAAGAGCCAGCACAGGCTCGATGGGCTGAATGACCTTCATATCTTACAGCACAGGATGAGACCAATAAATGTAGCAAATATAAAAAAGGTTGTTTGTGAATCATTAAATTTACCCCCGTGTCATTACAAAGTTTATTAAAAATGCATTCCGTCTCATTTCATTCATGAACTGAAGAAGAAAGTGTGATTACCTCGAGTCTGACGTCTCTCCCATTATTTCTTGCAACTTATCGATGAAATGCACAAAGTCGAGAAGTCCTTTGACATGCTGCATCAGTGGGTCTTCATCTGAAGGAGCATATCTTTTCCCTCCAAGTTCCAAACCCCTAACAAACGACGTTGCAGCCTTGGGGAGGGAGATGGAGGAAGTAAACACTGTTAGATCACATGCCAGACAGATGAATATTAACAAGAGTTGCTGAGATCCCAGGAGAGGTGCAGGTGCCAGGGACAAATGATCATTGGCAATCTTCACATATATGGCACTGTCAGTAGTCGAGGACTAACTCCAGTGTAATTTTGGTGGAGGAGACATAAATTAAATCCCCAAGTAAGGATAAATACAAGTTCTTGTATTTATATAGTGCCTTTACCATTGCAAGAAGTCCCAAGGCATGCCACAGGAGGGTAACTGACAAAGCCGCAGAAGGATTTTAGAGCAGGTCAGAGCTGGGTCAGAGGTAGGTTTTAAGAGGAGTCTCAAGTGAGGAGGAGAGGTAGAGCACTTCAGAAAGGAAACTGCAGAACTTTGGGGTCTTCACAACTGAAGGTACAGCCACCAATAGTGCAGCAATTAAAATCAGAGCACAGAATTAGATAGGCTTGGAGTGTTGTAGGACTGGAGAAGATTACAGGAGATAGAGAGAGGCAAGACCATGGAGGGATTTGAAAACAAGAATGAGAATTTTAAAGCCAAGCCGTTGCTTAACCAGGAGCCAATGTAGGTCAGAAAGCAGAGGAGATGGGTAAATGGGAATTGGTGCGAGTTAGGATAAAAGCAGCAGAGCGTTGGATGAGTTTAAGTTTCTGGAGGATGGGAGGCCAGCCAGGTCTAGAGATAAAGGATAAGCATTTCAGCATACAAACTAGGAGGAGGCCACTCAGCCCCTCGAGCCTGCTCCGCCTGTATTGTCAACTCCACATTCCCACCTACCCCCAATAACCTTTCATCCCCTTGCTTATCAAATATCTACCGCTGACTTAAAAATATTTAAAGACTCTGCTTCCACCACCTTTTGAGGAAGAAAATTCCAAAGACTCACGACCCTCTGAGAAAAAAATGCCTCCTCATCGGTCTTAAATGGGCGACCTCCTATTTTTAAATAGTGACCCCTAGTTCTAGGTTCTCCCACAAGGGGAAACATCCTTTCCACATCCACCCTGACAAGATCCCTCGGGATCTTATATGTTTCAATCAAGTCGCCTCTTACTCTTCTAAATTCCAGCAGATAAGCTTAGCCTGTCCAACCTTTCATAGAGTCAGAGTTATACAGCACAGAAACAGGCCCTTCGGCACATCACGCCCATGCTATCAAGCACCCACCTATTCTAATCCCATTTTCCAGCACTTGGACCGTAGCCTTGTATGCTATGGTGTTTCAAGTGCTCATCTAAATACTTCTTAAAATGTTGAGGGTTCCTGCCTCTACCGCCCCTTCAGGCAGTGTGTTCCAGATTCCAACCACCCTCTAGGTGAAAATTTTTTTTCCTCAAATCCCCTCTAAACCTCCTGTTCTTTACCTTAAATCTATGCCCCCCCTCCGCTAAGGGATGATGTTTCTTCCTATCTAACCTATCAATGCCCCTCAAACTTGTACACCTCAATCATATCCCCCCTCAGCCTTCTCAGCTCCAAGGAAAACAACCCTAGCCTCTTCAGTCTCTCTTCATAGTTGAAATGCTCCAGCCCAGGCAACATCCTGGTGAATCTCCTCTGCATCCTCTCCAGTGCAATCACATCCTTCCTATAGCGTGGTGACCAGAACTGTACACAGTACTCCAGCTGTGGCCCAACCAGCGTTTTATACAGCTCCATCGTAACCTCTCTGCTCTTATATTCTATGCCTCGGCTAAAAAAGGCAAAGTATCCTATATGCCTTCCTAACCACTTTATCTACTTGTGCTGCTGCCATCAGTGGTCTATGGACAAGTACACCAAGGTCCCTCTGACCCTCTATTTCCTAGGGTCCTACCATCCATTGTTTAGAGGGGGTTGGAGGAAAAAAAAATTTTTCACCTAGAGGGTGGTTGGAATCTGGAACACACTGCCTGAAGGGGCAGTAGAGGCAGGAACCCTCAACATTTTAAGAAGTATTTAGATGAGCACTTGAAATTGTATATTCCCTTGCCTGGTTTGTCCTCCCAAAATGCATCACCTCACACTTCTGAGGATTAAATTCCATTTGCCACTGCTCCGCCCATCTATATCGTCCTGTAATCTAAGGCTTTCCTCCTCACTATCTACAACACCACCAATTTTCGTGTCATCTGTGAACTTACTGATCATACCTCCTATATTCACGTCTAAATCATTAATGTACACTACAAACAGTAAGGGTCCCAACACCAATACCTGTAGTACACCACTGGTCACAGGCTTCCAATTGCAAAAGCAACCCTCGACCATTACCCTCTGCTTCCTGCCACTAAGCCAATTTTGGATCCAATTTGCCAAATTACCTTGGATCCCATGAGCTCTTACTTTCTTAACCAATCTCCCATGCGGGACCTTATCAAAAGCCTTATTGAAGTCCATTTAGACTACATCAACAGCTTTATCCTCACCTACACATCTAACCACCTCCTCGAAAAATTCAATCAAATTTGTTAGACATGATCTCCCCGACAAAGCCATGCTGACTATCCTTGATTAATCCCTGCCTCTCCAAGTGGAGATTAATCCTGTCCCTCAGAATTTTTTCCAATAGTTTCCTTAGGCACTTTATCCACTTTCAAGGATGTCAGACCCTCTAGTACGTGCTCTCATTATGCTTACCGTATCTAATAATTCACACTCCTCCTCTTTAGCTACAATCCTCTCCTTTGTGAGGAGACAGACAAAAAACTAAGAACCCTGCCCATATCTTTTGCATCCACCCACATGTTCCCTTGCCCATCTGATAGGCCCTACCCTTTCCCCAGTTATCCTCTTGCTCTTACTGTACTGAAAGATTTTCAGGTTTTCCTTGATTTTACCTGCTAATAATTTTTCATGTCCTCTTTTTGCTTTTCTAATTTCCTTTTCTACTTCACTCCTGCATTTCTATAATACTTTAGAAAGCCTAAAGGAGTAAGATTTTTGTGATCATCATAAGCTTTCTTGTTCTGCAGGGTTCTAGATTTTGCAGTACCACCCTTTATCTTTGTAGGGACATGCCTACACTGTGCCTGTAGTATCTCACTTTTGAATGCCTCCCGCTGGTTTGCTGCTGATTTTCCTTCAAGTAGCTGTATCCAGTCCACTTTCGCCAGGTCACCTCATTTGCCTTCCCCCAATTTAGAACTTTTACTCCGGTTTTATCTTTATCCTTTTCCATGATTATGCTAAAACTGTTACTTCCTCCAATTGCCCAACTTCATTACTGAAGACTTGATCTCAAATTGCGCCCCCTCTCATTGGGCTTGTTATGTGCTAGCTAAATAAATTCTCTTGAACACAGTTCAAGAATTTTGTCCCTTCTGTGCCCTTCACACTGTCCTCATCCCAGTTGATATTGGGGTAGTTGAAATCCCCAACTATTATTGCCCTATAGTTTTTGCACTCATATTTGCCTACATATTTGTTCTTCTATCTCCCTCGCACTATTTGGGGGTCTATAGTACACTCCTAGTAGTGCGGCTGCCGCTGTTTTATTTCTCAGCTCCACCCTATGGGGATTCATTTCGCATATCATCCTTAGAACAGAGGAAGCAGAGGAGTGACTTAATTGAGGTATGCAAAATTATGAGGGGCCTAGGGAGTGTAGACAGGCAGGACCTGTTTCAAGGCAAGGCTATGGACCAGGTGCTGGAAGGTAGGATTAGATTGGGAGGCTCGGTTTTTTTTCGGCCAGAACGGCCACAATAGGCTGAATGGCCTCCTTCTGTGCCAAAACTTTTCTATGGTTCTATATAAATACTGTGGCTACAAAAGGTCAGAGGCTGGGAATTCTGCAGCGAGAACCCACCCAACTCCCCATAGTCTGTCAACCATCTACAAGGTAGAAGTCAGGAGTGTGATGGAATACTCTTCACTTGCCTGGATGAGTGTAGCTCCAACACCACTCAGGAAGCTTGACACCAAGGACAAAGCAGCCCGCTTGATCGGCACCTTAAACATTCACTCTCTCCACCACCGACGCACAGTGGCAGTGTGTACCATCTACAAGATGCACTGCAGCAACTCATCAAGCCCCCTTCGACAGCACCTTCCAAACCTGCAACCTTTACCACCTCGAAGGACAAGAGCAGCAGACTCATGGGAACACCGCCACCTGCAAGTTCCCCTCCAAATCATGCACCATCCTGACTTGGAACTATAATCGCCGTTCCTTCACTGTCACTGGGTCAAAGATTTGGAACTCCCTTCCTAACAGCACTGTGGGTGTAGCTACACCAAAGGACTGCAGTGGTTGAAGGAGGAACCTCACCACCACCTTCTCAAGGGCAATTAGGGATGGGCAATAAATGCTGGCCTGACTATGACCATATCCCAAAAAACAAATTAAAAAACCTTGATACCCTTATCCAATAATAATCCATCAATCTCATTTTGACCGCCCAGCCTCAGCTTTTTGGTAGGCAGAGAAAAAAAAAAATTCCAGATTTCCACTACCCTTTTTGTAGGAAGTGCTTCTGAATTTCACCCCTGAATGGTCTGGCTCTAATTTAAATACAGCACCTCCTTGATCTGGATTAATGAACCAGTGGAAATAGCTTCGCTCTGCATCAACTCTGTCCTGTATCCTTTAATATTCTTAAGCACCTCGATGAGAGTTTGGTTTTCAAAAGGGAATTAGAGAAGTACTTGAAGGGAAAACATTTGCAGGACCATGGGGAAAGGACAGGGAATGGAACCAGCTGGATTGGTCTTGCAGACTTCCCCATCATCTTTCAAGGAGAAAGCGTGGTATTCTCAGGAAGTGATGAATTGAAATACTGAAGCAGAGTTTTCTGGCTTATGCTCCCCATAAGCTCAGTTCCTTATTGGAAGGACAGAATTATTACCATAAAAGGACTGAGATGAGGAGAAACTTCTTCAGACGGTTGCGAATCTTCAGAATTCCCTAACCCAGAAGATTGTGGATGCTCCATTATTGAGAATATTCAAGACCGAAAGCCATAGAATTTTGGAGTTGAGGTGGGAGATCACAGGGCGGCACAGTGGCGCAGTGGTTAGCACTGCAGCCTCACAGCTCCAGGGACCCAGGTTCGATTCCGGGTACTGCCTGTGTGGAGTTTGCAAGTTCTCCCTGTGTCTGCGTGGGTTTTCTCCGGGTGCTCCGGTTTCCTCCCACAAGCCAAAAGACTTGCAGGTTGATAGGTAAATTGGCCGTTATAAAAATTGTCACTAGTATAGGTAGGTGGTAGGGAAATATAGGGACAGGTGGGGATGTTTGGTAGGAATATGGGATTAGTGTAGGATTAGTATAAATAGGTGGTTGATGTTCGGCACAGACTCGGTGGGCCGAAGGGCCTGTTTCAGTGCTGTATCTCTAATCTAATCTAATCAGCCACGATTGTATGGAGTATGCCTGAAAGGCCATATGTCCTACTGTTATGTTCTTAATTTAACTGTATGAAATGTATATAGCATTGTAGCAGCTAATCAGTTAAAGTTATGTGAAATTTTATTGCAGTTTTGCCCACTGTAAATTACTACGAAGGGAATGGTTTGTGACAAATTATGTTTTTATAACAGAAGTTGACAGCTAAAGAACGCATTTCTATAGTGCCTTTCACAATATCAGAACATCCCAAAGTGCTTTACAGCCAAAAATATTTTGATGTGTAGTCACCGTTGTAATTATAGAATCATAGCATAATACAGTACAGAATGAGGCCATTCAACCCATTGTGCCTGTGCCAGCTCTTTGAAAGAGTTATTCAATTAGTCACACTACCCCCCTGCTCTTTCCCCATAGCCCTGCAATTTTTTTTTCCCTTCAAGTATTTCTCCAATTCCCTTTTGAAAGTCACTATTGAATCTGCTTCCACTGCCCTTTCAGGCAGCGCGTTCCAGATCACAACAACTCACTGCATTAAAAAAGATCTAATTGTCCCACTGATTGTTTTGCCAATTATCTTAAATCAGTGCCCTCTGGTTACCGAGCTTCCTGTCAATAGAAACGGTTTCTTTTTGTTTACTCCATCGAAACAACAAGAACAAGAACAACAAGAACAACAAGAACAACAAGAACCCTTGGTAGTGATGAGGGATTACCACCAAATCAAGTACTTTTTTTTTTGGAAGTGTAGTGACTGTTATATAGGAAATGCAGCAGCCAATTCACACTCAGCAAGTTCAAGACAGCAATGAGATAAACGACTAGATAATTTGTTTTAGTTATGTTGATTGAGGAATGTATATTGGCCCAGGACCCCAGGGAGAACTCCCCTGCTCTTGTGCCATGGGATCTTTGACATCCACCCGAGAGAGCAGACAGTGCCTCGACTTAGCTTCGCATCCGAAAGATGGCACCTCTGACAGTGCAGCACTTCCCTCAGTACAGCACCAAGTGTCATGCTAGATTATGTGTTAGAGTCTCTGGACTGGGGCTTGATCCCAGGATCTTCTGATTCAGATAAGACTGCTACCAACTGAGCTACAGTTGATAAACCCTTTTTACCTTTATCCTGAAAAACAGGGGAATAGTTAGTTTTAAAAAAAATATTTTTACCCTTTGAGAAAAGGCACATATAAAATGTGCAATGCATACTCAAGGTGCGTCCAGTTAATGCACTCACACCAAGTCCCGTTCACCTATCACCCGTGCTCACAGGCCTACATCAGCTCCCAGTCCAGCAACATGCAGGAGTTTAAAATTCTCATCCTTGTTTACAAATCCCTCCATTGCTTCGCCCCAACCTATCTCTGTAACCTCCTCCAGTCCTACAACCCTCTGCAATTTCTGCGCTCCTCTAATTCTGGCCTCTTGCACATCCACCATTGGCAGCCGTACCTTCAGCTGCCTCGGTCCTAATCTAGGGAATTCCCTCCTTAAGCCTGCCACACTTTTCTCCTCTTTAAAACCTACCTCTTTAACCAAGCTTTTGGCCATTTCTCCAAATGTCTCCTAGATGGTCCCCTCCAGTGCTGTAAAAGTCTATGATGCAATGGCTCTGTCAATTTTAGCCTGATTTTGCTTCTGTGAAGGGCCTTGGGACATTTTACTATGTTAGAGACGCTTTATAGAAATGTGAATTGCTGTTGATCAAGGAACACGTCCACTTAAATAAGATTGAGAGCAATGTTTTAAGATTGTTCTTTTACCAGGTACAATGATGTTTGTTTGCTGCTTGCTGCATGTCTCAGATCAGTGAAGGCTGTTCTTCCAAGTCCTCGCTCAGGGATATTGAAGATACATGCCAGAGCCAGGTCACTCCTCGAGTTCACCAGCAAGTTCAAATAATCACAAAGGAGCTTCCTCAAAGCTGGTGCCAACTGCAGCAGGAATACAACACAAATACAAAAACATTAACAGCAGTTACACAATCAGACAATTTGCTTTGTCTCCAAATAAAATGAGTGCCAGATTACACTTCCCAATAAGTTATAAATCTAAAGGGAACATAATAATTTCAGTCTTCATCCAAGTATTGAAATGTATCTGTATTAAAAAGGTTGATACTCTTTTGTTGTGACAGCTGTGGCTCAGTGGGTCACACTCTTTCCCCAGTCAGAATGAGCGGGACTTGAACTAAGAACAGAGACTTCAACACAACACCCTCGCTGACACTCCCAGTGCAGCACTATGGAACTAATGAAATGGAAGAACAAAAGGGTTGGAATAGATCAAAGAGAGAGTAAAGGGAAATCAAAAGAAAAGAGAATCGGGTGGGGGGGGGGGGGGGGGCGGGGTGGTTGCAGGAAAAGGAAGGCACACTAGTGTTAGGTGTTTAAGTTCATTTTATATTTGTGCAAGAAATTCTGGTATTAGATGTTGTAAAAAGGTCAGACTTGAAGTTACAGCTAGAAAGTTGCTCATGGCATCAGATATTTCATCACTAGCGATTAGTATTATTCACAAGGGTCTGTGTGAACTGAAATTATATAAAACTGGCTGAGGGAGTGAAGAGGGTCCCAAAGCTGTCAAGAGTTGAAGGGTTCACTTACATATCAGCAGATACTATTTAATCTCTGCTTGAGTAGCTTTTCAATTTATGAAGATTAAACCAACTGAAGCGGTTTGCGGCTTTCTTCAAAGTTCTTATGTTTCATATAAAGTTTCTCCCTCTCCGACATAGGGGAAATATTAATTTGAGACCTGACCCGATGTCCTTTTAGCCTCTATTACCCTCACTCAGGTTTTCTAAACCTTTACTCAATCTTCTACATCTTCATTTACTTCACAGGAACAGGAGGAGCCCATTCAATCTCTCAAGTGTTATATTCCAGAAAGTCAGTTGAAGGATAGAACTGGACCCAATCTTTAAATTCCTAACCCAACAACCAGAGTTTCAGTCTGTCTCGTTATAGGGACACAAGTGAATCCCCAGTTAGTGCCTACCACCTGCATACAATTAAACAATTCATATTCAAACACCAAGACTGTTCCGATCATTCAAGTTATGGCTGACCGATATCTTAACGATTACGGAACCTAGGAGGGTAAATGGAGTTAAGATTTTTTTTGTTAGGCAAGGATATTAATAAATCTCAGTTTTGAAAGTCTTCAATTGACCCCAAGCATCAGCTTTTTTTTTTTTTGGAGGAGAGTTCTAGGTTTTCACTGCCCAGTGTGAAAAAGTGCTTCCTAAAATTACCCCTGAATGGCCGAGCTCCAATTGAAAGATTATGCTCCCATATTCTGGCCTTTCCACAGAGGAAATATTTGCTCTTTAATATGATTAAACAATTTGATGGAGGTGTTTATCTACCTGATCACCTCAAAGCTCAGGGTGTGGCTCCTGCTCAGCTCTGCAGACATTGCTGCAACTTTTAAAGCAAGGTTTGCTCCTTAGGGGGAAGGGAAAAAAAAAAAGGTAGAAGGCTTAAACAATGGCAGCTTGATTTCCAAGAATAGACTGGAAAGCACCTGATGTCCCAAGTGAATTCAAATGGTCTAAACAGAGGATTAAACTATTCTTCCTGGACCACAAGGCTGTGGATGCAGAGAAGCAGGCGACAAAAAAAAAAAAAATCAGGATTTCCAGAGGAAAGAAAGGACTGCACAGGGTCAATAACTCTGGGTTTATCTGATGCTAACCAGAAGGATCCATCAAAGCGATGGGCAACATTAGAAAATTAGCTTAAAATTAAAGTCAATTTCAGAATACAACGCCTGGAACTCTCAGTATAGAATAGGAGAGCTTGGATGACTGTTAACTGATGGAGAGAAAGCAACTTCTCTGATGCTGAAACCTCTGAAAGAATTATGGAGTTGATCGCCTCCACTCCTATTGGTGTTCCAGAAAGACCTCCTAGAAAAGCCGAAGGGGCACAGCATGGAGTATGCTACAGCACGGATGCAGATATGAGGCAATTATCAAAGGAAAACAGTATTTGCAAGCCATAGGGTCTGAAACACCTTTCGGTACAATATTCAAGGCACCCAGGCAGAACAAGGTGTGCAGTAACTGCAGGTTCTTCCACCAACCGTGTAGATACCTATCATACGCAGACATGTGCAATACATGTGGGCTTAGAAGGCACTGGGCCAAACTTTGCAGGAGGTCCAACAGCAGGAACCCGGGGAGAAGCCAGAGTGGGTAGTGCTCAAACCGCAGAGGTACACCACCCAGAAGCAAAAAGGAAGGCAAGACACTTCCAGGTATTGCCAAAAGCAATGTCCCATCCACGAAATGGGGAAACCAAAATGAATGAGATGGTGGAGGTGAAGACACTACAGGTGAACAGTTAATTCACAAAGTCACCTTAATGGAATAGGTCCATTCTGTTAACAAAATGGAAGCTTTTCCAACACTCCAGATCATCTGCCCCAATAAGGCTGGATGGCATCGACTGAGTGCAGACTGACACCAGTGCAAGTGCCAACACTCTACCTTTCCGCATTCTCAAGGACATACACCATGAGGCATGGGAGTCTGTAGTTCAACTCCACAAGTGTTAAGCTTACAGCATACAATGGCTCAACAATAAAGCACCTAGGTTCCCTAGACCTGGAATGCAGGTACAAAGAGTCAACATGGTCTACTCAGATATTCTACATAGTGGATGGGTCAGGTAATTAAAGTCCCCCAATATCATCACTCTTTAGTTCTTGCACATCTTGGATTTCCCTGCTGATTTGCTCCTCTCACTCACTCTCTGGAGTCTATAGAGTACCCCAAGTACCATGGTCATACCCTTGATGCTCCTCGACTCCAAGCAAATGGATTCAGTCCTTGTGCCTGCTAGGACATCCTCCTTTCCTGCATTGTATTGTCTTCCCTAATCAGGACTGCCACCCCACCTCCCTTTTTCCTCCTTCTCTAAAGATTTTATATCCTTAAAAATATTAAGCACCCAGTCCTCGCCATTTTGAAGGGCCACATTATATTCCTATGCTGCTATTTGGGCTTGTAGCTCACCCACCTTATTCACTACATTTTGTGCCTTTACACACATGCATTGTAATCCTGCCTTTAGATCCCTCGTAATCCTTCTCAGTCCACTCCCATCTAATACGGGAGTGCTCCCTTCTCTACTGCTATCCAACGCTCACTCTGACCCACGCAATATTTTGCCATTTCCTGCTCTAGTGCTATCTGTCTCTTCCAATTCTCTGTGCACCTTGGTGTTTTCTGTCACATTATCTCCTGGGTCCCACACCCCTGTCAAGTTCATTTAAACCCTCCCCAGTAGCACTAGAAAAATCACCCAAGAAAATTTGTCCCAGCTCAGTTCAGGAGAGACCTGTCCAGCCTGTACAGGTCCCAACTGCTCCAAAATGGGTCCCAGTCTCCAATAAATCTAAAGCACTCCCTCCTGTACCATCTTTCCAGCCACACGTTCATCTGTCTTATCCTCCTGTTTCTATACTCACTTGCGCGTGGCCCTGGGGGTAATCTGAAGATTACAGCTTTTGAGGTCCTGCTTGCTAATTTCCTACCAAGCTCAGTAAACTCTTTCTGCAGGACCACAGCCACTTTCTGCGCATGTTGTTGGTACCAAATGTGGGCCATGACTGCAGGCTGTTCACCCTCCCTTCAGGGTGCTCTGCAGCCGTTCAGTGATCTCCTTAACCTCGACACCAGGAAGGGCAACACACCATCCTGGATTCACGTCTGTAGCCACAGATGTCTGTTCCCATGACTAATCCAATCTGCTATCATTATTGCTCTTCCAGTATTTGTGTGCCTCCTGTGGTGCCTTAGCCTTGGCACTGGCTGCACTCCCAGATAAACCATCACTTTTCTCAGTATTCAGAGCTGAATACCTATTGGAGAGTGAGACACTCAGAGGTCTCCTGTACTATCTGACCGTTTCTTCTCGACTGTGATATGGTCACCCATTCTCTCTCTGCCTGCATACTGTTAAGCTGTGGGGTGACCATACCTAAAAAACTGGCTATCCATGAAGCTCTCAACCTCATGGCCACTCCAGTGATGCCAGCTGCAGCTCAGGTTCACAAACTGAGCTCAAGCTGCTGAAACAGACAATTAAAAAAAAAAAAAAAAAAAATTCATTTGTGGGATGTGGGTGTTGCTGGCTAGGTCAGTATTTGTTGACACTTCCTGCAGATACAGTTATCCAGGACATGAGAAGCATCCTGGAGTTCCCACATGATGTGCAAGCCAGAGGATAGAACAACCCTGCTAGTCCTCTAATGGATAATAAACCTTGGTACAAATAAACCCGGCTACTACGAATACTAATAAAACCTACCAATAGTAATCATAATAATCCTTACTATTAGTAATAACTTTTAGTAATACCAATTTTTTTTTTTTTTATTCTTTCATGGGATGTGGGCGTCACTGGCTAGGCCAGCATTTATTGCCCATCCCCAATTGCCCTTGAACTGAGTGGCCATTTCAGAGGGCATTTTAAGAGTCAATCACATTGCTGTGGATGTGGAGTCACATGTAGGCCAGACCAGGTAAGGACGGCAGATTTCCTTCCCTAAAAAGGACATTAGTGAACCAGATGGGTTTTTACAACAATCGACAATGGTTTCATGGTCACCACTAGACTAGCTTTTTAATTCCAAATTTATTAATTGAATTCAAATTTCACCATCTGCCGCAGTGGGATTTGAACCCACGTCCCCAGAGTATTAGCCTGGGCCTCCAGTCCAGTGACATTACCACTATGCCATTGCCTCCCCACTAATGAACCTTACCACTATTAATAATGTCTTTAATACTATGAACCTTGGAAGGCACCAACATTGGAAGTGGATGCAGTGCAGAAAGGTCTCGGTGCAGGTCTTCAAGACATCAAGTTTGTCACATTTGATTCAAAATGTCTGTCGCCAGCACAAGCAAATTACTCCAATATCGAAAGAAAAACTTTCACTATAGTCTTCGGGATCACCAGGGTCCACACATACTTAAATCAGAAAAGAGTCCACAGTTGAGAGATCATAAACTGCTGGAAATGATCTGGAGAAAACCACTCAAGTGCACTGCCTCGACTCCAGGGATTACTCAAGATGTGATGTCAGATACAAACCTGGTAGTCAGATGGTCCTCTCAGATGATCGAAATAGACTGCCCAACCCTGAGAAGGCACGAGACATTCCACTCCACCTCCAGGTGAACAAAGTCCGTGCAAGCTTGGATGATATCTACAATGAAGGTTTCGTGTACATGTGCGCACACACGCACTCTAACCAAAAAAAAAAAGAGATTTTCTTTGAAGAGCTCGATTACAAAAAAAAAAGCAAAGAATACTTTGGACAAATACTTGCTAATTCTTGAAGAAAAAAAAAATATGCCAGAGGACCTTAGTTTTCAGTTTGGTGTCCCAAATATGCATAGACAGCTGTCACTGCGATCTTTTTAGAACAGTATTTTTTCTGGCGACGTTGAAGATCAGTTTGGGTAGGCTTTCCAGGAGAAACGCAACACGGGTTTCAGGCAGGTCTTTCAAGAGGAATGCAGCATCAATTTCTCTCACTTCTAAAAGCTTCTCAGATGAAAAAAAAACTTGCAGGCTTTTCAAAGAGCTGGAACAGGCAGAGTTGGGGTTTCTTCTTGGTAGGATGATTCTTTTACTCCTTTACAAAACCCTGTCCATGCCCCAACAGCTTGTGCAAAGCAAAACCAAAAACATATCAGGAGTCAAGCCTCTTGACCATCAATCTTGACTTGTCGCTTTTCTGTAAACATCTTCCCCAAGTCAAAAAAGCCCCTTGCCAGGTATTTATCTGAAAACAGGTACCTTCCATTAACTTGTTTACAAGCCAAGTCCAAAAGACCTTCTGATGGCTTTATTTTTTGTTTTAAATTGAAAAAACAAAGTTCCACCATCTATGGATTTTTTTTTTCTCCAGTTTTAAAGCACAACTCAAAATTTAACAAAAAAAAAGGAAACACCCATAACAAAAGGCACAAAGTCAGCACACACACTTCATACACTGAGCTCTGGTAAATCATTGTAGAGGGTTGGCCTGAGGCCATTCAGGAGATCCCCATGGATCCAAGAACATACTGGCCATACACAGACAAAAATCGATAGATCCAGTGGAGTACTATTTAAAAGGATACTAAGTACTCATTCCGGTGACACTTTTGGACAGCTCTGCCAGGACACATGCTAATAGAGGGCAAGATGTTGCTTGTGAGTCAGTGTTCTGGCCTGACATCAGCAAGGACATTGACCAGATGGTGAGATCTTGTGATGTGCGCCAGGAACACCAAGCTAGTCAATAGAAAGCACCTCTCCAACCGCTCGACACATCATCATGGATCAAGATAGCAACAGATTTGTACTCTCAGGGGAAGAGAAGACTATTTGCTAGAGACTGATTATCACTCCAAATTTCCTATTGTGCAGAAGCTTCAAGACACAATAGAGTGACAACACTTAGTGCCATCTTTAGTTTTTTGGGTACCCTGGTAGAAGTGGTGTCTGACAACGACCCACAATGCATGGGAAAGCTGTTCCAGGATGTGCATGAACGATGGTTCATCAACTTATAGTCAGGACAGCCAAATCACTAATCAAAAAGTGTTAAAAATCTGGGCAGGATATCAAAGTTGTGTTATTGCATCTTCATGCACTACCACTAGACTCCATAATGCCATCACATGCTGAAATTCTGTTTGGTCGACCGATGTGAACCACATTACCAAGCTATCATCTCACCAAGTCATCCTTGCTCAGACTGGTTACGTCAGAAACAAGATAACTGAAAGATGCACATGATGTGCATATGGGTGCAGACTTAGACACTATACATTGGCCAGAAAGTGAGGGCCCTTCATCTGCAGGAACAGACATGGATCCTAGCAGGTGTCCAAGGTGTGTAAAGAACATGTTCATATGAGGCGACAACACCAAATGGTGCTGTTCTGCAAAGGAATCGATCTCAGCTCTGGAGACTCTGCTAGCCATGCACAAGATGACCAACAGCATCACTTACATGTACCCGCATGCATTTTGCAGAAGAGACAACAAGCAACAAATCAACAAGTGAGGACAATCTTCAGGAGGAAAGAACGGACAGCTCGAGAACGCAGCCACGTTGTCGTCACAAGATCTGGTCGGGTCAGCTGATGACCAGTACAGTTCTAAACGTAGACAACACCTTGAAGAGGAGTGTTCCAAATGTTCTTTTTTATTTTAGAGATACAGCACTGAAACAGGCCCTTTGGCCCACCAAGTCTGTACCGACCATCAACCATCCATTTATACTAGTCCTACATTAATCCCATGTTCCTATCTTACCTTAATTTCCCTACCACCTACCTACACTAGGGGCAATTTACAATGGCCAATTTACTATCAACCTGCAAGTCTTTGGCTGTGGGAGGAAACTGGAGCACCCGGCGAAAACCCACGCAGACACAGGGAGAACTTGCAAACTCCTCACAGGCAGTACCCAGAATTGAACCCGGGTCGCTGGAGCTGTGAGGCTGCGGTGCTAACCACTGCGCCACCCTTGTTACAGTTGAATGTTTTATATAATGTCATAATTGTCAAATTTCTTATATCTCAAGGGTACTTATTCATATACATGAATGTTAATGTTATACAATATAGGTTTGTCATTTAAGGGAAGGGGATGTTGTGCCAGTGTACTTGTTAGTATGTTAAATAATTATTTAAATATATGTTTATGCTAATATGTATGTCATCACAGGAAGTGGTGTAATATCACGTGATTAAGTTCTCTTGCACAGTCAGCAGTGCAAGCTGAAGCAACAAGTCTCCATTAAAGCTCTCTGTTTAACCTCTAGGCCTGCCCTTCAGCTTTGTGTTAATCTAGAAAGAGACAACACAGCAGCGGGAGAGGTTGAGAACGAGGTCCCGCAGACACTGGTCCCGTGGGGGGGTGGAAAAGAGCAGCATAGAATTGCTATAGTAATAGGGGCCGAGGATCCCCAGAAGGACGCATTGCCTATCTGATTCCAGGGTAAGGGATATCTCATGGCAGCCAGTGAGTACTTGGAAAGGGAGGAGGTAAATCCAGTTGTTTTGTTCCACTTTGAACCACACGACAGGTAGGAACAGGGAGCAGGCCCTGCTGAAAAAGAGCATCAGGAGTTAGGTTCTAAATTAAAAAGCAGGACCTCAAGAGTAATAATCTCTGGATCATTGCCTGAACCATATGCAAATTGGTATAGGAGGAGTACACAGATCAGGAGAATTAACACATGGCTAAAGGGCTGGTGTGGAAAGAGGGGTTCCTTTTCACAATCTCAATGGCACAGGCTCCACCTAAACCTAGTGGAAAGGGTAAAGAGGGAGGTGGCAAAGGCTTTAAACTAGTAGATTGCTCCCTCCATCTTACAAGAAAGATAAGCAGCCTAAATGTAAACAAAACAGGGAAGGACAGCAGAGGAAAGAATAAAGTAAGGAACTCGCTGCCCACAAGGGTAGTGGAAGCAGAGACAATGAATGATTTCAAAAGGAAATTGGATGGGCACTTGAGGGAAATAAACTTGCAGGGCTATGGTGGGGGTGGGGCGTGGGGGACTTGGGACTGACTGGAGTGCTCTACAGAGAGCCAGCATGGACATAGTGGGCCAAATGGCCTCCTTCTGTGTCATAATTATTGCCTTGCCAGCAATGTCATACAAAGAGAGTTACAGCACAGGAGTTTAAAAAAGATAAAAAAAAGTGAGAAGAAATCCTATTAAAATGAGTTAATGTGTTTGCACAGCAATGCACAGTGTCCGTAATAAAATGGGGAGCTGGAGGCAATCGTGCATTGGGGGAAGCAGCAGCCATTGGGAATACTGAGACAGGGCTACGGAAAAATCAGGACTGGGAATTAAACATTGCAGGATAGAATATATTTAGAAAAAAGAGAGAGGGAAAGGAGAGGTGGAGTAGCTGTACTTATTAGGGATAACAATAGTAGAAAAAAAAATCAGCTATCAGCAAGACAAAAACAGAATCCATAGGGAGAGATAAAAGATAATAAAAAGGATCAATCACACTAACAGGTGTAGTTTACAGACCAACTAATAATGGAAGGGAGATGAAGGAAGAAATATGCAGACAAATTGAGGAATTAAGTAAAAAAAAAAACTGAATAATCATGGGGGATTTCAGCTACCTTCATATTAATTGGACAGAAGAGGAAGGTAAAGGGGACAAAGGAATGGAGTTCCTACAATATATACAGGACTCCTTTCTAACTCAATATATAAAAATCCCAACAAGGGAAGATTCGCTTTTATATCTAGTAATGGGCAATGAACCAGAGAAGTAAAAGTAGGGAAACATTGAGGCAATAGTGACCATAATATAATATGCTTTAAGGTAATAACAGAAAAAGGACATAAGTATGACAAACACCAGGTTAATAGGTTGGAGAAAAAGCTGATTTTTGAGGGGCTGAGAATAGAACTTGGGAAAATAAAATGGGCAACGATATTGGTAAACTGCAATATAGAACAATGGGAAACATTAAAAATGGCGTTTGGAGTGCAGGGAAAATATATTCCACTGAAAGGAAAGAACAAACTAAACACTAATGAGACTCCATGGATGAATAAAGACATAATGGAACAACTGAGGGTTAGGAAAGAGGCTTACATTATGTACATAGACAGCAGAGGACTGCATGATAAAAAAAAAAAAGAGAATAAGAGATTAGGAGAGAAAAGGTCAAAAAGACAATTAGGAAGGCAAAGAGGAACTATGGAATTAAATTATCAAGACACAAAACAGAGTAAAATATTTTACAGGCACATCAATTTAAAAAAAGGAAGGCTGTGATGGGAATAGGACCATTAAGGGATAGGATAATACAAGTAACAGAGATACAATATTAAATAATAATTCACTTTGGTATTTACCAATGACATTGGTAATGCAGTAAATGTAATTCATCTGGATTCTCAAAAGGGCTTTGATAAGGTCCCCTATAATAGATCAATGAATAAGGTCAGAGGATGTGGAGTCAGGAGACAAGAGGCAGAATGTATTATTGCTAGCTGGCTTCAAGACAGAAAACAGAACGAGATTGAAGTAAAGGGTAGTTATTCAGAGTGGCAGAAGGTGGTAAGTGCGGTCCCACAAGGATCAGTGCTGGAACCACTGCTGTTCGCCATTTATATCAACGATTTGGACTTTGGAATCAAAAACACAATTTCTAAATTTGTGGATGACACCAAATGTGGTGGTGGGGGGGGGGGGGGGTTGGGGGGGGCAGCGGGCGAAGAGGCAGGGAGGCTAGTCAATACTGAGGACTGCAACAAATTACAGGAAGATTTTGTTAATATATTTGCAGAATGGACAAATAATTGCAACACAGATAATATGAGGTAGTACATTTTGCTGGAAAGAATAGGAAGCGACTTATTACTTGGAAGGTGCGGGTCTAAGTGGGGACAGAAACAAAAAGGGATCTGCGAGTACAAATACACCAAACACAAGCAGGAAAAGGATTTTCTCTAAAAAAAAATGAAAGCGGAGGGGTGACCTAATAGAGGTCATTAAAATTATGAAAGGTTTTGATAGAGTGGATACAGAGAGAATGTTTCCCCATATGGGGAACAGCGAAACTAGAGGCATCAATATAAGCTAGTCACCAAGAAATCCAACAGGGAACTTTGGTGAAATTTCTTTCCAGAGAGAGAGTGGTGAGAATGTGGAACTCACTACCACAGGGAGTGGTTGAAATGAATAGTATTGATGCATTTAAGGGGAGGCTAGACAGGAATGAAAGAGAAGTGAAGAGAGGCTTATGTTGATAGGTTTAGAGATGAGGAAAGATGGGAGGAGGCTCAAATGGAGCCTAAACAAGTTGCAATGAATGGCTTTTTAAATGTCCTATATAAATCGCAAGGAAATACAAGCCTAGTCTAATTTAACCTTCATAATTTAACCCTTTTAGTTCCAGTATCATTCCAGTAAATCTGTGCTACACCCCCTCCAAGGCTTGCTGAGGTGCAGTGCCCAGAATTGAACACTGTACTCCAGGTGAAGTCTGATCTGAGCTTTACATAACTTCCATCCCTTTGTATTCTAACACTTTTTAGGAAGGTGAACCTTTGATGACTGCCAATCATTTCTTCCTCACAGATCCTTTAGTGCTGCAGTTTTGCTTTTTCTTGCATTTACCTTTTCTACAAAATGTACCACAGCACCAGGAGAAAGAACTTGTATTTGTATAGATCCTCAGCACATCGTCATAGAGTTATACAGCACAGAAACAGGCCCTTCGGCCCATCAGGACGTCTCAGTGCTTCACAACCAATAGATTTATTTTAAGTTGGTTATGTTCACAGATGTGGCAAGCATTGCTCAAAGTCATCAAACTGAAAGATTACTGACCAGTTAATCTGCATTTGGCAGTGTTGGCAGAGGGATGATGTCAGCCGGGATATTGAACTGCCTGCTCTTCAAATAGTGCCATGGTACCTTTTAAATCTTCCCAAGAAGGCAGGCGAGGAATCAGTTTAATGTCTCAACCAAGAAATAACTTACAACGATCCAGCAGCCCATGAGTATTATAGCGAAGATCAGCCCAGATTCTGTGTTTCCAGCTCAGTGGTGAGACTGCAACCGACTGAGCCAAACAAACACTCAGTTCATCAAGACGGAATTCCTTTTTCTGCACCTCACGGACATTTTGCTCCTTGAATATTCCCAAACCTACCGGACAATTGTTTCTCACTTGGACCGGATTTTCATCCTTGTTTTTCTTGCCTCATTCCCCTGACCACAACATAATGCTTCTTTTACAAGAACATTAACTTAAAAGCGTAAACATTTGTTTCTCAAATATTTTAGCATCACCTTAGAAATGGCTCGACACTGCTCATTGGCTGGAGAAGCAGGAACTGGAGGAAAGGAATCTCCCAATGTTTTTGACGAACCCAATAGGAAATCCAACAATTCCACCTGTAAGATTTTGCAATTAATTACTTTCCCCATATACATATTAGCAATACATCAATAATACATTGCATCATATAAAATAGCATGATACAGCACAGGAGGCAGCCATTCGGCCCACTATGCCTATGCTGGCTCCCTGAAAGAGCTATTCAATTCGTCCCACTCCCCTGCTCTTTCCTCATAGCCCTACAGATTTTTCCTTCAAGTATTTATCAAATTTCCTTTTGAAAGTTATTATTGAATCTGCTTCCTCCACCCTTTGTGTTCCAGATCGTAGCAATTTGCTGTGTAAAAAAAAAAAAATTCTCATCCCTCTCTGGTTCTAATTTTCTTAAAATTTGTCTCCTCTGGTTACCAATCCTAGTCAGTGGAAACAGTTTTTCCCTATCGTCACGGAATGTTTTTTTCTCCTCTGTTTAAAACAGTGTGCCTTTAAAGACTGAGCACAGTGTGCCAGCAGCTGCACCGGTTTCCTAGGCAACAGCAGGAGGGAGAGGTCATATGGTGTACTGTAACTTTTACCTGTGGATAAAGATTGGTTTAAACCGGTCTGAACTGGAGTGCAGCGAAGCGTGCTCTGAAGGAAGAAGCTGTCTATTTCTCAGCAGCAAAACGACACTGAATTGCAGGCTTTGTTATTGCCCAAGGAGAAAAAAAACATTTGCCTTCAAGAGGGACTCTCGGTTGTTTGTGTGTTTGCTGGAATTCTCAGTTTTTCAGTGGAAACTTTACTACCAATTTTAGAATTCAAATAGACCCACGTGGCTATACTTCTTGTTAGAAGAACTGTGTGATGCCTACTGCAACTGAAGTGCTTCAAATGCCTATCTATTAAAAGACGGTTTCATCGAATTTGCCTGAAGACTTAGAGTGGTATCTGGTTGTTCTAATCTAGGGCACCTCACCAACCAGGAACGTAATTCACCAGGACTTACAACCCAGCTACTTATTTTATTCCCAAGAAATATTATTTTTAAAACCAGTTAACCATTGATTTTTGAATGTATGTGTGCATTAGGCTTAGGTTAAATAGGAAGTTATAAAAGGTCTTTAGACATAAATTTATCTTAATAGTGTAAGATTTAGCTTATTAATAAATTGTTAATTTGTTGTTATTTAGAGAAACCTGGTTTGGTCGGTTTTATTCTGCGGGTTACTAAAGTGTTTAATTTGGCTAATTTCTGGTAGGTGGGAAAATTAATATGCTGTGACCTGTGGGGTATTGGGACTGAATTGACAGTGCATTACTCCCGCCTCAGTTGTTACTCTGTCAAGACTGTGCTTCAAATACTCTGTGGTAGCAAGCTCCATCTTCACATCGTTGTCAAGAGATTTCACTTCAATTCTTCATTAGCATATTTTCTATGGCATTGCTCAATCATTTTGCAGACATGTGTAGTATCATGTAATGTACAACATATTATTTTGATGCTAAGGTAGAACAGTTAAGGCCCATGGTCCAAGGTCCAATTGTTGTTCAGTAAACATGGCCTTGGATCAGAGTTTCACTGTTGTTGAGAGAGAGAGAACTTTACAGATGTAAAAATACTAAGAATTTCAGACTGCAGCTCATGGATAAATGAAATGAATGCAGGAAAGAGACCCATTTTGCATTAATAACAATGCACTCTCCACTATTATGGAGTAAATCACGCACACACACAGTTAAGTTACCCTGCAATGATAACAGAACCTTGCCAACAGACTCAGAATTGAAAGATGTGCAAAGGTGAGAGATTGGGGTAGCTACCCACTAAACACACCAGGAAAAAAAAAAGTTAGGGCTGGTGTATTCACATTCAAGTGAATTTTTAAAGTGTGATAGATCCTAATTACTGCCAAACAACATCTCTAGTCCTGAAAATTAACTTTACAAGTGGAGTCTCATTCCTTCAGAATTTAAGTTTTTAAAATTCTCCAAAAATAATTAAAAACACTTTGAAACTTTTTCTCTTATCTCTCAATCCCATTCTTAATCAATCTATTTTAATTTCTGCACATAAATTTCAATCCAATTTACACTTCTTGATTTCGGCTCTGTGCATCTCACTAAGGATTCTTCAATCTGATTGGTTGAAGAGCCTTGCTGTTGCTTTCCCTGCTCAGACACCATGCTGCACTGGATCAGATGCTGGATTACAGCAAGTCTTTGCTCAAAAGCCTGCTAAAACTCTGGGCAGCTGTCAACAAGGTGAATGGTCAGTACTATTCCTTCACCACAGACTGCAAAATCCAGGCCAAAAGACACACTCGGGCATTTATATAGCATATTTCAAGACCTCAGGACTTCCCAAAGCACTTTACAGCCAGAAAACCTTTTGAAGTGTAGTCACTGTTGTAATGTACGAAATGCAGCAGCCAATTTGCACACAGCAAGATCCCACAAACAGCAAAGTCATAATAACCAGATAATCTGTTTTTACTGATGTTGGTAGAGGGATAAATATCATCAAGGGCAATTGCTACCCTTGGAATGAGGCATTAAACTGAGGCCCCAGCTGCCCTCTCAGGTGGGCATTGCACGATTTTGAAGAGCAGGGAGAATTCTCCAGTGTCCTGATGAATACTTATCCATTAAAAAAAAAAAAGGATTTTCTAGTCAGTATTGCATTGCCGTTTATGGGAGCTTGCTGTGCATGTGGCTGCTGTGTTTCCTACATTACAACAGAATCTACACTTCAAAAGTGCTTAATTGGCTGTGGGACACTCCGAAGTTGTGAAAGGCACTACATAAAACACCAGATTCACAGTCTCAGAATAAGAGGTCGGCCATTTAGGACCGAAATGAGGAGGAATTTCTTCACTCAGAGGGTGGTGAATCTTTGGAATTCTCTGCCCCAGAGGGTTGTGGAAGCTCAATCATTGAACATATTCAAATGACTGATCAATTGATTTCTACATAAAAAAATCAAGGGATACAGGGATAGTGCAGGAAAATGGTGTTGAAGTAGAAGATCAGCCATGATCTCATTGAATGGTGGAGCAGGATCGAAGGGCTGTACAGCCTAGTCATACTCCTATTTCTTATGTTCTTATATAAGAAGCAATTGGATAGGATACAAGCTTTAGTGCCAATACACCTGTCTAAATTATTGTGCCATCAATAACTTAACACAAGAGTTTTACAGCACAGAAACAGGCCATTCAGCCCAACAGGTCTAGGCTGGTGTTTATGCTCCACACAAGCTTCCTCCCAACTTACTTCATCTTACCCATCAGCATATCCTTTTATTTCTTTCTTCCTTACTTATCTAGCTTCCACTTCAATCTCAGAGCTCACCTTAGACAGCATTGCCCCAGGATCACTTTCAGGTTTCAACTCGGCACAAATCTTGTAGACATCAATCAGGTCCACAGAGTTACTTCTGCTCAGAAATGCCCGATAGGATTTTTGGATTTTGTTGTATCCTTCTGGCACCTCTTCAAATTCACTCAACAACTCCAGCTTCTCCTGAAGTAAGTGTTTCCATGCGAGAAGCAGTTCACTCAAGGCCACGCTGAATTCTCCGCAGGACTAAGGATTAAATGCAAAACAAGGTTCAGCCAGAAAACACATGCAAGCTGTTCAAAGAAAATGATTCAAAGAAAGTTCTAATTTGCAAAAGTATTTTCATAAAGCAGCTAAGGCTCCACTCCAATCAATCCGGGCTGGAGGTGGGTTTTTACTGCTTAGGCAGTGTCTGGTGACCAGGGTGCAGATGCCTTCTTGACAGCATTAGTTCACAGGTTTTCAAGTTGGAAAACTTACTTCAACAGGAGGGCCATGTGAAGGTTGCTGTCTCCCCCTCACTCACCTGAAATCTCATAGCCCCCGTCAGGCATTTGGATATCTCTTGTATTTTTGTTATGCTGTGAGGAATTTGTTAATATCTCCTGCATTTCTGTGCATAAGTAAAATGTAACCAGTTGTGGTGTGGACCAGTGTGTGGAGCTCATTGGTTGGTGAAGACGTGGAGGCGAAGGGAGAAGAATTCTGACTGAAGACATCATCGCTGGGGTTCATATTGGACTTTCAAAAATAAAAAACAATGTACTGAACAAGGACCCCCACATACACATAGTCAGGACATGCCACTGATGTTCAAACAGCCCAGGCTAGCACAAACAGCCTAACTACAACCACACTCACGGACAATGGCCTTTTGAAATATGTGTGAATAGTTTCCTTCTTGCCTCAAGATACGGATATCACATCCATGGGTGGTATGTGCCCAACACCTCGCCCTGCTAAGAGGAGGATATGACCACATGCAGGTGGTCTTGCATAGCCAGGGTGGGATTGATAAGACACCAAAACCAATCGAATGACCCAATTCCTGACATTACTTTATATGTCAAATGAACCATGTTCAGAAATGGTATAAAGTCACAGCTCACAAGGACATTGTTGCTGCAGCTGGGAAGTGTGAATTGGTCAGTCACAGGAAGTTGTGCAGCAGAGCTGACCACCCGGGAATGAACTCCTGTACGGGGGTCTACTGAGCAACTGTAAGTATATACTATTGCTTCGAGAGTTAATAAAGGTTTTCCACATAAAGTGGAAATTATATCCAAAGTCTAGTTCGTGCGATTGATGCTCAGTACAGGGTCAGGACCTTAGAGGGAAGTGAGGGCCCCTTATTAAGAGTCTTACACCCCTACTGGAACACTCCACACCCTGCAAACTGACAACAGCCCCACCCCTCAATGGCACACCTGCTGGTTGACTGCTAACATCACCAACTGCAACCTGGTAACTGACCCGAGTGGTGAAGTATCAGGTTTCAACCTCCCACGGAAAATCTGAGCACCATCCACCGCTTGAGGACGGCCCAGGGAAGACAAGATCATTTGCTCCACAAGTGGAACAGGAGGACCAGCTCAAATTGTGACTGTGCCCATCCAAGTCAGACCATCACCCACATACTGAACTCTTGCCCTGAGAGATCCATTCCTGGTGGCATCACAACCATTCACACTGCAGCGGGTGAAGCTGCTGAATGGGTTGTTAACCTCGACATCGAACTATATCTGCTTCCCCAGCCATATGAATATATCAGGCTTGAGATATAGATTGCAGTAAAGCTTAATGTTAAATTAGGAATCAGGGGTGATCCCAGTTGACTTGTTCTTAGAGGTCAGCTGTGGCTCGTGGGTTAGCACACTTGCCTGCGAGTCAGAAAATTGTGGGATCAAGTCCTACTCCAGAGAATTTTTAAAAATTTGAGTCATGGGATGTGGGCGTCACTGGCAAGGCCAGCATTTGTTGCCCATCCCCAATTACCCTTGACGACGGAGTTGCTTGCTAGGCCACTTCTGAGGACAATTAAGAGCCAACCACATTGCTGTGGGTCTGGAGTTACATGTAGGCCAAACCAGCCAAGGACGGCAGATTTCCTTCCCTAAAAAAAGGACATTAGTGGATCAGTTGGGTTTTTATGACTATCGATGATAATGTCATGGTCACCATTATCGAGACTAGCTTTCAGTGACAGGTGATCTGATTGAAACATAAGATTTTAAGGGGGCGTGACAGGGTAGATGTTGAGAATATGTTTAGAGAGAGGATCTGGATCGGCGCAGGCTTGGAGGGCCGAAGGGCCTGTTCCTGTGCTGTAATTATCTTTGTTCTTTGTTTCCACTGGTGGGGGAATCTCAAACTAGGGGACATAGTTACAGAGTAAGGGGGCACACATTTGAAACAGAGATGCGAAGGAATTTCTTCTCAGAAGGTGGTGAATCTCTGGAATTCTCTACTGCAGAGAGTTCTGGAGGCTAGGTCACTCAATGTATTTGAGAAGTAGATAGATTTTTGAAATCTCGGGGAGTCGAATGGTAGGTGGAGCAAGCCCGAAAGAGGAGTTGGGGCCTGGGATAGATCAGCCATGATCTTATTGAATGGCAGGACAGGCCTGAGGGGCTGAATGGCCTACTCCTGCTCCTATTTCTTATGTTCTTACATCTAATTCCATATTTTTAATTATTTAATTGAATTCAAATTCTACCAGCTGCTGTGGTAGGATATGAACCCATGTCCCCAAAGCATTAGCCTAGGCCTCTGGATTACTACTTCCACAACATTACCACTGACTCCCCATAATCCAGGCTGATGCTCCACTGAGGGAGTCCTGCACTGCTGAAGGTGCCATCTTTTGGATGAGATGTTAAATTGAGGCCCCAACTGCCCTCTTGAGCAGGTGTAAAAGAACCCATAGCACTATTTGAAAAAGAGCAGGAGTGTTCTGGCCATTATTTATCCCTCAACCAACTTAATTAAAAAACACATTATCTGACCATTATCACATTGCTGTTTGTGGGATTTTGCTGTGGACAAATTGGCTGCATCGTGTCCTACGTTACACCAGTGACTATACAGACAACTTAATACTTTTTACTGTGAAGTGGTTTGGGACGTTATTAGATTGCAGCAGGTACTATACAAGTTCAAGTTTTCTTTAAAAGTGACCTAGAGATGTCTTGGGCAAAATGAGAGCAACAAAGCAAACAATATGCTGAACTCTAATCAGATCAGCTGAATGCAAGTCAGAAGCTGCTGAAACTGCACCACCTCCTAAACCACACCATGAAAATGGTGGCCTGTTTAGACTAGCGAAACACGAGAGCCACAAGACTGAGCCCTCATGTTAAAGGCCTGAGTGATGAAGAAACTTACACTTTTCAGTTTTGAAAGGAAATAACAAAGAGAGGTCTTCAGAAATAGTTAAAACAGCATTGAATTATAGAACAGTAGAGCACAGGAGGAGGCCATTCAGCCCTTCATGCCTGTGCTGGTTCTTCAAAAAGAGCTATCCAATTAGCCCCACTCTAAGCCTTTCCCCATCCACCATGTACATTTTTCCTTTTCAGGTATATATCCAATTCCCTTTTGAAAGTCCACATAACTGAAATTCCTTATCCCAGATATCTTTCTAGTAAATCTCCTCAGCCCCTTCTCCAAGGCCTTAACATTTTTCTTCTGAATTCTGTTATGATCCAGAATGCACTGCCTGCACGGGTGGTAGAAGCAGATTCAATGGTAACTTTCAAAAGGGAAGTAGATCTCTATTTAAAAAGAAAAAAAAATTGCAGGTCTATTGCTTCTGCAGTCCACCTGGTCCCAAAATCCCATACCCCTCAAATCACCGACTCTTAAATTTTCCCCGCACTACCTGTTCAGAGACACAATCAATTCACCACCCTGCGTGCATGAGGTATTTCAATGTAAATGGTCTATGCACCTCCTAGTTCGAGTCTATGCCAATCTCAAACAGTTATTCATGGAATATAGAAGGGGTGATTTGATTGAGGATTTTGAAAGAAATTGATCCGGTAGATAGTGAGAAATGTTTTCTACTGTTTGGAGAATCTAGGACAAAGGGACATAACCTTCAAAATCAGAATTATGTAATTCAGGATAGATATAGAATATACCTCTTCACAGAAAAGGTGATAGAAGTGTGGAAATTTCTCCCACAAAAAGCAGTACGTGCCATCTCAATTAATGCTTTTAAATCAGAGACTGACACATTTATGCTAAACATGGGTATAAAAGATTATAGAGCCAAGGCAGGTGGATCGAGCCAGGAGACAGATCAGCCATAACTCACTGAATGGTAGGACAGGCTTGAGGGACTGAGTGGCCTCCTCCTGTTCCTGTGCTATCCAAGTTCTGTTCCATTGAGGATCTTAACTTACCTCTTTGTTTACCTCAGCCATAGCAAGCTGCAAAACCATAAGCATATCGTCTGCACCACAAACAATGGTTCTCTCATGCTCAGGTATCTGGCACCATCCTCTCCGGAACCTTCTTATCAACTGTAATACTCTCTGCTGAAGAGAATCCATGTCCCTGAGTGACAGTGAACAAATACCAAAATAAATTATGTCGACAGTTATAAATTCAAGAGACTATTTAAGCTATTGAGTCGAATGACAAATGTCATGGTAACTGTATTGCTGAGGTTCTTTGGTGGAATACATTAATTATTCTTTGTCCAGAATATTTCAGTCTTCTGAGCAACGAGATTCTTTTCTAGAATGGAACTGCTGAAGCACCAACAAATTAAAAAAAAAAAGAGGCCCATTCTGCACTTAACCAATAGGAAAGCTTGCATAAGATTCCAACAGAAAAACACAGGAAACAACTTGCATTTATATAGTGTTTTTAATGTAGAAGTAGTAAGGTACTGTGTAAATGTTATTAGATAGATAGATAGTCACCTGATCAGGATCAATATATTTCTCATCAATTAGCAAGGGAGAGATTGACACAAATGGAATTTCAGATTGTATAGAGGCTAGCAGAACTCCACTGACATTGCTCATGATCAGTCAGAGGATACGCTAAAAGAGTGACAGGAATTAAATTTGACACTTACAGGCAGAGTATGTCAAATGCAAGGTATTGCTACGTTACATTACATTTCCCATCGTGTCTTAGAATCACAGAATGGTTACAGCACAGTAGGCAGCCATTCAGTCTGCCCAGTCTGTGCTGGCTCTCTGCAAGAGCAATCATCTAGTCCCACGCCCCTGCCTTTTCCCCGTAACCCTGCAAATCTTCTGTCCGATTAGAGAATACTGCTTTATAACAAATCCAAAAAATGTGACTGGGAAAGAAAGTTACAGGAAGAAAGGGTGGCACTTGCAGGAAGTCAACACTTATTAGAAGAAAACTATTATGTAGAAAAGATGAAATATTTCATCGAATAATACAGCACAAAAGAGACGACCATTTGGTCCATTGGTGCATATGCCAGCTGTTCTGAAAAAACAATCCAATTAGTCTGACGCCCCTACAAGTTCTCTTTTAAAGTATGTATCCAATTCTCTTTCGAACGTTATTATTGAACCTGTGGTAGCATAATGGTTACATAAAAGCAAAATACTGCAGATGCTGGAAATCTGAAATAAAAACAAGAAATGCTGGAATCACTCAGCAGGTCTGGCAGCATCTGTGGAAAGAGAAGCAGAGTTAACGTTTCGGGTCAGTGACCCTTCATCGGAACTGACAAATATTAGAAAAGTCACAGGTTATAAGCAAGTAAAGTGAGGGTGGGGCAAGAGATAACAAAGGAGGTCTAGATTGGACCAGGCCACATAGCTGACCAAAAGGTCACGGAGCAAAGGCAAACAATATGTTAATGGTGTGTTGAAAGACAAAGCATTAGTACAGATTAGGTGTAAATACACTGAATATTGAACAGCAGCAAGTGCAAACCTGAAAAAAAAACAGTGGGTAAGCAAACTAAACAAACTAAGATGAAATGAAATAAATGCAAAAAAAAAAAGATTGTAAAAAAGAATGTAAAAAAAAAGAAAAAATAACTAGAAATGAAAGTAAAATGGGGGGGCTGTCATGCTCTGAAATTATTAAACTAAATGTTCAGTCCGGCAGGCTATAGTGTGCCGAATCGGTAAATGAGATGCTGTTCCTCAAGCTTGCGTTGATGTTCACTAGAACACTGCAGCAATCCCAGGACAGAAATGTGAGCATGAGAGCAGGGGGCAGTGTCGAAATGGCAAGCAACCGGAAGCTCAGGGTTCTGCTTGCGGACTGAGCAGAGATGTTCCGCAAAGCGGTCACCCAGTCTGCGCTTGGTCTCCCCAATGTAAAGGAGACCACACTGAGCAGCGAATACAGTATACTACATTGAAAGAAGTACAAGTAAAGTGCTGCTTCACCTGAAAGGAGCGTTTGGGGCCTGGGATAGTGAGGAGAGAGGAGGTAAATGGGCAGGTATTACACCTCCTGCGATTGCAGGGGAAGGTGCAATGGGACGGGGACGAGGTGGTGGGGGTAATGGAGGAGTGGACCAGGGTGTCGCGGAGGGAACGATCCCTTCGGAATGCTGACAGGGGAAGGGAGGGGAAGATGCGACTGGTAGTGGCATCGCGCTGGAGGTGGCGGAAATGGCAGAGGATGATCCTTTGGATATGGAGGCTGATGGGGTGGAAAGTGAGGACAAGGGGAACCCTGTCACGGTTCTGGGAGGGAGGGGAAGGGGTGAGGGTAGAGGTGCGGGGAATGGGCCGGACATGGTGAGGGCCCTGTCAACAACAGTGGGGGGGAATCCTCGGTTGAAGAAAAAGGAGGTCATATCAGAAGCACCATCATGGAAGGTAGCATCATCAGAGCAGATGCGTCGGAGACGGAGAAACTGGGAGAATGGAATAGAGTCCTTAATGGTTATGTTATTTGACTCGATATCTAGAGACACAAGTTTAAATCCCACCACAGCGGCTGGGGAATTTAAATTGAGTTAAATAAATAAATCTGGAATTAAAAGCTAGTCTCTGTAATGGTGACCATGAAACTAGCAGATTGTTATAAAAACCCAGCTGGTTCACTGACTTCCGTAAGGGAAGAAAATCTGCCATCCCGACCCAATCTGGCCTATTTGTGACTTATCAGACCCACAGCAATGTGGTTGACTCTTATCTGCTCTCTGAAATGGCCTAGCAAGCTATTCAGTTAAGGACAATTAGGGATTACCAATAAATGCTGGTCGTGCCAGCGACACCGCGATCCTGTGAATGAAATAACTCCTTGGAGAGGATGCAGAGAAGATAAGTAAAGATAAATCACTAATAAATCCAATAGGGAACTTAGAAGAAACTTCTTTACCCAGAGGGTGGTGAGAATATGGAACTCACTACCACAGGGAGTGGTTGACGCAAATAGGAGTAATGCATTTGAGGGGAAGCTAGATCGGTACATGACAGAGAAAAGAACAGGATATGTGTTCACAGGGTTAAATGAAGAGGAGTGGGAGGAGGCTCATGCAGAGTATAAATACTAGTATAGAACAGTTGGACGGAATGGTCTGTTTCTGTGTTGTGAATTATATGTAAAAAGTGCAGTACCCAGAATTAGACATTACTCTAGCTAACGCCTTGTTAGAGATACTGCTCATTCAGGCTTCACTCTGCCCCATTTCAGGGCAAATTGGCTGTTGGCACTGAAGACATTTGACAATTAATGCAGATTACACTGCACATTAGATACAAGTGAGAAAATAGTAGCATAATATTAAACAGTGTTAACAATCTCTGCTTGTCAGTAAATCACTGTTACCTGGTGAGTTCAATGAGTTTAAAGCCTGTTGAGGGGATTTTTTTGTTCTTCCTTAGCCAGCTTCCCCTTCCATTCAGTTAAAGCCAGATTCTTCCCTTAAGTTCACAAATTACAGATTACTGAGCTCAATACAAGAATTAAGCCACGTCTGGCACCAAGAATCCATTTTCCTTCCAGAGTCAGGATTTAGCTTCGACTCAGCTCAAACGTCAGGCCAACATTACACAACATCACATTTTAAACCAGGATCAGAGCAGATGACTCATGGGTCATCTGTATGATGCCATTGTTTGTTTTATATAAGCTACAAGATTTTATGCAAAACAGTCCCAACTGTTGCTTGTTTTCCCATTACATCCGACTGCCATCCTGGCCTAACCCAAGCCCCGATTTAAACCTAACCTGTCTGGCTGGAACGGCAGGTTCAAACACCCATTTCACACTTTTCCCAATTTGAACTTTCTGTTGGCTTGGGAGTGTAAAAAGCAGTTGGGGTGCAAGATGAGCATCCAAACTGAAGCTGCCAGGTGAGTTGGGTTCAAAATCGGCCTTTCGTTTCTGCTGTGCCAACTTGCATCTAGACTACCACTTTGCGCAAAGTCCTTGCCCAGGAGAGGGATAGCAGCTGTTTGGCATTTAGTGCGAGGTCACATTCATTCACTGTGAATCTCAGGAGCCTGCTGTATAAATTGGCACATGATTCTCAGCAGCACACTGAAAGAGCAAGAGAAAGTACAAGATTGTTCCAAAGTGCTGGGAAAATGCCTGGGAGCAGAGCTGGGGTAAAAAAGAGAAAAGGTGATATAGATTGGGAATTATATATTTGCAGGCAACATGGGAGAGTCCAGTATGTGGTCCATCGCAGCTGAGAAGATGGTGGCGGCCCTTCTCCTTGAACTGCTGCAGTCTGCGTGGTGATGGTGTTCCTACAGTGGTGTTAGGAAATGAATTCCAGGATACTGGCCAGTGACAATAAAACAATGTTGAAAAACATCCAAGTCAGCATGGTACATGACTTGGAGAGGAGCTTGGATTTAAATAGGAAGAGACAAGGAAAGTATACAATAATTGCAGTTATCCATCTGCCCATCCCTCAGTGCCGTGAAGACACTCCGTATAGTCATCTGTAGGCCAGACGAGGCAAGGATAGCAGGTCCGCTTCCCTGAAGGACATGAGGAAACCACTTGAGTTTTTACAAAAATCCAGCAGTTTTCATGGTCATTTTCCTGGTGCCAGCCCATAAATAGATTTATTGAATTTAATTTCCCATCTTGCCATGTTGGGGATTTGAACCTCTTACATTGCTAGTCTAGTACCATAAACTAGTAGCATCGCATACCCAGTGTAACACTGTGTACATCTGGAATCAAAAGTTTCACACCAAGGACGTATTCATTGTTGACAGCTCCAAATATAGCTATTGGACATTAAACTTTTAAACAAAACTAAACTGTTTGTGCATCTTGACATAACTCCACCCATTTTGGATTTGTAATTTGTTAGTTACTTAACACATTGCCTGAAAAGGCAGTGGAAGATTCAATGGTAACTCTCAAAAGGGAATTGGATTATATACCACCAGCACACTGCAGCATCAGTATTTACCATCGATGAGATGCACTGCAGCAACTTGCCAAAGCTTCTTTGACAGCACCTCCCAAACCCAAGACTTCTTCCACCTAGAAAAACAAAAGCAGCAGGCACCTGGGAACAGCACCATCTGCAAGCATCCCTCCGAGTCACACACCATCCTGACTTGGAAATATATCACCATTCCTTCACGATCACTGGGTCAAAATCCTGGAACTCCCTCCGGAACAGCACTGTGCAGTTCAAGAAGGCAGCTCACCACCAGGCAATCAGCGATGGGCAACAAATGCTGGCCTTGCCCGTGACATCCACATCCCGTGAATGAATTTTTCTTTTAAAGCTGAAAAGGGAACATTTCTAGGCCTTAGGAACAGAGCAGGGGAGTGGGACTAATTGATAACTCTTTCAGAGAGCTGGTACAAATACAATGGGCCGAATGGTCGCCTTCTATGCTCGGAGATTCTTATAACAGCATTTCCTTGCAAACTTGCAGTGTTCAAATGCTGGCACAATCCCACAGATCCCCAGCACAATCCCATTGTCGCTATACAAATGTTGATACATTTCTGGCCTGGGAACGCTTGCAAATACTGACACATTCCCAGGGGATCTCTGTGCTAAATAATAAGCTAGAGACAACAGGTACAGAAAAATAAAACAAATTTGATGGACTCAAGGACTCCCCGGGATTCCCCAACGGTCCAGGGATCAGAATTTCAAAATTAAGCAATGGAGATTAATGACGAAAAGTCATTGCAACTGTACAAAATGATAACTCAACCATACTGAATGTCTGTTCAAGTACATTCTTCAGGTCACAGTAAGCAGCTCCAACAAAGTGTACGAACATCTTTCCCATTAGACTAAAAAAAAAAATCACACCGAGATCGGCAGCCTTTTTAAAAATTAACTCACGGAACGCGGGCGTCGAAAATGTAGGCTGGAAACACAGCAATATCTGGGGCGGGGGAGGGAAGGCTAACATTTTTGCCATTTTAACAAAGGAAGCTCCAACCCAAACCTCCTTTCATTAAAATAAACCCTACCTGCTTTGCAATTCCAACATTGACTTTAGACTTGCAGTGTTCTGGTTTAAATCTGACCATTGGTCAGCTGGGAAGCTTAAACTCGCCAACTGTCAGTTCCAGCTGCTTCGAATCTCCACACCCACCACAGTAAATAACTCCCTCCACAAAGAAGTTAACACTGGAGGTGCGCATTACTCTGCGGATAAATCCCGGCCCCTGGTGACAGGCTGGCTTTGAGTAAAGGAAGATCCCATCCATACCTGCAAACACTCCCTGCTCCAGCTGCGGCTGACCCCTGGATCATTTAAAAGTCCCGGGCCGGCGCTGCGGGAACCAATCAGAGCCGCAGCGCCACAATGTTGCACTTTCCACTCGGAAGCGAAGCGCCCGCGTCCAATCAGCGGCCGGCTGGAGTGTCTGAACGCTCCATTCAGGGAATCCCCAGATCGTGTGGGCGCGCGGCCGAGTCTGAACGTTCCATCGGGGATTCCCCCGTTTACCGGGGGTCGCTCCTCCTGATGATGATGATGATGAACGAGGCGGCGGCGCGTGGTGCCACGCACACGGTACCGAGCGAGGAGCCGGTGCACGTGGTGGAGTTTAACCCCTTCGACAGCTGCGGCGCCGGGAGCCTGATCGCCTACGGAGGCGACAACTACGTGGTGGTGGGGAGCTGCCGGTTCCAGGTGGGCTGGGACCCCCTAATGCTGCAGTATTGTATGGGGGGTGGGGGTAAAGAGCCCCAATAGGTGTCCCAGGGAAAAAGCTTCACCTGCAGGGGGTTTATCCCAACTAAGTAAGACAATGCAGCAGCCATTCTTTACGTGCACAGCAAGATTCCACAAGCAGCAATTGCGATGACAGGAAAAAGCATAGAACTTGCGTTTTATGCAGCGCCTTTCACCGCCTCGGGAAGACCGAAGGTCCACTTTGCAGCCAATGAAATACTTTGTTTGAAGAGGGGCCGCTTGTTGTGAAATAGGAAAGCCAATTTGCCCGCAGCAAGGTCCCACAAACAGCAATGAGATAATGAACGGATAATTTGTGTTTTTTATTTCCATGGTGTTGGTTGAGGAATAAATATTTTCACCAGGGAGTATGCCAACTACTTCATGCCGAGAGGCAGATGCAAGCTCGATTTAATGTTGCTTTCAAAAGTCAGCACCTCTGACAGTGCAGCATTCCCTCAGTTCTGCACTGGGAGTGTCACTCTGAATTATGTACTCAAGTCTCTAGACAGGGACTTGAACCCACACACAACCTTCTGACTCAGAGGTGAGAGTGCTACCCGCTCAGACAAATAGTATCGTCTTGTGCAGTTAGAAGCTTATATCCTGCAAATTAGTTGGTGCCTACTTCAGCTGCCTTTCATTCAACACTGGTCTGATGCAACTTTCAGGTAAGCCCATTGGCTGGTCTGGTTCAGGCACAAGGCTGCTGAAATATTCAAATTGAAGTCCTACACTGACTATAGAACTCCAGGAGCAATTTCCAGCGACAGAAAGAGTGGAATGGATGCTCCATCCATTTGTACTGGGCACTGAGTGACCTAAGCAGTGCTCCTTAAAGGGGCCTGCTGAAGAAAAAGCCCAGAATTTGTTAGGAAGGATTTTTGTAGGCGGGAATACATTCTCTGACTCATTAAAAATAACGCAGGTTGCAGCCATGCACTCCTCGACCTCCCAACCCCCTCCAGGATCCACTCCGCCCCCAGCCTGACCTGTCGACCGGCTGGTCCTCACAACCAGTCAGCTTCTGCCTGTTTCGTGTATGAAAATCACTGGTGGCATTTAAACGAGACCCCCCAGAACACAAATGGTTCAAGCCTCCCAATGCCAGCTTCCAGTGGACAGTCCAATCACTCTGCTGATTTCACACCCAGTCTGGGAAGCAGATGAATCCTCCCCTACACCCAGGTATTGACATTATTTTTGTTCTCTTTTCACTGAAGCGTTAATCTGTTCATTTTATTTTAAACTGATTAACACCTTCTGTTAAACAGCAAGCATGAGAAATTGATGTACACCTGCCGTGCATTTGTCTAATAAATTTGCATTTCCAAGTTTTGGGAGAGGTTCAAACATCCAGAGAGGAAAGAAAGAAGCACGAAATACTTGCATTTCTATAGCGCCTTTCACAACCTCAAGATGTTTTAAAGCGCCTTGAGGTCAATTAAATACTTTTTTGAAATCTAGTCATTGTTGTGTGATAGGAAACAAGACAGCCAATTTGATAATTACCAGATGATCTGTTTTAGTGATAATTGACACAGTGGCGCAGTGGTTAGCACCGCAGCCTCACAGCTCCAGCGACCTGGGTTCAATTCTGGGTACTGCCTGTGTGGAGTTTGCAAGTTCTCCCTGTGTCTGCGTGGGTTTCCTCCGGGTGCTCCGGTTTCCTCCCACAAGCCAAAGACTTGCTGGTTGGTAGGTAAATTGGTCGTTATAAATTGCCCATAGTATAGGTAGGTGGTAGGGAAATATAGGGAAGGTGGGGATGTGGTAGGAATATGGAATTAGTGTAGGATTAGTATAAATGGGTGGTTAATGGTCGGCACAGACTCGGTGGGCTGAAGGGCCTGTTTCAGTGCTGTATCTCTAAATCTAAATACTGGGCAGGACCCTGGGGAGAATTCCCCTGCTCTTCTTCAAAACAGGGACCATGGGATGGTGCAGATAGGGCCTAGGTTTAATGTTTCGTCAGAAAGGCGGTAGCGCTCCCTCAGTACTGACCCTCCAACAGTGCAGTGCTACCTCAGTACTGCCCCTCTGACAATGCAGCACTCCCTCAGTACTGCCCCTCTGACAATGCAGCGCTCCCTCAGTACTGTGCTGGGAGTGCCAGCCTGGATTATGTGCTAAAGTCTCTGGAGTGTAACTTGAACTAAAACCTTCTGACTCTGAGGCAAGAGTGCTACCGACTTGGCTTAGTATTCTTTCATGAATGTTTTCTTTCTCTTGTGTGTTACTAACCTTTAGGAAGAAGATGCAGAAATTCAAGGGATGGAATACAGGACCCTCCAGACATTTCACCGAGGGATACGAGTGGATTCTATTGCCTGGAGCCCAGAAACTCAGGTGGACACACTGACACAAATGGTCCAGTAAGAGAGAATTATTACTTTTTAATTCATTCTCAGGATGCGGGCATCACTGGAAAGGCTGTCATGAGGGCAATTAATAGTCAACCGCATTGGTGTGGGTCTGGAGTCACACATAGACCCAGACTGGGTATGTTTGGCAGCTTCCTTTCCCTGAAAGCCCAGCTGGCTTTTTATGATAGTCCAACAGCTTTCAAATTCAGATTGCCATGGTGGAATTTCAACTTTTGGATTACTAGCTCAGGAACATAGCCACGACATTACCATACCATTTGATCTTTATTAAAAACAGGGATCTGTTTATTTTAGCAGTCATAGAATCATAGAATGGTTACAGCACAGTTCGTGCCGGCTCTCTGCTAGAGCAACTCCCCTCGTCCCACTCCCCTAGTCCCACTCCCCCACCCTTTCCCTGCAGCCATGCAAATTTGTTCTCTTCAGATAATTATCCAGTTCTCTTTTGAAAACTATGATTGACTCTGCCTCAACCACACTCTCAGACAGTGCATTCCAGATCCTAAACACTCACTGAACCTGCCTCCACCACACTCTCAGACAGTGCATTCCAGATCCTAAACACACACTGAACCTGCCTCCACCACACTCTCAGACAGTGCATTCCAGATCCTAAACACTCACTGAACCTGCCTCCACCACACTCTCAGACAGTGCATTCCAGATCCTAAACACTCACTGAACCTGCCTCCACCACACTCTCAGACAGTGCATTCCAGATCCTAAACACACACTGAACCTGCCTCCACCACACTCTCAGACAGTGCATTCCAGATCCTAAACACTCACTGAACCTGCCTCCACCACACTCTCAGACAGTGCATTCCAGATCCTAAACACTCACTGAACCTGCCTCCACCACACTCTCAGACAGTGCATTCCAGATCCTAAACACACACTGAACCTGCCTCCACCACACTCTCAGACAGTGCATTCCAGATCCTAAACACTCACTGAACCTGCCTCCACCACACTCTCAGACAGTGCATTCCAGATCCTAAACACTCACTGAACCTGCCTCCACCACACTCTCAGACAGTGCATTCCAGATCCTAAACACTCACTGAACCTGCCTCCACCACACTCTCAGACAGTGCATTCCAGATCCTAAACACTCACTGAACCTGCCTCCACCACACTCTCAGACAGCCCATTCCAGATCCGAACCACTCGCTGCAGTAAAGAAATTTTTCTTCATGTCACCTCTGATTCTTTTACCAATCACCTGAATGGTTCTCTGGATCACAAGCCTTCCACCAATGGGAACAGTTTCTCTCTATCTACTCTGTCCAGACCCCGCATGATTTTGAACACCTCGATCAAATGATGGTATTAAGAATTTGAGTTTTCTGTTCAAGTTTGCAAGTTATATTGATAAGTATTGGATAAACTTTCTTGTTAAAATAGGAGTGTTATACCATTTATTGCACAGGGTACATATTTGTCCATTTTAAAAGCCACAATTTTAAAAGCCTAAGTAAACACTGGCTGAGGTCAGTTCGTTGCTAAATAGTGGAACGTGCTCATCAGTTTCGGGCTGTAAATGAGAGCACCAGCATTTTGAGTTTGTTTTGTACGGTTAACAAAGTTTGGTGTGGTTTTAGAATTTGTATTTCCACTTGAGAGACACATTTTCAACTAACGTATTGGTTTCCTCTCCTTTGCTTATAGGCTGGGACTTAGTGGGTAGCACGTGTGTCTCTGAGTCAGAAGGTTGTGGGTCCAAGTCCCACTCCAGAGACTTGAGCAGAAAATCCAGCAGGGGAATGGGAGCAATTAGATTCCTCTACAGAGAGCTGCATGGTCTTGATGGGCCGAATGTCAGCCTTCTGCGAAAGGTAACTTCCAAGATACTGGAAGTGTTCCACATTTTTCAGGCACTTATCTTGAATTCTAATCAATGGGGCAGGGGCGTGTGCATTTGGAGCTTGCTGATGGAGGACTTTGCTGCATGTTGAGTGTAGGTCCCACTTTCTCATATGCCTCAGTAAATACGTCTATGATTCTCTGAAGATCCGTTTCTGACACAGCAATTACTGCGGGGTCATCAGCGTATTGGAGCTCAATGACTGAAGTCGGAGTGGTCTTAGTTTTTGATTGGAGCCATCTGAGATTAAATAGATTACTGTCCATTCGATAAATAAGCTGCACTCCAGCAGGGAGCTTGTCTCTAGTCAGACGGAGCATGGCTGCTGGGAAGATCGAAAAAAAAGAGTTGGGGCAATGACACAATCTTGTTTAACTCCTGTCTTAACCTCAAAGGCCTCTGTAATGGATCTGTTGGAAGCGAATGTTTTGAAGATCGCGTTATCAAAACTGAAATCAAGCTCTTGGTCCAGCATGTGATTGTGATCCCTACCTTATAGTACGGGGCTGAAACATGGACAATGTACAGGAGGCACCTCAAAACACTGAGAGTCATTTCATCAATGCTGCCTGCGGAAGATCCTATATATCAAGTAGGAGGACAGGTGCACCGACATCGGTGTCCTCTCACAAGCAGGCACCACATGCATCACGGCTGTGATTATCCACCATCAGCTTCACTGGGTTGGTCATATAGTACGGATGTCAGGCTCCCAAAGCAGATCGTCTTCTCCCAGCTCAGTCCGGGCTTCAAGGATGTGTTGAGAGCCAACATGAAGAAATGCAACATTGACATCAACTCCTGGGAGACCATTGCCCTGGTCTGAACCAGATGGAGGTAGAGTCAGTGGGAAGGATCCCAGCATTTTGAGACCCAACGACAACAAAATGAAGGGGAAAAGCGAGAGCAGTGGAAAGAGCAAACCATGACCCAAACTAATAATACACGGCCAGACATTCCACACGACAACAAATGCCCCACTTTCCATAAAGTCTGTAGATCCCAAATCAGCCCCTTCAGCCATCTACGGAATCACGGAAGACAATCATCCTCGCCTGTGAGGGATAGTCAATAATAATAATGATGATGATTCTTCGACATTGATGGCAAGGGAATAAAGAGAGTTATAGAACATGAGTTTAACAAGATAATGTGAGAGGAAATCCTATTAAAAGTGAACTAACATTTCTGTACAGCAATGCACTTAGTGCCTGTAATAAAACAGGAGAGCAGGAGGCAATTAGGCATTGGGAGGAGCCAGACATAGGGATGACTGAGGCATGGCTACAGAATCCACAGTCGACAGGTAATGACAGGTCCCTGCTGCTGTGGCTTCGTTGGTAGCACGCTAGTCTCTGCATTAGAAAGTTGTGGGTTCAAGTCCCACTCCAGAGACTTGCTGGAAAGTACTTCAGGATGTGAAAGACATGAAAGTGTAACTTTGTTCATTCTAAGATTGACAAGACCATTAAAGAGAAACTGTACCTGGCTTTGATACTATTTATTTTTCAGATTCAAATAGGAAATAAATGATGGGACATTTTCCATTCACTTTTTTAAAATTTCTCTTAATTTTTGCAGGCTTTGCACAGCAGATGCTGACAGAAAGTTAAGACTGCTGACATCTGATCTCAAGGAAAACACAACATGGCAGGTACATCTTCCGCTCCTGCAACACTGCCTGTGCTTCAAAAAGTACTTCATTGGCTGTAAAGCGCTTTGGGATGTCCTGAGGTTGTGGAAGGCGCTATAGAAATGAAAGTTCTGTCTTCCCGTCTTGTCAGTCTACGGAAAAGGATGAAAAGGTTGCACTTAAACAGCACTATTGTAATGTAGGAAATGTGGCAGGCAATCTGCGTACAGCAAGATCCCACAAACAGCAATAAGACTTGGCAGCAGGAATAGGCCATTTAGCCTTCTGAGCCTGCTTCGCCAATCGATAAGATCAAGGTTGATGTGGTTGTGGTCTGAACTCCACTTTCCTGTCTGCCCCCTATGATTGATCGGTTGTGATCTTGGTTGTGCGATAAGTACTGGCCTGATGAAACATTGAGACCTTGAGTTCAAACGGCCTCTTGTCTCAAGTGGCTGTGACTGTGGCTAAATTTGCACCGCAGTGGCGAAAGGAAAGAAAATCTCCCTCTGGATGTCTGGGGTGTCGAGAGACGACCTCTGCAAGTCCCTTAAAGCGGTTCTTGTTTGATCGTTGCAAAAGGTCGTTGAGCGATCGTGTTACAATGCTACAAGGTTGCATGTGAAAAGTAAGTTGATCTTGGAACTTGAGTTTACAAGGCAGTAAGGGACCTGCAGTTTGGGATTGGATTGCCAGGCTGCTGCTCCCTGACTGAGTTCTCAGTGTATTGGGGGTGTTATTGCTTTGTTTCCCTGCCCCCACCCCCACACCCTTGTTTCTGTTCCACCTTTAGTGTCACAGCAAAATGGAACTGCCCCTCTATATCGATAAGAGTTGGGGTGTGTATCGGAGGTGTCTCAGTGGGTAGTGCTCTCAACTCTATGCCAGAGCTCGTGGGATTCTACCCCAGAGATTGAACACAATCCGTGGGTGCTGCACCAGCAGAGGCACCATCTTTTGGATAAGATGTTAAACCGAGGCCTCATCTACCCTGCCAAGATCCTTGGGTACTATGTTGAAGAACAGGTTCTTTCCAGATGTCCTGGGCCAATATTTATCCCTCAACCAACATCACTAAAAAAGATTATTGGGTCGTTATCGCATGGCTGATTGTGGGAGCTTGCTGTGTGCAAATTGACTGCCACGTTCACCTACATCACAATAGTGACTACACTTCAAAAAGTACTTTATTGACTGTTGAGTGTGTTGGGACATCTTGAGGATGTGAACAGTGCAATATCAATACAAGTCCTTACTTTCTTTTAAAAAAAAATAATTAAATTCAGATTTTCCCCCAATGGTCCAACTCCTGAGCTATACTGAGTAGGAAGGTCCTGGGGTTAAACCCCCGATCTGTGCTGGCAGCAGGTCTCACTCTTGGGGGCAGGCAGGAGGGAGAACTGTCAGATGGGCACAGCTCTTCAATGCCCTGTTGTTGATGCTCCATCAGACCCACACCTGCTACGTTGGAGGAACTGTGTCTCAGCAAGGGGTCAGTGTGTTAAGGAGAGAAAAGCCATGATTCATTGCATGGAATACAAGTAAAATTAAAATACAAACAACTGACAGTGCAACAGTCCCTTATTAAAACAGAAAGTGCTGGAAATACTCAGCAGGTCTGGCAGCATCTGGGGAGAGAGAAGCAGTGTTAACGTTTCAGGTCTGTCATCTTTCATCAGAACTGAATTAACGTTCACCTACATCACACTGCTTCTCTCTCCACAGATGCTGCCTGACCTGCTGAGTATTTCCAGCACTTTCTGTTTTTATTTCAGATTTCCAGCATCTGCAGTATTTTGCTTTTATAACACTCCCATATTACTGGCACTGGAGTGATTGCTGCAGTATTCAAGGCCATCATTCAGCTTCTGTAAGATTAGCAACTGCGTTGTAACACATTCTGTTTGTGCATCATAGCATTAGTTAAGAGGCTGTTCAGCCTATCCTGGCTGTTCCAGCTCTTTGAAAGAGCCATTGATTACTCCTGCTCCCTCTACTCTTCCACAAACTCCCGTAGTTTTCTCCCTTTGAAGTATTTATCCCTTTTGAATGTTATCGTCGAGTCAAGTCTGCTTCCATAACCTTTTAAAGCAACGCATTCCAGATCATCACAACTTGCTGAGTTAAAAAGAATTTCTCTTCCTCTCCCCTGCCCCCACCACCACCACCCAGCTGTATTGCCAGTTATCTTAAATCTGTGTCCTCTAGTTACTGACCCTCCTGCCAGTAGAAAGAGTAGATAAGGAAAATCTATCAAAACTCTTCATAATTTTGCATGCCTCTATTAAATCTCCCCTTAACCTTCTCTGCTCTATGGAGATTATCTCATCTTCTCCAGTCTCTTCATATAACTGAAGTCTATCATCCCTGGTACCATTCTAGTAAATCCTCTCTGCACCCTCTCCAAGGTCTTGCTATCCTTACTAAAGTGTGGTAATCCTTGTCTGAACACGGCAAGTGCAAGTAATCAGCTACAAGTTGAGTGCTTTAATTCTTAGCTGTCTGTATGTTACTCTGTGGTAGCAGTAGGCAGTCATTTTGCAATAACCTCTCCACTTCACTAATTTGTTGTGCTAGACTTAGATGAACTGTGTATGTCAGTTAGTTCCAAGAACTGAAATATCAAATATATGTGGCATCAGCCAGCTGAGTTTGAAATAGTGCCATTGTTCAAATTTAGATTTCCATTGAAGTGTCCTGGTTTATTATTCCATGTAGGTAATAGAAG
This sequence comes from Heterodontus francisci, assembly GCF_036365525.1. Lineage (NCBI taxonomy): Eukaryota > Metazoa > Chordata > Chondrichthyes > Heterodontiformes > Heterodontidae > Heterodontus > Heterodontus francisci. The sequence goes on from NC_090388.1 coordinate 5,199,606, forward strand.
GTCACACTGATTACATCAACGATCTAGTATTTGACCCCAACACTGGGAAGCAGATTGCAAGTGTTAGTGATGACCACACATGTCGGTAGGTACAGTACTTATTACCGGTATGTATTTTTAGCTCCAGACTGTAAACTTTATTGGCCTGCAAAGAAACTCTTGTGTGGAGAAGGGGAAAAATGCTTTGTCTCTGTTGCACTTAATACAAGGAGAAAAATTGGTCAACTCTCCCTTTGTCCATTTACTTTATTTTCCTCTGCTGCTTGTTGCCAGATTAAATAAACTATTGCCAAGCCAAACTTTGACATTTTGTTGTCTCGGCATACTGAACTGGCAGAGATGCCATTGGAGAGTGTCGATGTTGGGGTCACCTGAGGCATAATTACCACCACTTAAATGCCCACGCTTAAAATGGGCGGTGACTGATAGCGACTGTTAATGGAAATGAGCAATTGTTTTCACTGAATTGTCGGTTACAGCGTGTTAAGTGCTCCCTTTATTTCAGGCAGAAACAGCTGTGATTGCTCAATAGGTTGTATAATGACAAAAAGATCACTCTTAATCCGTCTTTCAGATGAGACATTCAAGGGAGGCCTTATCTGCCCACTTGGGTGGATGTATAAGACCCAATGACACTTATTTTAAGGAAGAGTAGGGGAATTCTACCCCGGTTTCCTGGCTAATATTTATCTCTCAACCAGCATCACTAATATATATATTATCTGTTCATTGGCATGTTTGTGATTGTGGGAGCTTGCTGTGCACAAATTGGCTGCCATGTTTCCTGCATTACGATAGTGACTACATTTCAAAAAGTACCTTCATTGCCTGTAAAATGCTTTGAGATGTCCTGAGATTTTTTTTTATAAATGGGATGAAGGCATCACTGGCTATGCCAGCATTTATTGCTCATCCCTAATTGCCCTTGAGAAGGTGGTGGTGAGCTGCCTTCTTGAACAGCTGCAATCCGTGTGGGGTAGGTATACCCACAGTGCTGTTAGGAAGGGAGTTCCAGGATTTTGACCTAGCGACAGTGAAGGAACGGTGATATAGTTCCAAGTCAGGATGGTGTGTGACTTGGATGGGAACTTGCAGGTGGTGATGTTCCCATGCATCTGCTGCCCTTGTCCTTTTAGGTGGTAGAGGTCATGGGTTTGGAAAGTACTGTCGAAGGAGCATTGGTGTGTTGATGCAGTGCATTTTGTAGATGGTACACACTGCTGCCACTGTGCATTGGTGGTGTAGGGAGTGAATGTTGAAGATGATGGATGGGGTGCCAGTCAAGCTTTGTCCTGGATGTTGTCGAACTTCTTGAGTGTTATTGGAGCTGCACCCATCCAGGCAAGTGGAGAGTATTCCATCACACTCCTGACTTGTGCCTTGTAGATGGTGGACAGGTTTTGGGGAGTCAGGAGGTGAGTTACTCACTGCAGGATTTCTAGCCTCTGACCTGCTCTTGTAGCCATGGTATTTATGTGGCTACTCCAGTCACTTTCTGGTCAATGGTAGCCCCTAGGATGTTGATAGTGGGGCATTCAGTGATAGTAATGTCATTGAATATCAAGGGGAGATGGTTAGATTCTCTCTTGTTGGAGATGGTCATTGCCTGGCACTTGTGTGGCACGAATGTTACTTGCCAGTTATCAGCCCAAGCCTGGATATTGTCCAGGTCTTGCTGCATTTCTACATGGACTGCTTCAGTATCTGAGGAGTCACGAATGGTACTGAACATTGTGCAATCATCATCGAACATCCCCACTTCTGACCTTATGATTGAACGATGGTCATTGATGAAGCAGCTGAAGATGGTTGGGCCTAGGACACTACCCTGAGGAACTCCTGCAGTCACGTCCTGGGACTGAGATAATTGACCTCCAACAACCGCAACCATCTTCTTTTGTGCTAGGTACAACTCCAACCAGCAGAGAGCTTTCCCCCTGATTCTCATTGACTCGAGTTTTGCAAGGGCTGCTTGATACCATACTCGGTCAAATGTTGCCTTGATGTCAAGGGCAGTCACTCTCACCTCATTGTGAAAGGCGCTATAGAAATGTAGGTCTGTCTTTCTGGTCCCCTGACTTGATGTGAGCAGTCCCTTTGGGTTATTCACTGGTATATTCTGAAGAAAGCATTGATAGGTGCTCTAGAATTTGAAGACATGAGGCTTATCCAGTCAGTGTTTGTGTAACTTATACAAGTTGCATTGTCTTTCTATGACCTGATTTCTGTGGTCCTACATTCACACATTCCTAATTAACAAAGATTCAAATTTAAAGCCACCTGCCAAGCGCTTTATCTAAACTATTCACTAGCCAATGATTTCAGCCCATCTTTCTGTAATATGCATGTGTATGCAAGCCGTCACAAGGTTGTGGGTTCAAGTCCCACTCCAGAACGTGAATGCAAAAGCCTAGGCTGATACTCCTGTGCCAACACTGAGGGAGTGCTGCACTGTCAGAGATGCTGTATGCTCTCTGACTAACTGGAGACATGAGTTTAAATCCCACCAGGGCAGCTGGAGAATTTGAATTCAGTTAATTAATTAAATAAATCTGGAATGGGAAGCTAATATCACTAATGGTGATCACGAAACTACTGGATTGTTGTAGAAAACCATCTTGTTCACTAATGTCCTTTAGGGAGGGGATTCTAGCATCCTTACCTGATCTGAACTATATGTGATTCCATGTCTGCAGCAATGGTATTGGTCTGCCTCTGAAATGGCCGAGAAATCAGTTTTATCAGAAACCCGTACTAAAAACTGTCAGAATAAACCCGGGCAGGCTACCCCACATCAACCTACCTACTGGATTTTTTTTTATTCATTTGTGGGATGTGGGCATTGCTGGCTAGGCCAGCATTTATTGTCCATCCCTAATTGCCCTTGAACTGAGTGGCTTGCTTTTAATTCCAAATTTATTAATTGAATTCAAATTTCACCATCTGCAGTGGTGGGATTTGAACCCATGTCCCCAGAGCATTGGCCTGGGCTCTGGATTACTAGTCCAGTGACAATACCACTACGCCACTGTCTCCCCCTGGACATGACAAAAGGATACCTTGCCCAGTCAACTCTTCAAAGTCCTCTTCACTAACATCTGGGCACTTGTGCCAAAATTGGCAACAGCCTGACATAGTCATATCACACAATTATACCTTTCAAGCAACGTCCCAGACTCCTCCATCACCATCTCTAGGTATGTCCTGTCCCACCTACAAGACAGACCCACCAGAGGTGGCAGCATAGTGGTATACAGTCAGGAGGAAGTGGCCCTGGGCGTCCTCAACATTGACTCCGCACCCCGTGAAGTTTCATAGCATCAGGTCAAATATGGGCAGGGAAACTTCCTGTTGATTACCACATACTGCCCTCCTTCAGCTGAAGAATCAGTTCTCCTCCATGTTGAACACCACATGGAAGAGGCTGTGAGGGTAGCAAGGGCACAGAATGTGCTCTGGGTGGGGTCGTCAATGTTCACTAAAAGTGGATTGGTAACACCACTACTGGCCGAGCTCTGAAGAGCCTATCTGCCAGATGGGCCTGCAGCAGGGGGTGAGAGTACCAGCACGTTGCAAAAACCTGCTTGGCCTCGTGCTCACCAATCTACCTGTTGCAGATACATTAGTAGGAGTTGCCACCGCACAGTCCTTGTGGAGACAAAGTCTAGTCTTCACACTGAGGACACCCTCCATTGTGTTGTGTGGCACTACCACTGTGCTAAACAGGATAGAATTCGAACAGATCTAGCAGCTCACCTGAGCATCCATGAGGTGCTGTGGGCCAACAGCAGCACAATTGTATTCGACCACAATCTGTAACCTCATGGCCTGGCATATCCCCCATTCTACCATTACCATCAAGCCAGAGGATCAACCCTGGTTCAATGAAGAGTGCAGGAGGGCATACCAGGAGCAGCACCAGGCATACCTCAAAATTAGGTGCCAACCCGGTGAAGCTACAACACGGGACCACATACATACCAAACAGCAGAAGCAGCATGCGATAGAGCTAAGGACTTCCATAACCAGTGGATCTGATCAAAGCTCTACAGTGCTGCAACATCTAGTTGTGAATGGCGGTGGACAATTAAATGAGTAATAGGGGGAAGAGGAAGCTCCATGAGCCTCCCATTCTCAATGCTGGCAGAGCCCAGCATGTGGGTGCAAACCAAAGCTGAAGAGTTTGCAGTCATCTTCGGCCAGAAGTGTCAAGTAGATGATCCATCTTGGTCTCCTCCTGAGGTCCTTACCATCACAGCTTTCAGCCAACTCGATGCACACCACATGATATCAAGAAATGGCTGAATGCACTGGACACTGCAAAGGCTATGGGCCACGACAACAACCCTGCTGTAGTACTGAGGTCTAGCAGTCCTGAACTATCCATATCTCTAACCAAGCTGTTCCAGTACAGCTGCAACATTGGCATTTACCCAACCAAGAGAAAAATTGCCCAGGTATGTCCTGTTTAATTACTGCCCCATCAGTCTACTCTCAATCATCAGCAAAGTGTTGGTAGGTGTCCTTGACTCTGCTATCAAATGGCACTTGCTCACCAATAACCTGCTCACTGCTCAGTTTGATTTCTGTCAGGATCACTTGACTAGGAATAGGAGGATGAAGCAAGTGAACATGTGGCTGGAGAATTGGTGCAGGAGGGAGGGCATCAGATTTCTGAGGGATTGGGATCTGTTCTGGGGATCTGTGGGACCTGTACAAGATGGTTGAGTTGCACCTTAGCAGGATTGGGACTAACATCCTCGCAGGGAGATTTGCTAGTGCTGTTGGCGGGGATTTAAACTAGATTGGCAGGGGGTTGGAAACCTAAGTGGGAGCTCAGATTGGGAAGCAAATCTGGTAACAGGAAGTAGAAAAGTAGTAAGCGAAATTAGAAGGCAGACAGACGAAGGCAAACATAAAATAAGATCAGAATGAGGAATAATGTTAAGACAAAGTTAAGGGCACTCTATCTGAATGCACACAGCATTCACAACAAGGTAGATGATTTGAAGGCACAAATAGAGGTAAATGGGGATGATTTAATTGCCATTATGGAGACGTAGTTACAGGGTGACCAGGACTGGGAACTGAATAGTCAGGGATATTCGTCATTTAGGAAGGATAGGTGGAGGGCAAAAGGAGGTGGGGTAGCACTGTTAATAAGATACAAGATCAATACATTAGTGAGAGAGGATTTTGGATCGAAGGGGCGAGATGTAGGATCAGTTTGGGTGGAGCTAAGAAACAGCAAGGGGCAGCAAACATTGGTGGGAGTTATAGGGCATCAAACTAGTGGTAATGTTGGTAAAGTATAAATCAGGAAATTAGAGCGGCATGTAACATGGGCAATAATGGGCAACTTCAATTTACATATAGATTAGGTCAACCTAACTGTTTTTATTCTTTCATCACTGGCAAGGCCAGCATTTGTTGCCCATCTCTAAATACGCTAACTAACTAAGTGGCTTGCTAGGCCATTTCAGTGGGCAGTTAAGAGTCAACCACATCTGTGGGTCTGGAGTCACATGTAGTCCTTCCCTAAAGGACATTAGTGAACGAGATGGATTTTACAACGACGGATGATAAATTCATGGCACCATTACTGAGACTAGCATTCAATTCCAGATTTTTTTATTAATTAATTGAATTTAAATTCCACCAACTGCCTTGGTGGGATTTGAACCCATGTTGCCAGGGCATTACCCTGGGCCTCTGGGTTGCTAGTTCAGTGATATTACCACTAAGCCACCATCTCCGCAAATACTAGCACTAATGTTGTGGAGGATGAATTCCTGCAGTGTGTATGAGATGGGTTTCTGGAGTACGTTGAAGAACCAACCAGGGATTGGGCTATTTTAGATTTAGTATTATGTAATGAGAAAAGGCTAATTAATAACCTTGCTGTAAAGGAGCCATTAGGAAATAATGACCACAGTCTGAACAAAGGAAACCATGAAGATATGAGGGGCAAGTTGGTTATGGTGGATTGGGAAAATACATTAAAAAATTTGATGGTAGACAGGTAAGGGCTAGTGTTTAGAGAAGTATTACATGGTTTACAACAAATATTCATCCATCTAAGACACACAAACCCAACAGGAAAGGTGAATCAACCGTGGCTAACAAAAGAAGTTAAAGATTGCATTAGGTCAAAGGAAATGGCTTATAACATCACCAGAAAAAGTGGTAAGCCTAAGGATTGGGAGCAATTTAGAGTCCAACAAAGGAGGACCAAGAAACTGATAAAGAAAGGGAAATGAGATTATGAATGTAAGCTAGCTAGAAACATAAAGGCAGACTGTAAAAGCTTCTTTAGCTGTGTGAAAAGGAAAAGATTAGCAAGGACAAATGTGGGTCCATTGCAGACGGAGACAGGAGAGAATGAGGAAATGGCAGAGAGACTAAACAATTATGCTGTGTCTGTCTTCACAAAGGAAGACACAGAAAATCTCTCAGAAATACTAGGGAACCAAGGGACTTGTAAAAATGAGGAACTGAAATAAACTATCAATAAAGAAATAGTACTCGAAAAATCAAATGGATTGAAAGTTGATAAATCCCCTGGACCAGATGAGCTACATCCTAGAATATTGAAGGAGGTGGCTACAGAGGTAATGGATGCATTGGTGGTTATCTTTCAAAATTCTATAGATTCTGGAAGGGTTCCTGCAGACTGGGAAGTAACAAATGTAACCCCACTGTTTAAGAAGGGAGCAGGAGAGAAAACAGAACTACAGACTTGTTAGTTTGACGTCGGTAGTAGGGAAAATGTTAAAATTAGTTATAAGGGATGAGATAGCTGGACCCTTTGAAAATAATGATATGATTGGGCAGAGTCAACATGGATTTGTGAAAGGGAAATCATGTTTGACAAACTTGTCGTAATATTTTGAGGATGTTACTTGTAGCAGAGATAAAGGAGAACCAGTGGATGTGGTGTATTTGGGTTTTCAGAAGGCTTTTGATAATGTCCCACACGGGAGGTTAGTAAACAAGATTAGAGCACATGGGATTGAGGGTAATATACTGGAATGGATTGAGAATTGGTTAACAGACAGAAAACAGAGAGTAGGAATAAACGGGTAATTCTCAGGATGGCAGGCTGTTACTAGTGGGGTAACACAAGGATCAGTGCTTGGGCCACAGCTGTTTACAATCTATATAAATGATTTGGATATGGGGGCCAAATGCAGTATTTCCAAATTTGCTGACAAACTAGGTGGGAATGTAATAAAAGCAAAATATTGCAGATGCTGGAAATCTGAAATAAAAACAGAAAGTGCTGGAAATACTCAGCAGGTCAGGTAGCATCTGTGTTATTCAGAGTTAATGTTTCAGGCCTGTTACCTTTCATCAGAACTGGCAAAGGTTAGAAAAGTATTAGGTTTTAAGCAAGTGAGGGAGGGGGTGGGTGGAGGTGTGAAAGAGAACCAAAGGAAAGGTATGTAATAGGGCAGAGGGCAGGAGAGATTAAATCACAAAGATGTCCTGGGACAAAGGCAAAGAGCGTGTTGATGCTTGTGCTGAAAGACAAAGCATTAGTCCAGAGAGAGTGTTTAGTGCCAGAGTAATGAGCAGCTCTGTCCAAAAACACAAACATGAAACACCAAGTTTAAGGCAGGCACATGGTTAAAACAAAAATTTTAAAAAGCAAAAAAAAATTTTAAAAGACCAGTCATGGTCTGAAATTGTTGAACTCAATGTTCAGTCCACAAGGCCGTAGAGTATCTAATTGAAAGATCAGGTGCTGCTCCTCGAGCTTGCGTTGATGTTCACTGGAACACTGCAACAGTGTTGAAATGGCAAGCAACCGGAAGCTCGGAGTCCTGCTTGCAGACTGAGCGGAGGTGTTCCGCAAAGCGGTCACCCATTCTGTGTTTGGTCTCCCCAGTGTCGAGGAGACCACATTGTGAGCAGCGAATACAGTATACTACATTGAAGGAAGTACAAGTAAATCGCTGCTTCACCTGGAAGGAGTGTTTGGGGCCTGGGATAGTGAGGAGAGAGGAGGTAAATGGACAGGTATTACACTTCCTGTAATTTCATGGGAAGGTGCCCTGGGAATGGGTTTGAGGTGTCAAGGTGATGGAGTGGACCAGGGTGTCGCAGAGGGAACAGTCCCTTCGGAATGCTGGCAGGGGAAGGGAAGACGTGTTTGGTGGCGGAAATGCCGGAGGCTGGTGGGGTGGAAAGTGAGGACAAGGGGAACCCTGTCGCGGTTCTGGGAGGAAGGGGAAGGGATGAGGGCAGAAGTGCAGGAAATAGGTCGGACATGGTTGAGGGCCCTGCCAATCCTCAGTTGAGGAAAATGGAAGACATATCAGAAGCGCTGTAGGAGAAGGTAGCATCATCAGAGCAGATGCATCTGAGACGGCGAAACTGGGAGAATGGAATGGAGTCCTTACAGGAGGCAGGGTGTGAAGAAGTGTAGTCGAGGTAGCTGTGGGAGTCAGTGGATTTATAATGGATATTAGTGGACAGCCTATTCCCGGAGATGGAGACAGAGAAGTCAAGGAAGGGAAGGGAAGTGTCGGAGATGGACCATGTAAAGGTGACAGAAGGGTGGAAATTAGAAGCAAAGTTGATAAAGTTTTCCAGTTCGGGGCGGGAGCAGGAAACGGCACCGATACAGTCATCAATCTACCGGAAAAAGAGTTGGGGGAGGGGGCCTGAGTAGGACTGGAACAAGGAATGTTTGACATATCCCACAAAAAGACAGGCATAACTTGGACCCATGTGGGTACCCATAGCAACACCTTTTATTTGAGGGAAGTGAATGGAGTTGAAGGTGAAGTTGTTCAATGTGAGAACAACTTATGTGGGAATGTAAGTCGTGAGGAGGATGCAAGGAGGCTTCAAGGAGATTTGGACAGGCTAAGTGAGTGGGCAAGAACATGGCAGATGGAATATAATGTGAATAAGTGTGAAGTGATCCACTTTGTTGGAAAAAACAGAAAGACAGAGTATTTCTTAAATGGTGAGAGGTTGGGAAGTGTTGATGTCCAAAGAGACCTGGGTGTCCTTGTTCATGAGTCACTATATGCAGGTGCAGCAAGCAATTAGGAAGGCAAATGGTATATTGGCCTTTAGTGCAAAGGGTTTTGAGTACAGGAGTAAAGATATCTTGCTGCAATTGGATAAAGCCTTGGTGAAACCACACCTAGAGTATTGTGTACAGTTTTCATCTCCTTACCTAAGGAAGGATATTCTTGCCGTAGAGGGAGTGCAACGGAGGTTCACCAGACTAATCCCTGGGATGACAGGAATGTCTTATGAGGAGATATTGCAGAAACTGGGTCTGTATTCTCTAGAGTTTCAAAGAATGAGAGATGATTTCATTGAAACTTACAAGATTCTTTCAGGGCTCGACAGGGTGATGTGGATCAGATGTTTCCTCTGGCTGGTGAGTCTAGAACCAGGAGACACAGTCTCAGAATAAGGGGCAGGCCATTTAAGACTGAGATGAAGAGGAATTTCTTTACCCAGAGGGTGGTGAATCAGTGGAATTCTCTACCCCAGAGGGCTGTGGAAGCTCAGTCATTGAGTTGGTTCAAGACAGAAATCAATAGATTTCTGGATACTAATGACATCAAAGGATATGGGGATAGTGGGGGAAAATGCCGTACTGGTAGATGGTCAGCCATGATCTGTTTGAATGGCGGAGCAAGCTCGACAGGCCCAATGGCCTACTACTCCTCCTATCTCCTATGAACCTATGACTCCACACCTCATTACAGTCTTGTTCCAAGCACGGACAAAAGAGGTGAATTCCAGAAAGTGACTGCCCTTGGTATCAAAGCAGCATTTGATAGAGTGTGGCACCAAGGAGCCTGAGCAAAATTGAAGTCAATGGGAATCGGGGTGGAGGGGGGGAACCTCTCCACTGGTTGGAGTCATACCTAACACAGAGGACTAATGGTTTTTTCCAGGTTTCAATGCTAGTATCTGAAGTATGAGGTTATATCCACTTTGGATTTTACACTAGGCTGTAGCTATATAGTTTTCATACCGATATATCCTTCGAATTGTCAATATGTCCCCACAACTCTCAAAAGAACTAGAGAGGAAATGAGGAGAAATTTCTTCATGCAGATAATAAAGGGAACAGATAGGGGAGATGAAGAGAAACTAATTCTGCTGGTTGGGGAATCTCGGACTCGGGGGCATAGTCCAAAAATTAGAGCGGACCTTTTCAGGGGAGTAATTAGGGAACACTTCTTCATGCAAAGGATGGTAGAAGTTTGGGCCTCTCAGCATCAATTGCCATTTGTGGATCAATTGTTAATTTTAAATCTGAGATGAATAGATTTTTGTTAACTAAATGAAGCTTTGGAGCTTCATTCATATAGGCTGGTACCAGTCTAAAAGGGTTAAATAATGAGGACAGGTTGCATTGACTAGGCTTATATTCCCTTGAGTGTAGAACATTATGGGATGCTCTTATAGAGGTTCTCAAGATAATTAAAGGATTTGATAGCATAGATACAGTGAAACTATTTATTTCCACTGGTGTGGGAGTCCAGAATAAGGTGGCATAATGTTATCCAGGTTATTACTTGGCACTTGTGTGGTGCCAATGTTACTTTCCACTTAGCAGCCCAAGCCTGGATGTTGTCCAGCTCTTGCTGCTTGATTCAGCTGTTTATATTTTGGTCTAATGGGGGGCTTTAAAGTTGATCTAAGATGTCATTCTTATTGTAAATATTCTCTCAGCAGCAATGTACATGCCAAAATCAGAAAAGTCTATTAAACGTGAAGCTTTTCAGCAAAAGTATTCTTTATTGGTGAGTGTCCTGAACAAGTCTTTGGGGCCAACAGTGATTATAAACTTGAGTATTTTTACAAAGAATACCCTTCAGAAGTTAATCTTGTTATCTTCAATTCCCTGTACCCAACTGAGGGTTCAATCGTCTTGGAACATAAATAGGAGCAGGAGTAGGCCATTCAGCCCTTCGAGTCTGCTCCTCCAACCAGTACAATCCTGGCTGATCAGCTTCAATTCCACCTTCCCGCCTGCTCCCCATTTTACTGGCTTCCCTTCACTGTATCTCTGAGGGTCAGTAGTCTTTGATTACATCATTCCTGCTTCGAAGATGATTGCAAGTTTCGTTGAAGGCTCCACCAGAGAATGTGGGCAATAAATGTTGCCTTGCCTGAGAATTAATTACTTTTATTAAAAAAAACACACAGCGAGGAACCAGTTGCACTGGATCATTGGAACAGGAGGAGGCCATTCAGCCCCTCAAGCATGTTCTGCCATTCAGTGAGGTCATGGCTGATCTGTACCACAATGCCAGTCAATCGTGCAGATGAGACTGATAATTGTTGTAAACGGTTCTCTCTCCTCTGGTACACCCCCCTCTCCTTTAAATCTGCCGTCATAACCCCTCTCCTCAAAAAGTCCATCCTTGAACCTTCCATCCTTGCAAGTTACTGCCCCATCTCCGACCTCCCTTTCCTCTCCAAAGCCCTTGAACTTGCCTCCCAAATACATGCAATCTTTCCCAGAATTCCACATTTGAATCCCTCCAATCAGAATTCCACCCCTACCAAAACTGTGCTTATCGAAGTCCCAAATGACATTCTGTGTGACTGTGACAAAGGCAAAAAGGTTCCCTCCTCATCCTTCTCCACCTGTCTGCAGCCTTTGACATGGTTGCCCACACCATCCTCCTGCAACACCTCTCCACTATCATCTAGCTGGGTAAGACTGCCCTTGCCTGGTTCCATTCCAAGCCATCTAATTGTAGCCAGAGAATCAACTGGAATCATAGAATGATCGCAGAACAGAAGGAGGCCATTTGGCCCATTGTGTCTGTGCCAGCACGCTGTAAACTCAACGCAGCTGACCCCAACACCTCCCCGGCCCTTCCCCGCAGCCCTGCAAGTTTTTTTTCTTCAAATAATTATCTAATTCCCTTTTGAAAGTCACGATTGAATCTGCCTCCATCACACTTTTAGGCAATGCAGTTCAGATCATCAGTGTGGCATTTGACAGCACTCCAGTGTTGTTCAGAAAGAGAAACAGGTGGAGAGAAGGTAGGAAACGCAGCAATCAGTTTGTGCACAGCAAGCTCCCACAAACAGCAATGTGATAATGACCAGATCATCTGTTTTAGTGATGTTGATTGAGGGATAAATATTGGCCAAGACACCGGGGAGAACTCCCCTGCTCTTCTTCGAAATAGTACCATGGGATCCACATGAGGGCAAATGGGGCTTCGGTCTAAGGGCTTAACAACAACTTGTATTTATAGATCAGTTTTAACATAATAAAACGCCCCAAGGCACTTCACAGGGGCGTTCTATAACAGAAGCAGCGATTTACTTGTACTTCTTCCAATTTAGCATACTGTATTCGCTGCTCACAATGCAGTCGCCTCTACATTGGGGAGACCAAATGCAGATTGGGTGACTGCTTTGCGAAACACCTCCAGTCAGTTCGCAAGCATGACCCCGAGCTTCCGGTTACTTGTCATTTTAATTCTCCCCCCTGCTCTCATGCCCACATCTCTGTCCTGGACCTGCTGCAGTGTTCCAGTGAACATCAATGCAAGCTCGAGGAGCAGCACCTGATCTTTCGATTAGGCATTCTGCAGCCTTGCGGACTCAACCTTGAGTTCAATAACTTTAGAGCATGACTGGCCTTTTTAAAAAATTTTTAAATTCTTTTATTTTTTAACCATGTGCCTACCTTAAACTTGCTTTTTTTATATTGTGCTTTAGGACGGAGTTGCTCATTTTTCTGCCATTAACACTCTGTTCTAATGCTTTGTCTTTCACAATCATTACCATTCCCTTTGCCCTATGACAGCTTTGTCATTTAATCTCTCCTGCCCTCTGCCCTATCACACACCTTCCCTTTTGTTTTCTTCCCCACCCCCCACCCCTTTTCACTTGCTTAAAACCTGTTACATTTCTGACCTTTGCCAGTTCTGATGAAAGGTCACAGACCTAAAACGTTAATTCTGCTTCTCTCTTCACAGATGCTGCCAGACCTGCTGAGTATTTCCAGCACTTTCTGTTTTCATTTTAGTCTATAACAGAATTTGACACTGAGCCACATAGAGCTATTAGGACAGGTGACCAAAAGGTTGGTCAAAGAGGTAGGATTTAAGGAGCCATCTTAAAGGAGGAGAGAGAGGGGTAGAGAGGGAGGGAATTCCAGTAATTAGGGCCCAGGCAGCTGAAGGCACAGCCACCAATGGCACAGTGATTAAAATTGGAGATGCTCAAGATGCCAGAATTAGAGGAGTGCAGTGATCTCAGATTTTTTGTGGGGCTGGAGGAGATTACAGAAATAGGGAGGGGCGAGGCCATGGAGGGATGAGAATTTTAAAGTTGAGGTGATGCTTGTTTGGGAACTGATATAGATCAGTAAACACAGAGGTGATGAGCAAATAGGACTTGGTGAGAGTTGGGACACAGGCAGCAGATTTTTTAATGACCTCGAGTTTACGGAGGGTAGAATGTGGGAGACCAGCAGGAATGTGTTGGAATAGTCAAGTCTAGAGGTAACAAAGGTACGAATGAGGATCTCATCAGCAGATGAGCTGAGACAGGGACGGAGTCGGGCGATATTACAGAGGTAGAACTAGGTAGTCTTGGTGATGGCGTAGATATGTAACCGCAAGTTCATCTCGGGGTCTGATATGACTCTGAGGTTGCAAACAGTCTGGTTCAGCCTCACACAGTGGCTGGGGAGAGGGGATGGGGACAGTAGCTAGGGAATAGAGCTTGTAGCAGGGACTGGGGAAAATGGCTTTGGTCTTTCCAATGTTTAGTTGGGGGAAATTCCTGCTCATGTAGTTACTGGATGTCAGATAAGTAGTCTGACAATTCAGAGACAGTGGAGGGGTTGAGAGAGGTGCTGGAGAGCTCCGTGTTGTTTGCGTACATGTGGAAACTGATGCTGTGTTTCCGGATGTTGTCGCCAAGGGGCAACATGTGGATGAGAAATAGGAAGGGCCACGGATAGATCCTTGGGGGTCACTGGAGATAACAATGGAGTACCCAGAAGAGAAGCCATTGCAGAACAAGGAGAAACATTATAAAATAAAGGGTATGATTCTAAAGAAACAGGAACAAAGAGACCTTTGGGTATATGTGTACAAATCGTTGAAGGTTGAGAAAGCGGTTAATAAGACATATGGGATCTTGGACTTTATGAATATGGGCATAGAGTACAAAAGCAGGCAAGTTATGGTGAACCTTTATAAAACACTGGTTTGGCCTCAACTGGAGTATTGTGTCCAACTCTGAGAACCACGCTTTAGGGAGGATGTAAAGGCATTCGAGAGGGTGAAGAAAAAATTTATGCGTGGTTTCAGGGACAAGACACTTCAAGTAGGTGGACAGATTGGAGAAGCTGGGGCTATTCTCCATAGAGGGGTCTGGACAGAGCAGATGGGGAGAAATTGTTCCCATTGGCAGAAGCGTCAAGAACTAGAGGACACCAATAGTGGGTGATTGGCAAAAGAACCAATGGCAACATGAGGATAAACTATATCAAACTATAAAAAATTTCTCTTTTTTTAAAAAAAACATTAAACCATCTGTTCGGGTGGGTGTAAAGGATCCCATGGAACCATTTGAAGAGAAGTAGGGATTTCCCCAGTGTTCAGCCCACCATAGGTCTTTTGCGAGGAGCAGCCTTGATAGAACGGGGTGCGGAGCGGACTTTCAGCTGAGCGGTCAATTTCAGTAAGTTACAAGTTAATCCCTTTTTTGTTTCGGAGGACCGGGGACTGCTGGGTAGGGGAAAACTATTTATTTGGGCAGTTTTAAAATCTTTGTCTTTTGCGAGGAGCAGCCTTGATAGAACGGGGTGCGGAGCGGACTTTCAGCTGAGCGGTCAATTTCAGTAAGTTACAAGTTAATCCCTTTTTTGTTTCGGAGGACCGGGGACTGCTGGGTAGGGGAAAACTATTTATTTGGGCAGTGGCAGTACCCGAGACACTACACGTGTAGTGTCTCCCACCCACCCTCCTCCTCTAACCAAAAAAAAGGACTCAAGTGTGTTGATAAGGTAAGCTTTTTATTTAAAAAGTTCAGTCCGTCGGATTGCTAAGATAACAAGTTTTGACTTTTTTTTTCGTTTGGTTTTTCAGTAGATTTATTGGGAATCTAGAATAGTGGGAATGGAGGTAAAGGCAGTTGTATGTTCCTCCTGCAGAATGTGGGAGGTAGGGGTCGCCAAGAGTGTCCCTGCTGACTGCATCTGCGGGAAGTGCACCCAACTCCAGCTCCTCGCAGACCGCGTTAGGGAACTGGAGCTGGAGCTGGATGAACTTCGGATCATTCAGGAGGCGGAGGGGATTATTGACAGGAGTTATAGGGAGGCAGTCACACCTCAGGTAAAAGAAGTAGGTAGATGGGTTACCGTCAGGGGAAGGAGAGGGAACCAGCAGGCAGAGCAGGGATCCCCTGTGGCCGTTTCCCTCAACAACAGGTATACCGTTTTGGATACTGTTGGGGGAGACGACTTACCAGGGGTAAGCAATGGGGTACAGGTCTCTGGCACAGAGTCTGTCCCTGTTGCTCAGAAGGGAAGGGGGAAGAGGAGCAGAGCATTAGTCATTGGGGACTCCATAGTTAGGGGAACAGATAGGAGGTTCTGTGGGAACGAGAGAGACTCACGGTTGGTGTGTTGCCTCCCAGGTGCCAGGGTACGTGATGTCTCCGATCGTGTTTTTGGGATCCTTAAGGGGGAGGGGGAGCACCCCCAAGTCGTGGTCCACATAGGCACCAACGACATAGGTAGGAAGAGAGATGGGGATTTAAGGCAGAAATTCAGGGAGCTAGGGTGGAAGCTTAGAGCGAGAACAACCAGAGTTGTTATCTCTGGGTTGTTGCCTGTGCCACGTGCTAGCGAAGAGAGGAATAGGGAGAGAGAGGAGTTGAACACGTGGCTGCAGGGATGGTGTAGGAGGGAGGGTTTTGGTTTCCTGGATAATTGGGGCTCTTTCTGGGGTAGGTGGGACCTCTACAAACAGGATGGTCTTCACCTGAACCAGAGGGGTACCAATATCCTGGGGGGGGAGATTTGTTAGTGCTCTTCGGGGGGGTTTAAACTAAATCAGCAGGGGAATGGGAACCTAAATTGTAGTTCCAGTGTACAGGCTGTTGAGAGTAGTGAGGTAGGGGATAAGGTTACAGGGACGCAAGAGGGCACTGGCAAGCAAGAACTTGGTTTAAAGTGTGTCTACTTCAACGCCAGGAGCATCCGGAATAAGGTGGGTGAGCTTGCAGCATGGGTTGGTACCTGGGATCCTGATGTTGTGGCCATTTCAGAGACATGGGTAGAGCAGGGGCAGGAATGGATGTTGCAGGTTCCGGGATTTAGATGTTTCAGAAAGAACAGAGAAGATGGTAAAAGAGGGGGGGGTGTGGCATTGTTAATCAAGGAAAGTATTACAGCGGCAGAAAGGACGTTTGAGGACTCATCTACTGAGGTAGTATGGGCCGAGGTTAGAAACAGGAGAGGAGAGGTCACCCTGTTGGGAGTTTTCTATAGACCTCCAAATAGTTCCAGAGATGTAGAGGAAAGGATAGCGAAGATGATTCTCGACAGGAGCGAGAGTAACAGGGTAGTGGTTATGGGGGACTTTAACTTTCCAAATATTGACTGGAAATACTATAGTTCGAGTACTTTAGATGGGTCTGTTTTTGTCCAGTGTGTGCAGGAGGGTTTTCTGACACAGTATGTGGACAGGCCAACCAGGGGCGATGCCACATTGGATTTGGTACTGGGTAATGAACCCGGCCAGGTGTTCGATTTAGATGTAGGTGAGCACTTTGGCGATAGTGATCACAATTCGGTTAGGTTTACCTTAGCGATGGGCAGGGACAGGTATATACCGCAGGGCAAGAATTATAGCTGGGGGAAAGGAAATTATGACGCGATTAGGCAAGATTTAGGATGTGTAGGATGGGGAAGGAAACTGCAGGGGATGGGCACAAACGAAATGTGGAGCTTATTCAAGGAGCAGCTAATGCGTGTCCTTGATAAGTATGTACCTGTCAGGCAGGGAGGAAGTTGTCGAGCGAGGGAGCCGTGGTTTACTCAAGAAGTTGAAGCGCTTGTCAAGAGGAAGAGGGCGGCTTATGTTAGGATGAGACGTGAAGGCTCAGTTAGGGCGCTTGAGAGTTACAAGCTAGCCAGGAAGGATCTAAAGGGAGGGCTAAGAAGAGCAAGGAGAGGACACGAGAAGTCATTGGCGGATAGGATCAAAGAAAACCCTAAGGCTTTCTATAGGTATATCAGGAATAAACGAATGATAAGAGTTAGAACAGGGCCAATCAAGGATAGTAGTGGAAAGTTGTGTGCGGAATCAGAGGAGATAGGGGAAGCGTTAAATGAATATTTTTCGTCAGTATTTACAGTAGAGAAAGAAAATGTTGTCGAGGAGAATACTGAGATACAGACTACTAGGCTAGATGGGATTGAGGTTCACAAGGAGGAGGTGTTAGCAATTTTGGAAAGAGTGAAAATAGATAAGTCCCCTGGGCCAGATGGGATTTATCCTAGGATTCTCTGGGAAGCCAGGGAGGAGATTGCAGAGCCGTTGTTGTTGATCTTTAAGTCGTCATTGTCGACAGGAGTAGTGCCGGAGGACTGGAGGATAGCAAATGTTGTCCCCTTGTTCAAGAAGGGGAGTAGAGACAGCCCTGGTAATTATAGACCTGTGAGCCTTACTTCGGTTGTGGGTAAAATGTTGGAAAAGGTTATAAGAGACAGGATTTATAATCATCTTGAAAAGAATAAGTTCATTTGCGATAGTCAGCACGGTTTTGTGAAAGGTAGGTCGTGCCTCACAAACCTTATTGAGTTTTTCGAGAAGGTGACCAAACAGGTGGATGAGGGTAAAGCCGTGGATGTGGTGTATATGGATTTCAGTAAGGCGTTTGATAAGGTTCCCCACGGTAGGCTATTGCAGAAAATACGGAAGTATGGGGTTGAAGGTGATTTAGAGCTTTGGATCAGAAATTGGCTAGCTGAAAGAAGACAGAGGGTGGTGGTTGATGGCAAATGTTCATCCTGGAGTTTAGTTACTAGTGGTGTACCGCAAGGTTCTGTTTTGGGGCCACTGCTGTTTGTCATTTTTATAAACGACCTGGATGAGGGTGTAGAAGGGTGGGTTAGTAAATTTGCGGATGACACGAAGGTCGGTGGAGTTGTGGATAGTGTCGAAGGGTGTTGTAGGGTACAGAGGGACATAGATAGGCTGCAGAGCTGGGCTGAGAGATGGCAAATGGAGTTTAATGCGGAGAAGTGTGAGGTGATTCACTTTGGAAGGAGTAACAGGAATGCAGAGTACTGGGCTAATGGGAAGATTCTTGGTAGTGTAGATGAGCAGAGAGATCTTGGTATCCAGGTCCATAAATCCCTGAAAGTTGCTACCCAGGTTAATAGGGCTGTTAAGAAGGCATATGGTGTGTTAGCCTTTATTAGTAGGGGGATCGAGTTTCAGAGCCACGGGGTCATGATGCAGCTGTACAAAACTCTGGTGAGGCCGCACCTGGAGTATTGCGTGCAGTTCTGGTCACCGCATTATAGGAAGGATGTGGAAGCTTTGGAAAGGGTGCAGAGGAGATTTACTAGGATGTTGCCTGGTATGGAAGGAAGGTCTTACGAGGAAAGGCTGAGAGACTTGGGGTTGTTTTCGTTAGAGAGAAGGAGGAGGAGAGGTGACTTAATAGAGACATACAAGATAATCAGAGGGTTAGATAGGATGGATAGTGAGAGTCTTTTTCCTCGGATGAGGATGGCAAACACGAGGGGACATAGCTTTAAGTTGAGGGGTGAAAGATATAGGACAGATGTCAGAGGTAGTTTCTTTACGCAGAGAGTAGTAGGGGCGTGGAACGCCCTGCCTGCAACAGTAGTAGACTCGCCAACTTTAAGGGCATTTAAGTGGTCATTGGATAGACATATGGATGAAAATGGAATAGTGTAGGTCAGATGATCGGTGCAACATCGAGGGCCGAAGGGCCTGTACTGCGCTGTAATATTCTAATTCTAATTCTAATAGACAATGTGATTGGCCGCTCATCTCGGTTGCTCCTTGTGGAATCTTGCTGTGTGTATAATTAGCGGCTGAATCTTTCAACACAATGGCAACTGGACTTCCAAGAATGAATTCTCCTGAATGTGAAGCATCTTGGGATCTCCTGTGGATGTGTTAAGGCAGCATATTAATCCAACATCTTCCTATATTTTGTGGCAGCTGCCTTGAATATATTCTTTTTTTGACCTTTTATTTTCTTTCTCTCTCTCTCCCTCTATCTCTCGCTCTCTCTTTGTGTCACTCCCTCCCCTTCTCTCTCTCTCTCTGTAGCCAGTTTAATTTGGCAGCAGTTCACGATGCCTTTCAGTTCAATGTACTGACATCAATCTAACCCCGTCGGTAACCACCATCCAGCCCTGAGGTAATGCTTATCGTTTCTTTTGCAGGATCTGAAAAATGATCAATCATCCTTTGTGGCTCCATGGAGATGTGTGTGGGCGACAAAGACTAGAGTTCATTGTGGGGGTGCTGTTGAATATTTGAAAACTATGGGATTTGCCTAAGTTTTGTGAAATTCTAGTGCGTTTGCACTGATAATTACTGATTATTCCTGCCAGTTCTAAATCTTTGAAAAGGAACTACAGATGGATAGAGTATTTTATTATTTTTATTGACTCTTCCCCTTTTTTGCCAACAGCTGAAACCAATATTTTTATTCAGAGAAATCATCTCAATTCCAAGAAACATGTACATTTATTTTTTCTCCAAGTTTTCCATATATTCCTCCATAATTGTTATAGACAGTGAAACCACTCAAAAATAAGAGACCTTGGAATTTGCATTGTGCCAATTTTGATACATAATTATTCAGCTGGCCTTAGTTGTCTATGTCCATGCATCTGCTTGCCTGCTTGCTTTTCATTCTCCCAGCTGTGTGCAGCTGTGCTTGAACAAGTCCCCTTACACAAGCTTACTTTCATCTACCCGTGGTTTAGTTGGTAGCATTCTCGCCACTGAGCCAGGAGGTTGTGGGTTCAACTCCCACTCCAGAGACTTGAGCACATAATCTAGGCTGACACTCCCACTGCAGTACTGAGGGAGTGCTGCGATGTCAGAGGTACTGTCTTTCGGAGGAGGTGTTGAACCGAGGCCCCATCTGCCCTCTCAGGCAGATGTGTGAAAGATCTCATGGCACTTATTTGAATGAAAGCTGGGAACGTCTTGCTGGTATCCTTGCCAACAGTAATCCCTCAACCGGCATTGCTACAACAGAATATCTAGTTAGTAACTCAGTGTGGGAGCTTGCTGTGTGCAAATTGGCTCTCATGTTTCCTACATTACAGCAGTGACTACAATTAAAAAAAGAGTACTTCATTGACTGTAAAGCGTTTTGGAATGTCCTGATGTTGTGAAAGTCACGATAGAAATATAGGTTCTTTTAACATTATGTGATGTTAGCACACACGTGTACGCACGTACACCCCACCCCCTCTTGGTGACAGCTGACATAAAACAAACAAAGGAGCTACAATTTGTACGGTTAAAACTAATCAAAACTGAGCCTATATTCCTGGAGTTTTGTATCATCTCAGGCATTATTAACTCAGATAACATTGTGAATGGTCATACTGGGCAATTTCAATATTCACCTTTCATATGCATAACTTTAGGATTCTGCTGTTATGGGCATGCACTTCCACCTTTTATTTTAACCCCTCCTCTGCTCCAGATTGTTTTAGCCCTGCATTGTACAGGTTGGGGGTGCCATTCGATTTATCCGAGAGGCTGAGCTCATTGTTGGGACATCACAGAATGGGTGAAACTCAGGCCTGTGCAATATAAGAGAATGAAGGCAGTGTTGATTGAGGGCAAACCTGCCCATCCTTATTCTTACCCTGACCTCACCTAAGCAGACCATGAACATAAGAAATAGGAGCGGGAGTAGGCCATTCGGCCCCTCAAGCCTGCCCCACCTCTCAGTAAGTTCATGGCTGATCTTCTGTCTCAACTCTACTTTCCTGCGGGTTTGCCACATCCCTTGATTCCCTCACTGCCCAAAAATCTATCGATCTCACCTGTGAATATACTCGACAGCTGGGCATCCACAGCTCTCTGGGGTAGAGAATTCCAACCATTCACAACCCTGAGTGAAAAAATGTCTCCTCATTTCAGTCCAAAATGGCCGACCCCCTTATCCTGAGACTCTGCTCCCTAGTTTTAGACTCTCCATGCCTATTGCCCCTACCCAAGCCAATTATTTATTTTACAGAACTTAATTAACTACTGATTAGCAGGGGGTTTTTTTCTACACATCTGCCTGGTTATTATATCATGTGGTGAAATATTTCTCTGACCTCTGGGAACTTACAAGAATTGGGCCATTTGACCCTTCAACTGCGCTCCGCCATTTTGTTAGATCTTAATCTTTTTAATCTTAAATACCTGTCTTTAATTCCAATTACCTGGCTTTCTACATATCCTGGAATATCCTTCCTTTCTAGATAACCGTCAAGCTTCCTGTGGCCTCTGAGCAGTCCATTTAACACTGGTCAGCCCTTTGTTGGAGGGTTGACCAGAATGTTGAATTCCCTAAAAGGACGGGTCTTTAGAGCTCCCTCCCTCAGCACCTCTGCCTTAACCCCTCCATCCTCAAAAACCTCCTCTTCGACCATGCTTTTACCTACTTTTCACCACTTCCACCTACCAATACTGGTATGGTATCAATCCACTCTGCACTGCTTTGTAGCATGCCCTCGTGTTGCGTTATACCTTTATAAGCTTTTCAGAAATGTGGACTCCTCATTAACGAAGACATATTTCCTTGAGTGGTCTTTAACCAATTCCACCGAAAACAGAGTAACTGCTCATTCATCCCATTATTGTTTGTGGGATTTTGCTGCATACAAAATGCTGAGTGACTTTGTATTAACTGCATTCCGAGGGAAGAGGTATGAGTTTATAACACAAATCTTTGTACATGGCTTCTAAAATGAATTGACAAACTATTATTTATAAATATGTTTATTGTAATTAAAAATGTTTTGAAATATATTGCAGAATCTGGGACCTTGATGGAAACCAAAAGGCATCATTTCTCCTTCACTCTCCAGGAATGAGCTTGTGCTGGCACCCTGAGGAGATATACAAGGTTAGCTTGCAATGTTTTTTCTAAGTCTTATTTCTCCTTGTGGCTGTGGCCTTGAGATATAAAGTGAAAGCAATGAAACAGAAATAGGGAACAATGGAGCATTGATACATAACTCATTGGAACATCGATATAAGGTGTTGCAGTGTCAATGGCCAACACATTGGAACTCCAGTACATGAGAACATAAGAAATAGCTGAAGTGGGTATTTGGCCTTTCAAGCCTTCTCTGCCATTCACTAAGAACACGGCTGAAATTCTACCTCAACTCCACCTTCCCGCACAATCCCCATATCCCTTAATTCCCTAAGTATCCAAAAATCTATCAACCTCTGTCTCGAATATACTCAATGACTGAGCACCCACTGAGCTTTCTGGGGTAGAGGATTCCAAAGATTCACAACAATTTGATTGGAGAAATTTCTGCTCATCTCAGCCCTAAATGGCCAATGCCTTATTCTAAGATTGTGAAACCGTGTTCTAGATTCCCCAGCAAGGTGAAACGATCTCTCACTGTCAAGCCTCTTAAGAATTTTATGTATTTCTATTAGATTACTACTCATTCTTCTAAACCCCAGGAAATGTAGTCATAGAATTATTTACGGCATAGAACGAGTCCATGCTGGCTCTCCCTGAAGCTATCCAATCAGTCCCACTCTCCCTGAAGCTATCCAATCAGTCCCACTCTCCCTGAAGCTATCCAATCAGTCCCACTCTCCCTGAAGCTATCCAATCAGTCCCACTCTCCCTGAAGCTATCCAATCAGTCCCACTCGATCCCCGTAATCCTGCACGTTTATTTCCTTCAAGTGACCATCCAATTTCCTTTTGAAGTCATTAATTGTCTCCACTTCCAACACCCTCATGGGCAGCGAATTCCAGGTCATTACCACTCGCTGTGTAAAAAGTTCTTCCTCACATTCCCCCAGCATCTCTTGCCCAGAACCTTCACTCTGGTTCCCTAGTCCTTGTACCATCAGTTAAAGGAACAATTTTTCTTTGCCTAACTTATCTAAGCCTGTCATAATCTTGTACACCTCTATCAAATCTCCCCTCAATCTCCTTTGCTCCAGGGAGAACAACCCCAGTGTTTCCAATCTAACCTTGTAACTAAAATCCTCCATCCCTGGAACCATTCTGATAAATCTCCTCTGCAGCTTCTCAAGGCCTCGTCTTCTCGATCTCTCCCCCTAGGGCAATCTCCTCATCCCAGGACCCAGTCTGGTGAACCTTTGTTGCACTCGCTCTTGGGCAAGTTACTCCTTAGGTAAAGAGACCAAACCTGCACACAGCACTCCAGCTGTGGCCTCACTAACACCCTGTATAATTGTAGTTAGACTTCTTTACTCTTATACAGCACAGAAGGAGGCCATTCAGCCCATCAAGTCAATGAAGACACGCTTCCAATGTTGCTTTAGTTTGGTGATGTGAAGGTGAACATCTGCTTTTGTCTTTGTAGCTGATGGTGGCGGAGAAGAATGGAATCATTCGGTTTTACGACCTGGTCACTCTGCAGGCCATCCTCTCCCTGGACTGCGGGCAGATGCCACTGCTGTCGGCAGACTGGTGTCTGGGCAACACAATCAAAGTCGGTGCAGTCGCAGGGAACGACTGGCTGATCTGGGACATCACACGTTCCAGGTACCTTGATCGAGGTTTTGGGAAGGCTGAGAGAGGAGCAGTGGAAATTGATTGAAGAGCCCTAAGATGCCAAAAATTGAAACTTTCACTGACCAGTTGATGTTGTGCATTTAGCATAAGAAAGAGAATTGTGAATATTGAGGGTGTTTAACTGTCTGGTTGGGACTGGTTATAGGGTCATGTGCATATATGTATGTTTCTGTGTATGTGAATGAGGCCATTCAGCCCATCGTACATACATACGAACATACGAATTAGGAGCAGAAGGAGGCCATTCAGTCCATCATGTCTGCACTGGCTCTCTGAAAGAGCAACTCCCTCAGTCCTATTTCCCTGCCTTCTCCCCATAACCCTGCACATTCTTCCTTTTCATATAACTGTCTAGTTCTCTTTTGAATGCTTCAATTGAACCTGCCTCCACCATGTTCTCAGGCAGAGCATTCCAGACCTTAACCACTCGCTGCGTTAAAAAGTTTTTCCACATGTCACTTTTGCTTCTCTTACCAAATAGTTTAAATCTGTGCCCTCTCGTTCTCCATCCTTTCACGAGTGGGAACAGTTTCTCTCTATCTACTCTGTCCAGACCCCAAATCACCTCTCAACCTTCTCCTCTCCAAGGAAAACAGTCCCAACTTCTCCAGTCTATCTTCATAACTGAAATTCCTCATCCCTGGAACCATTCTTGTGAATCTTTTCTGTACTCTCTCCAATGCCCTCACGTCTTTCTGAAAGTGCGGCGCCCAGAATTGAATGCAATACTCCAGCTGAGGTCGAACTAGTGTCTGATACAAGTTCAACAGATCTTCCTTGCTCTTGTACTCTATGCCCCTATTAATAAAGCCCAGGATACTGTATGCTTTATTAACCACTCTCTCAACCTGTCCTGCCAATGACTTATGCACATATACACCCAGGTCCCTCTGCTCCTGCACTCCCTTTAGAATTGTATCCTTTATTCGATATTGTCTCTCCGTGTTCTTCCTGCCAAAATGAATCGCTTCACATTTCTCTGCATTGAACTTCATCTGCCACCTGACTGCCCATTCCACCAACTTGTCTATGTCCTTTTGAAGTTCACACTATCATCCTCACAATTCACAATGCTTCCAAGTTTCGTATCCTCTGCAAACTTTGAAATTGTGTACACCAAGGCCTAGGAAAAGCCAGGGTCCCAACACTGATCCCTGGGGAACTCCACTACAAACCTTCCTCCAGCCCAAAAAACATTCATTAACCACAACTCTTTGTTTCCTGTCACTCAGCCAATTTTGTATCCATGTTGCTACCCCGTCCCTTTTATTCCATGAGCTGCAGGTTTTCTCACAAGTCTGTTGTGTGTCACTGTATCAAATGTCTTTTTTAAGTCCATGTACACCACATCAACAGCATTGCCCTCATCAACCCTCTCTGCTACCTCCTCAAAAAACTTCAGTAAGTTAGTTAAACATGATTTTCCCTTAAGAAATCCATGCTGGCTTTCCTTAATGAACGCTCATTTGTCCATGTTGTTGTTGATTTTGTCCCAAATTATTTTTTCTAGAAGTTTTCCCACCACAGAAGTTAAACTGACTGGCCTGTAGTTGCTGGGCTTATCTTTACAACCTTTTTTGAATAAGGGTGTAACATTTGCAATTCTCCAGACCTCTGGCGTCACCCCCGAGTCTAAGGAAGACTGAAAAATTATGGCCAGTGCCTCTGCAATTTCCACCCTCACTTCCCTCAGTATCCTTGGATGCATCTTATCCAGCCCTGGTGCTTAATCAAATTTAGGTACATTCAGACTATCTAATACTTCTTTATCAATTTTAAACCCCTCTAGTGTCTGACTTTCCTCCTCTTTCACCATTGTCTGGGTTGCATCTTCTTCCTTGGTAAAGACAGATGCAAAGTATTCATTTACTACCTCAGCTATGCCCTCTGCCTCCATGTGTAAATCCCCTTTCTGGTTCATAATCGGCCCCACTCCTCCTTTTACCACCCTTTTACTGTTCATATGCCTCTAGAAAACTATGGGATTTCCTTTAATGTTAGCTGCCGGTCTCTTTTTCATGCTCTCTCTTTGTTTCTCTTATTTGCTTTTTCACTTCCTCTCTGGAGCGTCTATATTCAGCCTGGTTCTCAGTATTATTTTCTTCACCTGGCATCTGTTGTAAGCATACTTTTTCTTCTTTATCTTAATCTCTACCTCTTTTGTCATCCAGGGAGCTCAGGATTTGTTTGCCTTACTTTTCCCCTTCGAGAGGTCATGGCTGATCTGTTTGTGTTTCGAATTCCACACTCCCATCTACCCCTGATAACCTTAGATTCTTGTTAGGCAAGGGAATCAATCTACCTCCACCTTAAAAATATTCAATGACCCCCCCACCCCACCACCCACTGAGGCAGAGAGTTCCAAAGTCGCGCAAGCCTCTGAGAGAAAAATTCTCCTCATCTCTGTCCTAAAATGGTGACCACTAATTTTAAGACAGTGCCCCCTAGTTCTGGACTCACCCACAAGAGGAAACATCCTTACCACATCCACCTTGTCTAGATTGTTCAGGATCTTATAAACTTCAATCAAGTCTCCCTTCACTTTTTTAAACTCCAGTGAAAACAAGCCCTGTCTGTCCAACTTTTCCTCATAAGCCAACCTGCTCCTTCCAGGTATCAATCTAGTAAACCTCCTTTGAACTGCCTCCAATGCATTTACATCCTTCCTTAAATAAGGAGACCAAAACTGCACACAATGTTCGAGATGTGGTCTCACCAATGCGTTATACAACTGAAGTATAACACCCTTTTATTTTCAATACCTCTCGTAATAAAGGATAGCATTCCATTAGCCGCCTTTGTTCCTTGCTGTACCTGCATACTAACCTTTTTAACTCATGCACTAGAACACCTAGATCCCTCTGCACCTTGGAATTCTGTGGTCATTCTCTGTTCTCTGTTTAAGTAAAATACTCTGCTTTTTTATTTTTCCTGCCAAAGTGAACAACTTCACATTTTCCCACTATATACTCCATCTGCCAGTTTTTTACCCACTCACTCAACCTCCTTATGTCCTCTTCACAACATACTTTCCTACCTATCTTTGTATCATCTGCAATTTAGCTACCATGCCATCGCTCCCCTTGTCTAAGTCATTGATATAAATTGTAAAAAGTTGAGGCCCCGGCACAGACCCCTGCGAGACTCCACTTGGTCACATCCTGCCAATCAGAAAAGGACCCATTTATGCATACTCTGTTTTCTGCCAGTCAGCCAATCTTCTATCCTTGCTAATTATGTTACCCCCACCCCCCACAACATGAGCTCCTACTTTGCGCATTAACTTTTTATGTGGCACCTTGTCAAATGCCTTTGTACGTCAACGGGCTCCCTTTTATCCACAGCGCATGTTACTACTTCAAAGAACTTCAATAAATTGGTCAAACGTGAATTCCCTTTCACAAAACCATGCTGACTATTCCCCGTTACCTTGAGCTTTTTTAAGTTGCCATCTATAGCCTCCTTCATGATTGAATCAAACACCTTCCCCACAACAGACATCAAACTAACTGGCCTATAGTTACCTGTTTTCTGCCTCCCCCCCTTCTTGAATAGAGGTTTATTTTTTGTTATTTTCCAATCTGATGGAACCTTACCAGAATCTAGCGAATTTAGAAAAAATATCACCAACGCATCTACTACCTCATTAGCCACCTCTTTTAAGACCCTAGGGTAAAGCCCATCAGGACCCGGGGACTTGTCAGCCCGCAGCTCCATCAGTTTGCTCAGTACCGCTTCCCTGGTGATTGTAATTTCCCCAAGTTCCTCTCTTCCTTCCACCTCCTGATTTACAGCTATTACTGGAATGTATTTTGTATCCTCTATAGTGAAGACAGAAGCAAAACATTTGTTCATTTCTTCCTCCATTTCCTTATTATCTACTATTAACTCCCCATTCTCACTCTCTAGAGGACCAACACTCACTTTATTTACTCTTGTCCTTTTTAAATACTTGTAGAAACTCTTGCTATCAGTTTTTACATTTCTAGTTAGCTTCCTCTCATACTCCAATTTCTTTCTCCTGATAAACCTTTCAGTCATTCTCTGCTGTTCTTTATATTCTGACCAATCATCTGACCTGCCACTCATCTTTGCACAATTATATGCTTTTTCCTTAAGTTTGATGCTTTCCTTAGATTCTTTAGTTAACCATGGATGGTGGATCCTCCCCATAGAATTTTTCTTTATAGTAGGAATATACTTATCCTGAGTATTCTGAAATATCCCCTTAAATGTCTGCCACTGCTTCTCTATTGATCTATCTCCTAGCCTCGTAACACAGTTCACTTCAGCTAGTTCAGCTTTTATGCCCACATAGTTGCCCTTATTTAAGTTTAAAATACTAGTCTGAGACCCACTTTTCTTTCTTGAATGAAAATGAATGAATGTTGAATGATTTTTTTTAATCCACCGGCTGAAGACCTGAATTTATATTTTAACAATTTTTAAAAGGAACAGTTAGAAGGTGACTTTGCTTTCAGTTTAAGATGGCCACCTAAGGCCTGTGAGGTGGAGATGAAGATCCTGCCCCATCCCAGCAAGAACCAAGACCCTCAAAATTTAAGGGAACTGCTTGTTCCCATTAGCGAGGCATCAAGACTATTACTTGAACAATGGGACCCTGGTTGTGAGAAAGAAATCCCCAGACATGGGCTGTTTTAGTTGCAGTAAGAAATACACTGCTAACTACCACGCTTGAATCACCAGGTGACTGTCATGTGACAAGACCCCCCGTTCTGTGTTTTAAGCTGGCTTTTTCTGCAGCCGGCTGACAAGCATCTGGACAAGTGCAGACCCAAGTGGGGGTCCCTGCTCTCTCTCCATTCTAGCTTGCAAGTTTCAAACCCTGCCTGCTAACTCAGAGGCTAGGAATCCTGTGGCGAGTAACTCACCACCTGACTCCCCAAAGCCTGTCCACCATCTACAAGGCACAAGTCAGGAGTGTGATGGAATACTCTCCACTTGCCTGGATGGGTGCAGCTCCAACAACACTCCACAAGCTCGACACCATCCAGGACAAAGCAGCCCGCTTGATTGGAGCCCCATCCACAAACATTCACTCCCTCCACCACTGACGCACAGTGGCAGCAGTGTGTACCATCTACAAGATGCACTGCAGCATTGCACCAAGGCTCCCTAGACAGCAACGTCCAAACCAGTGACCTCTACCAACTAGAAGGACAAGGGCAGCAGATGCATGGGAACACCACCACCTGCAAGTTCCCCTCCAAGTCACACACCATCCTGACTTGGAACTATATCGCCCTTCGTTCACTGTCACTGGGTCAAAATCCTGGAACTCCCTTCCTAACAGCACCGTGGGTGTACCTACCCCACATGGAATGCAGCGGTTCAAGAAGGCAGCTCATCACCACCTTCTCAAGGGCAATTATGATGGGCAATAAATGCTGGCCTAGCCAGCGATGCCCACATCCCCAAAAACGAATAAAAATAACTGACCACTTCTGCATACTCCAGCTACAACCAGGAACCCCTTGGAGGAAATCATCTTCATCGCTGTCTCCAGGAGACCCACCGAATAAGCCATCCATCTCTACAAACCATAAACCTCAGGAGCACCGAATTCAGCTAGAAGCCAGCCGCATCACCAAACTCCACAAACTCTATACTCCTTTTTTCTATGGACTCTAATCTCCCCTTCCCCACTCTCTAACTTATTTGTGTGTCTGTGAAAGTTGGAGCATAGTTTATTATTTTACTTAGTACCGTTTAAGTACAATAAAGTTAGCCTCTTTGTTAAACTCAAGAAAACCTTTCTGATTGGTTCTTGTTATGATCATAAGCAAGTAAATAATCAAACACCTACTGAATTGGCCAGTGCTTCCACTTTGAGAAAAGAATTAAGCCTGCTGTGGTCAAACAATGGGAGGGAAAAGGGAGAAGCCCTTTGACCCCTCCTCACCTGACCGTAATAGAATTAAGGAAAATGGGAATTGGATGGGAAGGTGAAGTTGTGGTAAAAGATCAGCCATGATCTTGTTGAATTACAGAGCAGGCTCGAAGGGCCGAATAGCCTACTCCAGCTCCACTTTCTTACATTCTTATGCTCTGTCTTGCAGTTACCCCCAAGAGAAGAGACCGTCGCACTTGGATGGAGCTCGACGCTTCCGGTAACTTGGAATTTATTTGCTGATGGGATCCCTGTTCTTTTAATTAGACAAATAGAGAGTATCTCCTGCACCGTGATATCACAGTGGTTTCATTTTATCAGCCACTAACCTAATTTTGTGCACTATTTGGGGGGAGTGGGGAGCAAGTGGCCACAGCTACAATGCTGGAGTTACACAAAGATTTGGCATTTTCTACAGCGCAAGGCTGGCCAGCTTTGACAGCTGAACTCAGCGACAGAGGTAAGACTAACACCAACTGCATTAGACAGGTTAAAATTTATCAGAGATTGCATTGGGTTAATTACTGGGGGATCGGGGCAGGAAGCCATTTGTTCCTGGAATTGTGGAATCTTACAGCACAGGAGGACCCCATTCAGCTCATCGAGTCTGTGCTAGCTCTTTGAAAGAGCTATCCAGTTTGTCCCACTCCCCTGCTCTTTCCCCATAGCTCTGCAATTTTGAGATGTAATTCTCTTTTAAAAAGTTACTATTAAATCTGCTTCCAGTACCTTTTCAGGCAGTGGATTACAGATCATTATAACTGTTGTTGGTTAATTAATGAGGGGGTTATTGCATTAATTAGAGTCATAGAGTAATTTCTGACACAGAAGGAGACCCTTTTCTTTCACAAAAACACCATTTTGGGGTCCAGTACATGAGTAATTTGGGACATGACTTGTGGGGACGGTCGTGTGTTTTCCACACCTCAAGTCTGAGTCTGTTGTAGACTCATTGATGGAGATTGTTTGCTGTGATTGGTCAATGTCTCCATTATCATTGTGTCATGTGACTACCAGAATGGTAGAAGGTGAACGAGATGGTGTTTTTTTTATTTCACAATTCCCATGTTCCTAATGAATTTGTTGGGGAGATTTGTCCTGTTCGTTAATAGAACAGTGTAGTCCTCCTTTTGTTTTCCTTTAGTCTGAAATTCAGTTTCTTAATACCAATGATGGTTCCCAGAAAAAAGCCATTCGTCCCATCGAGTCTGTGCCAGCTCTTTCAAAGAGCAATCCAGTTAGTCCCACTGCCCTACTCTTTCCCCATATCCGTGCAAATTTTTTTTTCCTTCAAGCATTTATCCAATTCTCTTTTTGAAGGCTACTATTGAATGTGTATCCCTGTATCCGTCACCCTATCAGGCTGTGCCTTCCGAATCCTAACCATTCGTTGTATAAAAACATTTTTCCTCATGTCACCTCTGGTTCCTTTGCCAGTCATCTTAAATATGTGTCCTCTGGTTACCGATCCTTCAGCCATTGGAAACAACCTTTTTTTTATTCGTTCATGGACTGTGAGAGTTGCTGGCTAGGACAGCATTTATTGCCCATACCTAACTGCCCTTAAGAAGGTGGTAGTGAGCTCCCTTCTTGAACCGCTGCAGTCCATGTGGGGTAGGTACACCCACAGTGCTGTTAGGGAGGGAGTTCCAGGATTTTGATCCAGCGACAGTGAAGGAACGGCGATATAGTTCCAAGTCAGAATGGTGTGTGACTTGGAGGGGAACTTGCAGGCGGTGGTGTTCCCATGTGTCTGCTGCCCTTGTCCCTCTAGGTGGTAGAGGTCGCGGGTTTGGAAGGTCCTGTCGAAGGAGCCTTGGTGCGTTGCTGCAGTGCATCTTGTAGCTGGTACACACTGCTGCCACTGTACATCGGTGGTGGTGGGAATGAAGGTTGAAGGTGGTGGATGAGGTGCCAATCAAGCGGGCTGCTTTGTCCTGAATGGTGTCGAGCTTCTTGAGTGTTGTTGGAGCTGCACCCATCCAGGCAAGTGGAGAGTATTCCATCACACTCCTGACTTGTGCCTTGTAGATGGTGGACAGGCTTTATTTACATTATCTAAATTCTTCTACTATTCGTTACCTAGATGGTCAAAAGCCAATGAAAATCTTTTTGCGACAACTGGCTATCCAGGCAAGATCAACAGCCAGTTACTCGTTCATCACTTGGGTCATCCCCAGGTAAGGTGCAAAATATGCATCGGCCATGTTTCTCAGCAATTAGAGTCATAATGGTACAGAAGGA
Source organism: Heterodontus francisci (assembly GCF_036365525.1). NCBI lineage: Eukaryota > Metazoa > Chordata > Chondrichthyes > Heterodontiformes > Heterodontidae > Heterodontus > Heterodontus francisci. The sequence goes on from NC_090388.1 coordinate 5,231,586, forward strand.
GGCCAGTCAGCCCATTGAGTCCATGCCGTTCTCTGCAGAGCGATCCAATCAGTCCCATTCCCTGACACTATCCCTGTAGCCCTATAAATTCGTTAATCGGTTAGAAAGAACTTGTAGTTCCTTCACGCCTCTCATGACCTCAGGATGTCCCAAAGCACTTTACAGCAAATTAAATACTTTTTGAAGTGTAGTCAGTGTTATAATGTAGGAAAGGCGGCAGCCAATTTGTACACAGCAAGATCCCACAAACAGCAATGTGATAATATCCAGATCAACTGTTATTAGGTGGTAATTGAGTAATAAATATTGGCCAGGACATTGGGATGAACTCCCCTCCTCCTTTTCAAAATAATGTCATGGCATCTTTTACATCCATCTGAGAGGGCAGACGGGGCCTCAGTTTAATGTCTTAACCAAAACACGGCACCTGCAACAGTGCAGTGCTCCCTTAGTTCTGCGCTGGGAATGTCAGCCTGGATTGTGGACTCACGTCTCTGGAGTGGGACTAGAACCCACAGCTTTCTGACTCAGAGGTGAGAGAGAGTGCTACCCACTGAGCCACAGCTGACACTAAGTTTGGCTGTTAACCAGTATGAACTGCACAGTGCCTACTGCAAACAGTCTCATCTCGCGGCCTTTCCTAAACCTTTGAATAATGTTATTGCCTTGCAATGATAGTGAGGAGGTTGGGGAGGGTGTGCAGGGTTGGGTAGAAGAAATGTTTTCAGGCAATGGGTATGGAATACACCACCACAAGTGACTGCTAAAACCATGTCAAATCATGGCATATAACAGGGAGCTAAACAAACACACAGAGAGAACTGTAAAGTGTTACAGGGTTCGTAGCCGTGGTTTTCTCTATCGGTGTCATAGGCATGAGGGGCTAAAATTGCCACCTCCAGTGGTTACATTTTGCTGATTTCCTGCATTTTCAGTACTTTCTTTGAAAAGACTGTACAGAAACTCCAAGCAACACTGCATTGATTGTTCTCTCCTAATAACACGCTTGTTAGGTTTCTCATAGCTGTTGTAAATACTATCAAATCCCTCTTTTCCTCCTCTGACATATGCACATCCTATGCATCTACATAAACACAAGCATGTTTTATGCAAACACATATCCTTCAGCACATTAAAAAACATTTCATAGGCAATGAGTTACTTTTTTGATGAAGTGTATTCACTGTTGTAGACAAATGCAACAGCCAATTTGCACACAGCAAGCTCCTGCAAATAGCAAATGGGATGATTGTTGTTATAGTTAACAGACACAGTAGTTATATTATTGGACAGAACATTAAACAGGAAATTATTGGAGCGTGTAAAAAAGGGAATGTATTAATCGTGGGGGGACTTTAATCTGCATATAGACTGGGACAATCAAATTGGCAACAGTGGTCTAGAAGATGCGTTTGTAGAATGATTTTGTTACAGTTTCTTGGAGCAATATGTTGTAGAACCGACTAAGGATAAAACTATCTTGGATCTCGTATTGTGTAACAAAACAGGGTTAATAAGTAATGTTATAGTAAAAGATCCACTGGGAAATAGTGATCATAATACCATTGAATTTCATATTAAGTTTGAAAGTGATACATTTCAATCACAAACAAGAATCTTAAACTTAAACAAAGCCAATTACAAACGTATGTGGGGAGAACTGGCTACGGTTAATTGGGTAAATAGACTGGAAGATATGACAGTAAATGAACAGTGGGAAACATTTAAAGAAACAATTCAAAGAGTTCAACAAAAGTACATTCCGTTCAAAAACAAAAACTTGTCAAGAAAGACCCACCCTTGGCTCACTCAGGAAGTTAAGGAGAGTAGTAGACTAAAAGAAGAGGCTTACAATGTTGTAAAAAAAATAGTAGCAAGTCTGAGGATTGGGAGTGTTTTAGAAACCAGCAAAGGGCCACCATAAAAGGGAAAAAGTGGAATGAGAGTAAATGAGCCAGCAATATAGAAACAAACCGTAAGAGCTTTTATAAGTATATAAAAAGGAAGAGAGTAGCTAAAGTAGATATTGGTCCCTTAGTGGCAGAGACAGGAGAAATCATCATGGGGAATGAGGAAAATGACAGGGGCATTGAACAAATATTTTGAGTCTGTCTTCACAGTAGAAGACACAAGTTCCATACCAGAAATAGGCAGCAACCTAGGGGCTAAAAAGAGTGAGGAAATTAAGGATATTGATATCAGCCAAAGGAAAAGTATTGGAGAAACTTGAGGGACTAAAATCTGACAAGTCCCCAGGACCAGATGGCCTACATCCTAGGGTTCTAAAGGAGATAACTGCAGAGATAGTGGATGCGCTGGCTATGATTTTCCAGAATTCCTTATATTCAGGAATGGTCCCGTCAGATTGAAGTTGGCAAATGTTACACCGCTTTTCAAGAAAGAAGGTAGAGAGAAAACAGGAAACTACAGGCTAGTTAGTCTTTGGGAACATACTGGAAACTGTTATTAAAGAAGTCTTAACATTGCACTTGGAAAAGCATCGTATGATTAGAACAAGTCAGCATGATTTTACTAAAGGGAGATCCTGTTTGACAAATTTGTTAGAGTTTTTTGAGGATGTAACTAGTAGGATAAAGGGGAACCAGTAGATGTAGTATACCTGGATTTTCAAAAAGCATTCGATAAGGTACCACATAAAAGATTAATAGGCAAGATAAAGGCTCATGGTGTTGGAGGTAATATATTAGCATGGATTGAGGATTGGTTAACAGACAGGAAGCAGAGAGTGGGCATAAAGGGGGCATTTTCAAGTTGGCAGGCAGTGACTAGCGGGGTGCCGCAAGGATCAGTGCTGGGGCCTCAGCTATTTACACTCTATATTAATGACTTGGATGAAGAGACAGAGAGTAATGTATCTAAGTTTGTTGAGGAAACAAAGCTCACTGGAAAGGTAAGCTGTGGGAGGATGTAGAGAGGCTGCAAAGAGATATAGGCAGGTTAAGTGAGTGGGCAACAAGATGGTAAATGGATTATAATGTAGGGAAGTGTGAAGTTGTTCACTTTGATCATAAAAATAGAAAAGCAGAATATTTTTTAAAAGGTGTGTAGCTGATAAGTGTTGATGTTCAGAGAGACTTGGTGGTACTCGTACAAGTCTAACACGCAGGTGTAGCAGGATGATAGGAAAGCAAATGGGTTGTTGGCCTTTATTGCAGGGGAATTGGAGTACAGGAATAAAGAAGTCTTACTAAAATTGTACGGGACTTTGGTGAGACCGCACCTGGAATACTGTGTGCAGTTTTGATCTCCACATTTAAGAAAGGATAGACTTGCACTGGAGGCAGTGCAGCGAAGATTTACTGAATTGGTCCCTGGGAGGAGGAGGTTGTCCTATGATGAGAGGCTGAGTAAATTGGGTCGATATTCTCTGGAGTTTAGAAGAATGAGAGGTGATCGAATTGAGACATACAAGATTCTGAAATGGTTTGATAGGGTAGAAGCTGAGAGATTGTTCCCACTGGTCAGGAACTCTAGAACACGGGGACACAGTCTCAGGATAAGGGGTCAATCATTCAGGACTGAGATGAGGAGAAATTACTTCACTCAAAGGGTTGTGAATCTTTGGAATTCTCTACCCCAGAGGGTTGTGGATGCTCCATCATTGAATACATTTAAGGCTGGGATCAATAGATTTTTCGTGTCTCAGGGAATCAAGGGATATGGGGAGTGGGCAGGAAAGTGGAATTGAAGCCCAAGATCAGCCATGATCTTATTGAATGGCAGAGCAGGCTCGATGGGCCATATGGTCTACTTCTGCTCCTATTTCTTGAGTTCATGTAGATGGAGAGATAAATGTTGGCCAGGACACTAGGCGACTGCCTCTGCTCTTCCTGCCCTGAATTTGAACAGTAATAGTGGGGTAGACTGACTAGCGTTTGTACAAAAAATCTAATTATTTTCTTTCTGCAGGCCATTATGCTCGGCTCTGCACCCGTGGCATCAGGACTGAGCTGGCATCGGACACTCCCGTTATGTGTGATTGGTGGAGATCGGAAGGTTTTGTTTTGGATGACTGAGATGTAGAAGAAAATCCTTTGGCTCTTCAGTCAGATTGTAAAATATTTTAAAGTTGTGTTCCGGATTAACTTCTACCAAATGTGTTGATGTGAATACTGACTACTTCCACAGCACTGAAATATCGGGAAGTGAGCTGAAGCTGAAAATTAAAGATTTTTCCATTCTACTTGTTAATTTTGAGTTGCATTTGCTTATAACACCAACCTGTATTTATATAGCACCTTAAACATAGTAAAATGTCCCAAGGTACTTCACAGGAGCACTTCTCAAACAAAATTTGACACTGAGCCCCAGAAGGAGATATTGGGACAGGTGGCAGGAGGTATTCTTACAGTTTTTACAGCATGGAAACAGGCCGTTCAGCCCAGCTGGTCAATGCCGGTGCTTATGTCCCAGATGAGCCTCATCCCGCACAACTTCATCTCCCCATATCAGCATATCCCTCTATTCCTTTCTCCCTCGTGTTTATCTAGCTTCTGCTATAATTCATCTATGCCTTTCACCTCAACCATTGACTTGAGTGGGCTGATTGAGTGTCAATATTGTTACGACCGACCGCTCCAGTCAAAGCCCCCAGTCAAAATATACGATTCTGATTGTGATGGGAGAAACACACTGTTAATTTAATCCCTTCCCTCCACAGATCGCCTAACATATCATTTTAAACTTTCCAAATTGAAGAAAGACCCAGCTAAATTGTACCATCTATTAACCCCCGAATGAGGCTAAGCAAACCAGGTGTCTTTAAATCAACAAATTAACTCTAATTAGGAAAACTAAATTCTTAAACACTATGAAGGTATAAACAACATTTAAAATAGAAACAATTACAGTCCTTGCAAATTTACGCTCCTGCCGGAGGTGAGAAAACTTCAATGTTGCTTGAAGTCCTCACAGCCGTCCGATGGGGAGAAAGACGTTCTTCAACAGTAGAACATTCCGTAGTCTAATTCCAGCAGCAAGTGATGTTTTCCTTCTCCAGTGATGAATTTCAACAATTAACGACTTGCAAACACTTTCAATAGAATCAATCTTTCAGAGTTTTTGAGGGATAAAAGATTGTCACAGTCTAACTTCCCTTCCTTCAGTTTAAATGATCTGAGATCTCTGTTTTGGCTTGACGTTTTGTGAATTTTGAGAGAGAATAATGAATAAACAGACTAAATTCTCTTCCTTCAGTTAAAATGGGCTGATAGCTCTTTCAGGTGCTAACACACAGCTGTCTGTCTGAGTCCTCTGTTAAAACAGGCTGTTTGCACTCTAAGCCATTTCAAAATTGATTTGTAACTAATGTGTCACTCGATGCTCAGTGCGAGTGGCTGTATCCAAGGTAACGAGAATGCACCCTTTGAATTGCAATCTCCGAATGGCTGTATCCAAGGCAACGAGAATGCATTCTTTGACGCGGTTTTTAAAGCTTGCTGCCTGAAAACAGTACAGCTCTTTTTTTCCCCGCCTTAAAGGCACACCACATTCTTCCCGTAAAAAAACCACAGGATCATAACACCTCCGCCTCTGGTGGAATGAAACGCCATTCCTGGAATGTCTTTCATTACAATGGGTAAAGAATACAAATTGAATAAACACAACTTTTTTATTTTGCTTTTTTTTTAATTCATTCATGGGATGTAGGCATCACTAGCCAGCCCAGCATTTATTGCCCATCCCTAATTGCCCTTGAGAAGGTGGTGGTGAGCTGCCTTCTTGAACTGCTGCAGTCCATTTGGGGTAGGTATACCCACAGTGCTGTTAGGAAGGGAGTTCCAGGATTTTGACCCAGCGACAAGGAACGGCAATATAGTTCCAAGTCAGGATGGTGTGTGACTTGGAGGAGAACAGGTGGTGGTGTTCCCATGTATTTGCTGCCTTTGTCCTTCTAGTTGGTAGAGGTCGCGGGTTTGGAAGGTGCTGTCCAAGGAGCCTTGATGCATTGCTGCAGTGCATTTTGTAGATGGTACACACTGCTGCCACTGTGCGTCAATGGTGGAGGGAGTGAATGTTTGTAGATGGGGTGCCAATCAAGCGGGCTGCTTTGTCCTGGATGGTGTCGATCTTCTTGAGTGTTGTTGGAGCTGCACCCATCCAGGCAATTGGAGAGTATTCCATCACACACCTGACTTGTACCTTGTAGATGGTGGACAGGCTTTGGGGAGGCAGGAGGTGAGTTACTCGCCTCAGGATTCCTAGCCTCTGACCTGCTCTTGTAGCCACAGTATTTATATGGCTACTCCAGTTCAGTTTCTGGTCAATGGTAGCCCCCAGGATGTTGATAGTGGGGGATTCAGCGATGGTAATGCCATTGAATGTCAAGGGAAGACGGTTAGATTCTCTCTTGTTGGAGATGGTCATTGCCTGGCACTTGTGTGGCGCGCATGTTACTTGCCACTTATCAGCCCAAGCCTGGATATTGTCCAGGTCTTGCTGCATTTCTACACGGACTGCTTCAGTATCTGAGGAGTCACGAATGGTGCTGAACATTGAGCAATCATCAGCGAACATCCCCACATCTGACCTCATGATTGAAGGAAGGTCATTGATGAAGCAGCTGAAGATGGTTGGGCCTAGGACACTACCCTGAGGAACTCCTGCAGTGATGTCCTGGAGCTCAGATGATCGACCTCCAACAACCACAACCATCTTCCTTTGCGCTAGGTGTGACTCCAGTCAGCGGAGGGTTTTCCCCCTGATTCCCATTGACCTCAGTTTTGCTAGGGCTCCTTGATGCCATAGTCTGTCAAATGCTGCCTTGATGTCAAGGGCAGTCACTCTCACCTCACCTCTTGAGTTCAGCTCTTTTGTCCATGTTTGAACCAAGGCAGAAGTGAGGTCAGGAGCTGAGTGGCCCTAGCGGAACCCAAACTGAGCATCACTGAGCAGGTTATTGCTAAGCAAGTGCCGCTTGATGGCATTGTTGATGACACCTTCCATCACTTTACTGATGATTGAGAGTAGGCTGATGGGGCGGTAATTGGCCGGGTTGGACTTGTCCTGCTTTTTGTGTACAGGACATACCTGGACAATTTTCCACATCGCAGGGTAGATGCCAGTGTTGGTGCTGTACTGGAACAGCTTGGCTAGGGGCGCAGCAAGTTCTGCAGCACAGGTCTTCAGTACTATTGCCGGAATATTGTCAGGGCCCAAAGCTTTTGCAGTATCCAGTGCCTTCAGTCGTTTCTTGATATCACGCGGAGTGAATCGAATTGGCTGAAGTCTGGCATCTGTAATGCTGGGGACTTCAGGAGGAGGCCGAGATGGATTATCAACTCGGCACTTCTGGCTGAAGATTGTTGCAAATGCTTCAGCCTTATCTTTTGCACTGATGTGCTGGGCTCCCCCATCATTAAGGATGGGGATAGTTGTGGAGCCACCTCCTCCAGTTAGTTGTTTAATTGTCCACCACCATTAATGGCTGGATGTGCTTAGATCTGATCCGTTGGTTATGGGATCGCTTAGCTCTATCTATCGCATGCTGCACATGCAGTTTGGCATGCAAGTAGTCCTGGGTTGTAACTTCACCAGGTTGACACCTCATTTTGAGGTATGCCTGGTGCTGCTCCTGGAATGCCCTCCTGCACTCTTCATTGAACCAGGGTTGGTCTCCTGGCTTGATGGTAGATATGCCGGGCCATGAGGTGACAAATTGTGGATGAGTACAATTCTGCTGCTGTTGATGGCCCACAGCGCCTCATGGATGCCCAATTTTGCATTGCTAGATCTGTTCGAAATCTATCCCATTTAGCATGGTGATAATGCCACACAACACGAAGGAGGGTATCCTCAATGTGAAGGCGGGACTTCATCTCCACAAGGACTGTGCGATGGTCACTCCTACCAATACTGTCATGGACAGAAGCATCTGCGGCAGGCAGATTGGTGAGGATGAGGTCAAGTATGTTTTTCCCTCATGTTGGTCCCCCCACCACCTGCCGCAGACCCAGTCTAGCAGCTATGTCCTTTAGGACTCGGCCAGCTCGATCAGTAGTGGTGCTACCGAGCAGCTCTTGGTGATGGACATTGAAGTCCCCCACCCAGAGTACATTTTGTGCCCTTGCCACCCTCAGTGCTTCCTCCAAGTGGTGTTCAACATGGAAGAGTACTGAGTCATCAGCTGAGGGAGGGTGGTAGGTGGTAATCAGTAGGAGGTTACCTTGCCCATGTTTGACCTAATGCAATGAGACTTCATGGGGTCCGGAATCGATGTTGAGGACTCCCAGGGCAACTCTCTCCCGACTGTATACCACTGTGCCACCACCTCTGGTGGTTCTGTCCAGCCGGAGGGACAGGGCATACCCGGGGATGGTGATGGCAGTGTCTGGGACATTGTCTGTAAGGTATGATTCCATGACTATGACTATGTCAGGCTGTTGCTTGACTACTCTGTGGGACAGCTCTCTCAACATTGGCACAAGCCCCCAGATGTTAGTAAGGAGGACTTTGCAGGGTTGACAGGGCTGGGTTTGCCGTTGTCGTTTCCGGTGCCTAGGTCGATGTCGGGTGGTCAGTCCCGTCTCATTCCTTTTTATTGACTTTGTAGCAGTTAGATACAACTGAGTGGCTTGCTAGGCCATTTCAGAGGGCATGTAAGAGTCAACCACATTGCTGTGGGTCTGGAGTCACATGTAGGCCAGACCAGGTAAGGTAAGGACAGTATATTTCCTTCCCTAAAGGACATTAGTGAACCAGATGGGTTTTTACAACAATCGACAATGGTTTCATGGCCATCATTAGACTAGCTTTTAATTCCAGATTTATTAATTAAATTCAAATTCCACCTTCTGCTGTGATGGGATTCGAACCCATGTCCCCAGAGAAATACCCTGGGAATCTGGGTTACTAGTCCAGTGATAATACCACTACGCCACCGCCTACCCCAATTTACAGGCAGACACTTTCCAATAATGTTAAAAATACAGCAACAAATTCCACCAGAACATTTCAGCTTTAAATTGGTTGTCCCAATAAACCCATTTTATATTTCCAAGCATAGTCTTCCAATTGTTTCGTATTTTCCTTCCAAGCGTCCTATTGTCCATCACCTCAGCCAGATGAGCTGCACAGCTCGGAGCACTGACCATGACTGGGTTTGCTATTCACTGAGAATTTTCTCGCATACCCCTTAACCTATGTGGCATCACTTGACACTGGAAAACCCTGTCCGGTATAACAGAAGCTGATTTTTTTCTTACCCTGGGTTGTCAAAGGAATTTGACAGGTTTCCTCCAACATATCAGTCTCTTTAAGACATATTGTGTTGCCAACTCTGTCCTTACAGTGCTTTAAATGAGACTTTGGGTGGGCGTCTGCCTTCTTTACCACAGTGACTTTTCTAGAGTCTATGTAAGTTTGAGCTGACCCACCAGGTTTAGACATCAAGACCATCTGTGTATTCCAGCTGTCCTGACTACGTTCATCTGAGCTGCCATAAATAAAAACAAGAAATGCTGGAACCACTCAGCAGGTCTGGCAGCACCTGTGAAAAGAGAAGCAGAGTTAACGTTTCGGGTCAGTGACCCTTCTTCGGAACTGACAAATATTAGAAATGTCATAGGTTATAAGCAAGTGAGGTGGGGGTGGGGCAAGAGATAACAAAGGAGAAGGTGTAGATTGGACAAGGCCACATAGCTGACCAAAAGGTCATGGAGCAAAGGCAAACAATATGTTAATGGTGTGTTGAAAGACAAAGCATTAGTACAGATTAGGTGTTAATACACTGAATATTGAACAGCAGCAAGTGCAAACCTGAAAAAAAACAGTGGCTAAGCAAACTGAACAAACTAAGATGAAATGAAATAAATGCAAAAAAAAGATTGTAAAAAATGTAAAAAAGAATGTAAAAAAAAAGGAAGAAAAAATAACTAAAAATGAAAGTAAAATGGGGGGCTGTCATGCTCTGAAATTATTGAACTCAATGTTCAGTCCGGCAGGCTGTAGTGTGCCTAATCGGTAGATGAGATGCTGTTCCTCGAGCTTGCGTTGATGTTCACTGGAACACTGCAGCAATCCCATCTGAGCTGTCCTTCAGCATGCATTGTACCTCTGCTTCCACTTGGGCCTGTCTGTCTGGATCCAAGCGGCAAAGATGTTTTAAAGGAATGGTTCCCCTATACCCACATCATGTGTGGTTAAGGTTGTTCATCCTGGCTTATCCCTACAAATTTTTTGACACATTGTGAAAACCCTGGTTCGGACCTCATGTTGTTTTGCCTCTCAGTGTAAAAGCCTATGGTTTAATTTTCCTCGCCATTCTGTATTCGCTAATTGGATAGTTGGAGATTCAATCTGAGAATTTCCTCGGCCTACTTCTGCCTCATCCTCACTATCCTTTTCCTTCTCCACAGTCCCGATTACCTGACATACCTGTACTGGCTTATCCTCCTTCTTGCTAAATAGTTCCTCTGGTATCACTGGTATGGAAACTAGTATTGCTGGTTTTATGGTAGGTTGTGGTTTTCCCACCATTTGACAGGTATTGTATATCCTACAAAATTGTCTCACATCCTTTGTAAGACCTGGCCAGTAATAATGTTTGCTTATGTGTGATTTGGTCTTCTGAATTCCCCTGTGTCCTGCAAAAGGAATGTCTTGTGCTAACCTTAATAACCTGGTCAATAATTATGTGGTGGTACTATCTGTTCAACAACTGTCCAGTCTTCATCGGCAGGTCTATGAGGTGGTCTCCATTTCCTCCTCAAAACCCTGTTTGCCATATAATAGCCTTCTGGAACTCCTTTCGCCTCAGCTTCTGACAGAGCCGTCTGTGCTATTCAGTATATCTCTGGATCAGCTTGCTGTGCTGCAATGATAGATGATCTGTTAAACATCTCATTTGGATTATCTAAATCCCCAAATAAGGTTTCAGATACTTGGCTATCTACTTGTGGTGCTCCTTTTACCTGCGACAATGGATCCTGTTTAGCCATTGCTTGGGTAACTACACACACAGGAAATATTCCTGGAACTTGTTCCTGTAATTGCTCCGGTTCCTTAATTTCACATGTTTCCTCTGTAACAATAGGAGAAACTGATATTTTTGATCCTGCCAAATCATTTCCTAGGAGTAGATCAATTTCCTTTACTGGTAAACTGTGGACAACACCGACAGTTACTATCCCAGTTATGAAGTCACTCTCTAGGCGTACTTTATACAAAGGTACGGGTATACACACCCCGCCAATTCCATTTACTAAAACTTTAGCGTTCAAGGCGCTCTCTGATGGAAACCTTGTATCTTTCCCCAGCAAGAGCGTTTGGGTTGCTCCTGCATCCCTGAGTATAATGACAGGTTTTCCTGCTTCACTTACAGGACACGGAGTTATTCTTCCCTTTGACAAAAATTCATTATAACTCTCAAGTATTTTATTCTTAACCTCTATATTCCTCTTAGTTTTCGTATCTGGTTTCACATTCTTCTTCTTCTTTGGCCTCCTTGTCTCGAGAGACAATGGGTAAGTGCCTGGAGGTGGTCAGTGGTTTGTGAAGCAGCGCCTGGAGTGGCTATAAAGGCCAATTCTAGAGTGACAGACTCTTTCACAGGTGCTGCAGATATAATTGGCTGTCGGGGCTGTTACACAGTTGGCTCTCCCCTTGCGCTTCTGTCTTTTTTCCTGCCAACTGCTAAGTCTCTTCGACTCGCCACACTTTAGCCCCGCCTTTATGGCTGCCCGCCAGCTCTGGCGATCACTGGCAACTGACTCCCACGACCTGTGATCAATGTCACAGGACTTCATGTCGTGTTTGCACACGTCTTTAAAGCATAGACATGGACCGTCGGTGGGTCTGATACCAGTGACGAGCTCGCTGTACAATGTGTCCTTGGGGATCCTGCCATCTTCCATGCGGCTCACATGGCCAAGCCATCTCAAGCTCTGCTGGCTCAGTAGGGTGTATATGCTGGGGATGTTGGCCACCTTGAGGACTTATGTGTTGGAGATACGGTCCTGCCACCTGATGCCAAGGATTCTCCGGAGGCAGCGAAGATGGAATGAATTGAGACGTCGCTCTTGGCTGACATTTGTTGTCCAGGCCTCGCTGCCTTAGAGCAAGGTACTGAGGACACAGGCCTGATACACTCGGACTTTTGTGTTCCGTGTCAGTGCACCATTTTCCCAAACTCTCTTCCCACATTCACAGCTGTCGTTAAAGCGATAGTCTGGTCTGCTATACTCTCAGTCAGAGTCTTTTCCTCTGCACTAACTTTGCGTACCCTAACAAGTCCTATGGGTTTACCTCGCAATTTCTAGCACTCTGAACGAAGATGACCCGTTTTGTTGCAATGATAACACTTTGGCTTGCGAACCTCACTTCTACCCTCAGCACCTTCCTTTCTGACCTGAGGAGGTGATCCTGGGGCATTCCCAGCTGTTCCTTCTTGTCCCCAGCTACTTGTCTTCTTTTCACCCTCCCACTTTCTATCCTTCTCGGGTTTATGGGGGTGATGGACAAAATAGCTTGGCTTATTCACAAGCTCAAAATCATCAGCAATCTCTGCTGCTTGCCTAGCTTTCAGAACTTTCAGGTTATCTATATGAGTTCTCACTACAGAAGGAATAAAGTTTTTAAACTCTTCTAAGAGAATCAATTTTCGAAAGTTTAGATTTAGATTTAGATTTAGAGATACAGCACTGAAACAGACCCTTTGGCCCACCGAGTCTGTGCCAACCATTAACCACCCATTTATACTAATCCTACACTAATCCCATTATCCTACCACATCCTCACCTGTCCCTATATTCCCCTACCACCTACCTATACTAGGGGCAATTTATAATGGCCAATTTACCTATCAACCTGCAAGTCTTTTGGCTGTGGGAGGAAACCAGAGCACCCGGAGGAAACCCACGCAGACACAGGGAGAACTTGCAAACTCCACACAGACAGTACCCAGAATTGAACCCGGGTCGCTGGAGCTGTGAGGCTGCGGTGCTAACCACTGCGCCACTGTGCCACCCTTCAATGCCCGTATCCAATGGTCAAAATTCATTTGCTTCACCCTCTCAAATTCTAAATAAGTCTGCTCAGCCAATCTCCGCATGTTCCTAAACTTCTGACGGTAAGCTTCAGGGAGTAACTCATACGCAGCAAGAATAGACTTTTTTGCCATCTCATAATCTGCAGAAACCTCTTCGGGAAGCATGGCATAAGCATCATGAGCTCTGCCTCCCAGCCTGCCCTGCATGAGCAATGTCCAGCTTTCTTTCGGCCATTTCATCTGTTTGGCTATTCTTTCAAAAGATATGAAAAATGCCTCTACGTCCCTTTCCTCAAACTTAGGAAGAGCCTGTATAAATTTAAACAACTTCTCGCTGGGTCCTGATCTAAATTCAGATTCTTCCTGACCCGAATTTTCCCTGGATTTAAGACTACCCCATAGTCTTAGTTCCATCTCTTTTCCGCATTTCCCGGCGGAGCAGCAGGAGAAGGTAGCGACTCTTCGGTGGGTAAGTGAAGGCACCAGGAGCTGTGTTTTAAAAGTTGTTTTAAAAGTTGTACTTACTGTTTTCCTTGTGTTCAAGTTACTTTTGGCGCGGGAGGAACCGGAAGCTGGACGGCAGCAAGGACTCCTGGGTAGGTATTTTCTTTAAAGGTGCGGAGCAGAGTTAACCCGAGACACTACACATGTAGTGTCTCCCACCCATCCTCCTCCTCTAACCTAATAATAAGACCCTTTTTACCCTCCTCCTCTAACCAAAAAGGACTGAACAGGTAAGCTATTTCACTGTTTTTGTTAATATCTATATTTGTACTTAATTAAGGGGTAATTGAGTAAAAGAAATGGCAGCCAGGGGAGTGCAGTGCTCCTCCTGCAGTATGTTCGAGGTGAGGGGAACCTCCGGTGACCCTGCCGACTTCACCTGCTGGAAGTGCATCCGTCTCCAGCTCCTATCAGACCGTGTTAGGGAACTGGAGCTGGAGCTGGATGAACTGAGGATCATTCGGGAAGCTGAGGGGGTGATAGATAGAAGCTACAGGGATGTCGTTACTCCACAAAACAAAGGCAGCTGGGTAACAGTTAGAGGTGGGAAGAGGTCAGTGCAGGGATCTCCTGTGGTCGTTCCCCTCAGCAACAAGTATACAGTTTTAGATACTGTTGGGGGGGACGGCCTATCGGGGGCAGGCTGCAGTGAACGGGCCTCTGGCACGGGGTCCTGCACTGTGGCTCAGAAGGGAAGGAGGGAGAACGGGAGAGCACTAGTCATCGGGGACTCGATGGTGAGGAGTACCGACAGGCGGTTCTGTGGGCGCAAGCGAGACGCACGGATGGTTTGTTGCCTCCCTGGTGCCAGGGTCCGTGATGTTTGTGATCGCGTCTTCAGGATCCTTAAAGGGGAGGGGGAGCAGCCAGAGGTCGTGGTGCACATTGGCACCAACGACGTAGGAAGGAAGGGTGGCACAGATGTTAGAAGTGAGTTTAGGGAGTTAGGCTGGAAGCTGAAAGCTCGGACGGACAGAGTTGTTATCTCTGGTTTGTTGCCGGCGCCACGTGATAGTGAGGCTAGGAATAGGGAGAGAGCACAGCTGAACACGTGGCTGCAGGAATGGTGTAGGAGGGAGGGCTTCCAGTTCTTGGATAATTGGACTGCATTCTGGGGAAGATGGGACCTGTTCAAACAGGACGGGCTGCATCTGAACCAGAGGGGCACCAATATCCTGGGAGGGAGGTTTGCTAGTACTGTTCGGGAGGGTTTAAACTAGTTTGGGAGGGGGATGGGAACCGGACTTGTAGTCCAGGGACCAGTGGGTCCACTCAGAAAGACAAAGAGTGTAGTGAGGTATTGGGGAAGGTAGCACTGTCGCAGAGGACAGATGGGCACGGAGAAGGGTTAAAGTGCGTATACTTCAACGCAAGAAGCATCAGGAATAAGGTGAGTGAATTGAAGGCGTGGATGGGCACTTGGGACTACGATGTTGTGGCCATCACTGAAACGTGGATAGGTGAGGGGGAGGAATGGTTCTTGGAGGTACCTGGTTATAGATGTTTTCATAAGATTAGGAATGGTGGTAAAAGAGGTGGGGGGGTGGCATTGTTAGTTAGAAATAGTGTAACAACTGCTGAAAGAATTTTCGAGGAGGATCTGCCGACTGAGGCACTGTGGGTTGAGGTCAGGAACAGGAAAGGAGCAGTCACCTTGATGGGAGTTTTCTATCGGCCCCCCAATAGCAGCAGGGAGGTGGAAGAGCAGATTGGGAAACAGATTTTGGAAAGGAGCAGAAGTCACAGGGTAGTAATTATGGGGGATTTCAACTTCCCAAATATTGATTGGCAACTCTTTAGATCGAATAGTTTGGATGGGGTAGTGTTTGTGCAGTATGTCCAGGAAGCTTTTCTGACTCAGTATGTAGACTGCCCGACCAGAGGGGAGGCAATATTGGATTTGGTACTAGGTAATGAACCAGGGCAAGTGATAGAGCTGTTGGTGGGCGAGCACTTTGGAGATAGTGATCACAATTCTGTAGCATTCACTGTGGTAATGGAGAGGGATAGGTATGTGCAACAGGGCAAGGTTTACAATTGGGGGAAGGGTAGATATGATGCTGTCAGGCAGGAACTGAGGAGCATAAGTTGGGAGCATATGCTGGCAGGGAAGGGCACGGTCGAAATGTGGAACTTTTTCAAGGAGCAGATAGTAGGGGCCATTGATAAGCATGTCCCTGTCAGACAGGGAAGGGATGGTCATGTGAGGGAACCGTGGTTGACAAGAGAGGTTGAGAGTCTTGTTAGGAAGAAGAAGGATGCGTATATAAGGTTGAGGAAAAAGGGCACAGGCATAGCTCTGGAGGGATACAAGATGGCCAGGAAGGATCTGAAGAAAGGGATTAGGAGAGCTAAGAGAGGGCATGAAAAATGCTTGGCGGGTAGGATAAAAGAAAACCCCAAGGCCTTTTACGCGTATGTCAGAAATATGAGGATGACTAGGGGGACCGTAGGTCCGGTCAAGGACAATAGCGGGAGACTGTGTGTTGAGCCGGAAGAGATAAGTGAGGTTTTGAATGAGTACTTCTCTTCGGTATTTACGAATGAGAAGGGGTGTATTACTGAAGAGGACGGTGTGAAACAGACTGGTAAGCTCGAGGAAGTGCTCGTTAGGAGGGAAGATGTGTTGGGGTTTTTGAATAACTTGAAGATAGACAAGTCTCCCGGGCCTGACGGGGTATATCCAAGGATGTTATGGGAAGCAAGGGATGAAATTGCAGAGCCGCTGGCAATGATCTTTTCATCTTCTCTGTTGACGGGGGTGGTACCAGGTGATTGGAGGGTGGCAAATGTTGTGCCCCTGTTCAAGAAAGGGAATAGGAACAACCCTGGGAATTACAGGCCAGTTAGTCTTACTTCGGTGGTAGGCAAGTTGATGGAAAAGGTGCTGAGGGATAGGATTTCTGAGCATCTGGAAAGACACTGCTTGATTCGGGACAGTCAGCACGGTTTTGTGAGGGGTAGGTCTTGCCTCACAAGCCTGATTGAATTCTTTGAGCAGGTGACCAAGCAAGTGGATGAGGGTAAACCAGTGGATGTGGTGTACATGGATTTTAGTAAGGCATTTGATAAGGTCCCCCATGGTAGACTTATGGAGAAAGTCAGGAGGCATGGGATAGTGGGGAATGTGGCCAGTTGGATTAAGAATTGGCTAACTGATAGAAGGCAGAGAGTGGTCTTAGATGGTAAATACTCAGCCTGGAGCCCAGTTACCAGTGGCGTGCCACAGGGATCAGTTCTGGGTCCTCTCCTGTTTGTGATTTTTATTAACGACTTGGATGAGGAAGTCGAAGGGTGGGTCAGTAAATTTGCAGATGATACAAAGGTTGGTGGAGTTGTGGATACCGAGGAGGGCTATTGTCGTCTGCAAAGGGACTTGGATAGGTTGCAGTGCTGGGCTGAAAAGTGGCAGATGGAGTTTAACCCTGAAAAGTGTGAGGTCGTCCATTTTGGAAGGACAAACACGAATGCAAAATACTGGGTTAACGGTAGGGTTCTTGGGCATGTGGAGGAGCAGAGAGACCTTGGGGTCTATGTGCATAGATCGTTGAAAGTTGCAACTCAAGTGGATAGGGCTGTGAAGAAGGCATATGGGGTGTTAGCGTTCATTAGCAGAGGGATTGAATTTAAGAGCCGTGAGGTGATGATGCAGCTGTACAGGACCTTGGTAAGGCCTCATTTGGAGTACTGTGTGCAGTTCTGGTCGCCTCATTTTAGGAAGGATGTGGAAGCCTTGGAGAGGGTGCAGAGGAGATTTACCAGGATGTTGCCTGGAATGGAGAATAAGTCTTACGAGGAAAGGCTGAACATTCTAGGCCTCTTCTCATTAGAACGGAGAAGGATGAGGGGTGACATGATAGAGGTTTATAAGATGATCAGGGGAATAGATAGGGTAGACAGTCAGAAACTTTTTCCCCGGGTGGAGCAAAGCGTTACAAGGGGTCATAAATTTAAGGTGAAGGGTGGGAGATATAAGGGGGATGTCAGGGGAAGGTTCTTTACCCAGAGAGTGGTCGGGGCATGGAATGCCTTGCCTGGGGAAGTTGTTGAGTCAGAAACTTTAGGGACTTTCAAACGGCTTTTAGATAGGTATATGGATAAAGGAGAATGATGGGGTATAGATTAAATTGTCCTTGACAGAGGACAAAGGATCGGCACAACATCGTGGGCCGAAGGGCCTGTTCTGTGCTGTATTTTCTATGTTCTATGTTCTTTTAGCCTAAATTCCCTCTCTTCTCTTTCACTTTGAAGTTCAAGTTTTCTTAATTCTTTTTCCTGTTAAAACTCCAGTTTTTTCATTTCTAACTGAATCCTAGCCAATCCCACTGCATCACTCTCGGACCTTTTACCTTCTTGTCTCTCATATTCCCTTTCTTGTTCCTTGTATTGCCCTTCATCTGTATCATCATCATCATCATCGTCTACTAATTCCAGATTACTTCCAGGCTATTATGTCAATTATCCCTGCGTTTTTGGCACCTGATTTCAATTCCAACCCCAATTTCACTGCCAACTCTTTTAATTTGTTTTTAGTTAAAGTAATCAAGTCACTCAGGGAAACGTTCTGCTTTCCCAAACACTCTGCGACCACCACTAATGCCATTACAATGGTACAGACTGTGCCTTCTTATAGAAGAGACCTGGTTCTTTTAATTTCTTTGTAGTTGGTGTCCCAACAATCGAGTTTCCAATTGATATGATCCCAGACTCGACATCAATTAATATGATGCCAAATGCAAGACCCCAATTTGAATATGTTATCTCAGCAACGAATAATTAATGTGATTCCAAATGCAAGCCCTTCAGATTAGTCTGATTCTGATCCCTGACGCGAGCCACTGAATTAAATATGATTCAACTGCAAGCGAGCCTCCAATTAATATATGATTCAAATCCACAGATGAGAAACCCAATTAATATGTAATTCAAATCTCAAGCGTGCCCCCAGTTAATATGTTGTGACCGACTGCTCCAGTCAAAGCCCCCAATCAAAATATACGATTCTGATTGTGGTGGGAAAAACGCACTGTTAATTCAATCTTGTCCCTCAACAGATTGACTAACATATCATTTTAAACTTTCCAAATTAAAGAAAGACCCAGCCAAATTGTACCATCTATGAACTCCCGAATGAAGCTAACCAAACCAGGTGTCTTTAAATCAGCAAATTAACTGTTTAATTAGAGAAACTAAATTCTTAAACACTACGAAGATATAAACAACATTTAAAATAGAAAAAATTAGAGTCCTCGCAAATTTACACTCCTGCCGGAGGTGAAAAAAATCCCAATGTTGCTTGAAGTCCTCACAGCCGTCTGGTGGGGAAAAAAGGTTCTTCAACAGTAGAACAGTCCATAGTCTAATTCCAGCAGTAAGTGATGTTTTCCTTCTCCAGTGACGAATTTCAACAATTAACGACTTGCAAACACTTCAATAGAATCAATCCAACTTTAGAGTTTTTGAGGGATAAAAGATTGTCACAGTCTAACTTCCCTTCCTTCAGTTTAAATTATCAGAGATCTCTGTTTTGGCTTGACTTTTTGTGAACTTTGAGAGAGAATAATAAATAAACAGACTAAATTCTCTTCCTTCCGTTGAAATGGGCTGATAGCTCTTCTTTCAGGTGCTAACACACAGCTGTCTGTCTGAGTCCTCTGTTAGAACAAGTTGTTTGCACTCTAAGCCAGTTCAAAATTGAATTGTAACAAATGTATCTCTCAATACTCAGTCCGAGTGACTGTATCCAAGGTAACGAGAATGCACCCTTTGAATCGCAGTCTCCAAATGGCTGTATCCAAGGCAACAAGAATGCATTTTTTGACTCCATTTTAGAGCTTGCTGCCTTAAAGCAGTATGGCTCTTTTTCCAGCCTTAAAGGCACACCGCATTTTTCCTGTAAAAAAAACTACAGGATCATAACAATATCTCCAATCGTGCAGCAAGTCCCTTACTAGTGGCACTGGGAGTGCCAGCCTAGATTGTGCTGAAGTCTCTAAATTGGAACTTGAATCCACAACCTTACATACAAACATACAAATTTGGAACAGGAGTAAGCCATTTGGCCCCTTGAGTCTGCTCCAGCATTTGATAAGAACATGGCTGATCCGATTGCAGCCTCAACTTTACTTTCCTGACTACCTGCTATAACTTTTGACTCCCTTGTCAAGCAAGAATATATCTACCTCTGCCTTAAAAATATTCAAATACCCAGCCTGCACTGTTCTATGGGGAAGAGAATTCCACAAACTAACAACTCTCTAAGAGAAAAAATTTCTCCTCCTCTCCATCTTAAATGGAAGACCCTTATTTTTAAACTGTGTCCCCTAATTCTCATCTCTCCCATAAGGAGAAACATCCTCTCATCATCCACCTGTCAAGTCCCCTCAGGATCTTAGATGTTTCAGTATAACCACCTCTCATTCTTCTGAGCTCCAATGGATACAGGCCCAACTGTCCAACCTTTTCTCATAAGATCACACCTTCATCCCAGGAATCAGTCGAGTGAACCTTCTCTGAACCACTAATGCAATTATATCCTTTCTTAAGTAAGGAGACTAAAACTGTATGCAGAACCCCAGGTGTCGTCTTACCAATGCCCTGTACAACTGTAGCAAAACTTGCCTACATTTATATTCCATTCCCTTTGCAATAAATTACAACATTCCATTTGCCTTCTGAATCACTTGCTGTACCTGTAAACTAACTTTTTGTGAATCATGTACCAGGACACCCAGATCCCTCTGTACTGCAGAGTTCTGCAATCTCTCTCCATTTAAATAATATACTGCTTTTCTATTCTTCCTGCCAAAGTGGACAAGTTCACATTTTCCTACATTATACTCCATCTGACAAATTTTTGCCCACTCACTTAACCTTTCTATACCCGTTTGCAGACTCCTTATGTCCTCTTCACAACTTACTCTCTTACCTACCTTTGTGTCATCGGCAAATTTACCTACCATACATTTGGTCCCTTCATCCAAATTATTGATATAGATTGTAAAAAATAGCCAGCATTTATTGCCCATCCCTAATTACCCTTGAGAAGGTGGTGATGAGCTGCCTTCTTGAACCGCTGCAGTCCATATGGTGTAGGTACACCCACAGTGCTGTTAGGAAGGGAGTTCCAGGATTTTGACTCAGCGACAGTGAAGGAGCGCCCATATAGATCCAAGTCAGAATGGTGTGTGACTTGGAGGGAAACTTGTAGATGGTACACACTGCAGCCATGGTGCACCAGTGGTGTAGGGAGTGATGTTTAAGGTGGTGGATGGGGTGCCAGTCAAGCAGGCTGCTTTGTCCTGGATGGTATTGAACTTCTTGAGCTTTGTTGGAGCTGCACCCATCCAGACGAGCGGGGAGTATTACATCACATTCATGACTTGAGCCTTGGTGGACAGGCTTCGGGGAGTCAGGAGGTGAGTCATTCACATGAGAATACTCAGCCTCTGACCTGCCCTTGTAGCCACAGTAGAAATGTAAGCCACCAGATGAGAATCCATCCAATAAGGAAATGATTTTGAATCTCTGAGCTTGAACATCAGATTATCTGGAATCTGTTCAACTATTCAGACTCGGGTGAAGTGGAATATTTTAACACAAATTGTTATGAGATGATCATTAGATGTTTGGAGCATTTAATTCCAGATAAATACATACTTGTGTTCCTTCAGGAATTTCCCAACAACTGTCTTCAATAGTGATGATAGCATTACTTTAAAAAAATCCAAGGAGAAATTGGAACAAGTATGGGAGAATTCAACAGTAAACCTCCCACAAAGTGTAATTTGTGTCACTGGATATGTTCTGGTACCAAACATGGTTATGGAAAAAGTGTCAGACTCTATCCCTAGAAGAGCCATCAGCTGCTCTGTTTTTGAGCTCACTTGGGTCCAATTAGATTACCAAAGGCCTGGGGATCACTTAAATTCAATAGGATGATGGTTAATTATATTTAGGCCAAATTGTTAATTATTCCGATGCAGTCTGATGTGATCCAACTATAACATCTCTCAGCCAGAGTTGTATGAGTGTTATTGCTAAAGATAGCGCTCACTGTACTTGTAACTGGAGCGTGTTTGCATTCATTTTAACTATTGAACTGTTACCAAAGAAGAAACACTGCAAACCAATCACAGCTCAGTGATAATTAAGAAATTAATATTTTTCCAATTCCGTTCACACATCCAATTGCAACAGTTTAGAAGGAATATTAAATGTTATGTACTGACACGTAGACACGAAAAACTTTACATGGAAGATATTTCCAGGATTTTCCTCGTGGATCCTGATCAGCTGCCCTAACTCTGACGGAAGATCGAGGGGGGAAATTCTGGATAGATACCAAAACAGAATTTCTGCTGATTTGCCACCAAATTTATGGTGGGAAATTCTGGCATGTTTTATAGCTCCCTTAGATAGATATATTGACCTTGGAAGAAGTGCAATGCAGATTCATCAGTACGTTAGCAGTACTCCAAGGTAAGATTATGAGCAGAGATTTGATAAACTAGACTTGTATTCCCTGGAATACAGAAGGTTTAAGGGTGATTTGATTGAGGTTTTCAGGATTTTGAAAGGAATTGATAGAGTAGATAAAGAGAAACTTATTCTATTGGTGGGGGAGGCTAGGGCAAGGGGACATAACCTTAAAATCAGCAAGGCCATTCAGGAGAGAAGTTAGGAAACACTTCTTCATGCAAAGGGTGGTGGAAATGTGCAACTCTCTCACACAAGAAGCAGTAGTTGCAAGCTCAATTAATAATTTAAAATCTGAGATTAATAGATTTTTGCTTGCCAACGGTATTCAGGAATATGGAACCAAGGCAGATGGTTGGAGTTAGGATACAGAAAAGCCATTCTCTAATTTTATGATAGAACAGGCTCAAAGAGAAGAATGGTCTTTTCATGTTCTTATGCTCCTTTAGTCTCGTGTGATGTTCAACTAGCTTGAAAGGGTTTACAATTCTGATTGTAATGGTACATCTGTAGTTTCTGTTTGGTTGTGTTGCTTTTTCAGCGCAATTTGCCCGAAATTGACCAAACCAGCGTAAAGATTTTTTTATTTGTTTGTGGGATGTGGGGATCACTGGCTTGGCCAGCATTTATTGCCCATCTCTAATTGCCCTTGAACTGATTGGCTTGCTAGGCCATTTCAGAGGGCGTTTAAGAGTCAACCACATTGCTGTGGATCTGGAGTCACATGTAGGCCAGACCAGCTAAGGATGGCAGATTTCCTTCCCTCAAGGACATTAGTGAACCAGATGGGTTTTTACAACAATCGACAATGGTTTCATGGTCACCACTAGACGAGCTTTTAATTCCAGATTTATCAATTGAATTCAAATTTCACCATCTGCCATTGAGGAATTTGAAGCTCAAGTTATACGCAGCCCAAATCGAGATTCCGTGATCTATAAGTTGTTTTAAGAAAAACATTTCACTGGAAGCCAGCCCTGTCGACAAAACTGGCCACAACTCCAGATTGAAATAATGAGCACGGCGAGTTTTCGCTTATTGCGGCTGGTTGCAATTCTCAAGGAGGCTCTTCAAATTTTAGGTGCAGGGGCACCATTAGGCACCTTTTAAAGTTTCTAAATATTAAAATACATAAATTACTAATAAACTGACTAATGTACACTAGTTTTTTAAAGTCATTTTCAGTGATTTTAAATTGGGTTACTCGAGGTAACGCTTATTAAAAATGCATATTTCTGGTAATAAACCCATTTTCAGTGGTACTAGTAAAACTGCATCAGGTTACCACTCTTAAGGACATCAAGGAATATTTTTTATTGGAAGGAGAAATAAACAATTATGTTCCATTACACTCTACCTGATTACGCTGGTGCATGAAAGATTTTACATTTGTGATTATACAATGAGCTTGGGCAGAAATTTGAACCATAATTTCACTTTCGGAAACAATAGAATTTCTCACGCAATTTACACAGAGGTTGCCGATTGTGTCCAAAGCAGAAACTCCAGTCCTGTCTCCAGGTTTTGGAAATAATGTTATAGATGGAGAGCTACAGAGAGAGAAACACATATATAAATTTGTAATTATTAAAAGTCTTGAATATAGTGTGCAGTTCCTGTAAGGGTCACTTACTTCGTGTAACACTTTCCCTGTCATAACCTTCTTGCTAGTGTGCCTATTATTACAAAACAGCCTATCCTCCAATTCCCTGGGAAATCTGCCAAAAAATATAGAAAGACTTGCATTCATGCAGCATCTTTCACAACCTCAGGACGTCCCAAAGCACTTTACAGCCAACGGCGTACTTTTGAAATGTAGTCACTGTTGTAATGTACTAAATACAGCATACAATTTGCACGCAGCAAGCTCCCACTAACAACGTGATAATGACCAGATAATCTTCAGTAATTTTGGTTGAGGGATACATATTGGCCAGGACACCAGGAATAACGCCCATGCTCTTCAAATAGTGGCCGTTGGATATTTTACATCCACTAAGAGGGCTGACAGCACCTCAATTTAACATCACACCTGAAAGACAGCACCTCCGATAGTACAGCACTCCTTCAGTACTGCACTGGGAGTTTCAGCCTAGATTTTTGTGCTTAAGTCTTCGGAGTGGGGACTTGAACCCACACTCATCTGACTCAACAGGCAGGAGTGTTACCCACTGAGTCACGGCCGAACAATAAAAACAGAGTACATTTGGGAAGCATTTCCTGTTCAGCACATTTCCTGTCTGTCACACTTTAGGTCTTATTGTGTCATGCTTTTTAAAGAGACAAAGAGACATAGGCAGTCATTCAGAATGTAGAGAAACTCTTCAAAACCAAAAATTGTTGTTTGTGGGCTATTGCTACGCTCAAATTCACTGCCACATTTGACTATTTAACAACAGTAGCTGAACTTCGAAAGTGTTCTGTTGCTTGCAAAGGCCTTTGGGATGCCTTGACATGAAAGTCTGTATAGAAATGTTTCTTTGTTTCTGTGTTTTGTAAAATAATTTCTTTGTTAACTGGTCAAGGAGCGTCTTAGAGGAGAGAGATGTTCAGAGAGGAAATTCCAGAATTTAGGGCCCAGGCCACCAATGATGGAGCGATTAAAATCAGGGATAAGCAAGAGGCCAGAATTGAGCCCAGATGGAGATTGGTGCCCTTAGATTTCAAAAATGCCATGTGCACAAAGTGTGCCTATGTTACATTGAACATGTGTGGGTTAATAGAAATCCACTCACCTGTTTTTGGGGCTATTCAATTTCGCCCCAATAATTTTATTTATTACATGTTTAAAAAGGGAGCGAAGGAAAGACCGAATAATTACAGGCCAGTCAGTCTAACCTCAGTAGTGGGCAAGTTATCAGAATCTATTCTGAGAGACAGGATAAACTGTCTCTTAGAAAGGCACAGGTTAATCAAGGATAGTCAGCATGGATTTGTTAAGGGAAGATCTTGTTTGACCAACTTGTTCGAATTTTTTGAAGTAACAAGGAAGATAGATGAGGATAGTGCAGTTGGTGTGGTCTACATGGATTTTAGCAAGGCTTTTGACAAGGTCCCACATGGCAGACTGGTTAAAAAATAAAATCCCACGGGATCCAGGGAAATACAGCAAGGTGGATACAAATTGGATCAGTGGCAGGAAACAAAGAGTAATTGTTGACAGGTGTTTTAGCAACTGGAGGGCTGTTTCCAGTGGTGTTCCACAGGGCTCAGTACTGTGTCCCCTGCTTTTTGTGGTATATATTAACGATTTGGATGTAAATGTAGGGGGCATGATCAAGAAGTTTGCAGAAGACACAAAGATTGGCCTTGTGATAGATAGCGAGGAGGATAGCTGTAGGTTGCAGGGAGATATTGATGGTCTGGTCTGAAAGGCAGAAAAGTGGCAAATAGAATTCAACTTGGAGGTGATGCATGTGGGGAGGTCCAACAAGGCAAAGGAATACATGATTGATGGGAAAATACTAAGAAGTGTAGACCAAGTGAGGGACCTTGGAGTGAATGTCCACAGATCCCTGAAGGTAGCAGGACAGGTCGATAAGAAGGCATATGGAATCCTTTCCTTTATTAGCAAAGGTATAGAATATAAGAGCAGAGAAGTTACAGTGGAACTGTATAACTCATTGGTTAAGCCACAACTTGAGTACTGTGTGCAGTTCTGGTCACCTCATTACAGAAAGGATGTAATTGCACTCGAGAGGGTACAAAGGAGATTTATGAGGATGTTGCTAGGACTGGAAAAATGCAGCTATGAGGAAAGATTGGATCGGCTGGAGTTGTTCTCCTTGGAACAGAGAAGGCTGAGGGGAGATCTGATTGAAATGTACAAATTTTGAGGGGCCTGGATAGAGTGGAGGTGAAGGGTCTATTCACCTTAGCAGAGGTCAGTGACGAGGGGGCACCGATGTAAAGTGATTGGTAGAAAAATTATAGGAGAGATGAGGAAAATCCTTTTCACCCGGAGGGTGGTGGAGGTTGGAACTCACTGTCTGAAAGGCTAGTTGAGGTTGAAACCCTCAACTCATTCAAAAGGAGTCTGGATATGCACCTCAAGTGCCATAATCTGCAGGGCTATGGACCAAATGTTGGAAGGTGAGATTAGAATGGGTGGATCATTTTTCGGTCAGCACAGACACAATGGACCAAGTGGCCTCTTTCTGTGCTTAAACTTTCTATGATTTCTCTGAGGCTGAGGAGGTTACAGAGATAACCGGGGCTGCTGTTGGGTTCTCAGGTTTTTGAGGGCTGTATCAGCTTTTTTTGAAGCTTTGTTTATTAGGTGGATTCTATTATAGCCAGGAGATTCACTTTGCTTGAATACTACCCAGGCAGTGAAGATAAAAATATATCCTTTCTACTCGCTTCAGTCTCTCCTAATAATTTGATAAATGCTTAAAAGGAAAATGCTTGTTTATCTTTAATGAGATTGCATCTTCACCGTTTACATTGCAAAACATGTGTTGTCTCTGTGCTTTGGGAGTTGTGACCCGAGTAAACACGGTGGAATTCACAGAAACGAACAAGTGAATTTGCCATTAACTGAGACTATGATCAGAAAAAGAGGTTTTTGGACACTATTACAAAAGCAAAATGCTGCGGATGCTGGAAATCTGAAATAAAAACAGAAATGCACAGCAGGTCAGCCACCCTTTCCTTTGGTTCTTTTCCTCCCCCTTTCCCTGCCTCTGTACTTGCTTAGAAACATAGAAAAATAGGAGGTTCTTTTTATTCATTCATGGGACGTGGGCTTCGCTGGCTAGGCCAGCATTTATTGCCCACCCTTAATTGCCCTTGAGAAGGTAGTGCTGAGCTGCCTTCTTGAACCACTGCAGTCCATTTGGGGTAGGTACACTCACAGTGCTGTTAGGAAGGGAGTGAAAGAACGGTGATATAGTTCCAAGTCAGGATGGTGTGCGACTTGGAGGGGAACTTGCATTTGCTGCCCTTGTCCTTGTAGTTGGTAGAGGTCACGGGTTTGGAAGGTGCTAAGAAGCCTTGGTGAGTTGCTGCAGTGCATCTTA
The DNA here is from genome assembly GCF_036365525.1 of Heterodontus francisci. Lineage (NCBI taxonomy): Eukaryota > Metazoa > Chordata > Chondrichthyes > Heterodontiformes > Heterodontidae > Heterodontus > Heterodontus francisci. The sequence continues at coordinate 5,258,595 of NC_090388.1, forward strand.
TAGATGGTATACACTGCTGCCACTGTGCGTCGGTGGTGAAGGGAGTGAATGTTTGTGCATGGGGCGCCAATCAAGCAGGCTGCTTTGTCCAGGATGGTGTCGAGCTTCTTGAGTGTTGTTGGAACTGCACCCATCCAGGCAAGTGGACAGTATTCCATCACACTCCTGACTTGTGCCTTGTAGATGGTGGACAGGCTTTGGGGAGTCAGGATATGAGTTACTCGCCTCAGGATTCCCAACCTCTGACCTGTTCTTGTAGCCACGGTATTTACATGGCTACTCCAGTTCAGTTTCTGGTCAATGGTAGCCCCTAGGATGTTGATAGTGGGGGATTCAGCAATGGTAATGCCATTGAATGTCAAGGGGAGATGGTGAGATTCTCTCTTGTTGGAGATGGTCATGACCTGGCACTTATGTGACGCGTATGTTACTTGCCACTTATCAGCCCAAGCCTGGGTATTGTCCAGGTCTTACTGCATTTCTACATGGACTGCTTCAGTATCTGAGAGGTCACGAATGGTGCTGAACATTGTGCAATCATCAGCGAACATCCCCACTTCTGACCTTATGATTGAAAGAAGGTCATTGACGAAGCAGCTGAAGATGGTTGGGCCCTTTGAGCCTGTTCCGCCATTCAATATGATTATGGCTGATCATCCAAACTCAGTACTCTGTTCCCGCTTTCTCCCCATATCCCTTGATCCCTTTAGCCCTATTAGAACTATATCTCTTTCTTGAATATATTTAATGATTTGGCCTCAACTGCTTTCTGTGGTAGAGAATTCCCCAGGCTCACCTCTTGCGGGGTGAAGAAATCTCTCCTCATCTCAGTCCTAAACGGCTTACCCCGTATCCTTAGACTGTGACCCTTGGTCTTGGACTCCCCCGCCATCGGGAACATCCTTCTTGCATCTAGTCTGTCCAGTCCTGTTAGAATTTTGTAGGTTTCTATGAGATCCCCTCTCATTCTTCTAAACTCTAGCGAATACAAGCCTAATCAACCCAATCTCTCTTCATACATCAGTCCTGCCATCCCAGGAATCAGTCTGGTGCACCTTCGCTGCATTCCCTCCATAGCAAGAACATCCTTCCTCAGATAAGGAGACCAAAACTGCACACAATACTCCAGATGTGGTCTCACCAAGGTCTTGTATAATTGCAGCAAGACATCCTTGCTCCTGTACTCGAATCTTCTCACTATGAAGGCCAACAGACCATTTGCCTTCTTAACTGCCTGCTGCACCTGCATGCTTACTTTCAGCGACTGGTGCACAAGGACACCCAGGTCTTGCTGCACCTCCCCCTTTCCCAATCTATCGCCATTCAGATAGTAATCTGCCTTTCTGTTTTTGCCACCAAAGTGGATATCCTCACATTTATCCACATTATACTGCATCTACCCACTCACTCAACCTGTCCAAATCACACTGGAGCTTCTCTGCATCCTCCCCACAGCTCCCATTCCCACCCAGCTTTGTCGTCTGCAAACTTGGATATATTACATTTAATTCCCTCATCTATATCATTAATATATATTGTGAATAGCTGGGGTCCTAGCACTGATCCCTGCGGTACCCCACTAGTCACTGCCTGCCACTCAGAAAAAGACCCGTTTATTCCTACTCTTTGCTTCCTGTTTGCCAACCAGTTCTCTATCCATGTCAGTACCTTACCCCCAATCCCATGAGTTTTAACTTTGCACATTAATCTCTTATGTGGGACCTTATCGAAAGCCTTCTGAAAGTCCAAATACACGCATCCACTGGTTCTCCCTGATCTATTCTCCTAGTTACATCCTCAAAAAGTTCCAGATTTGTCAAGCATGACAAATGGATTTCGTAAATTCATGTTGATTTTCTGATCCTGACATTGTTTTTCAAGTGCTTTGCTATTACATCCTTTATAATGGACCCTAGCATTTTCCCAACTACTGATGTCGGTCTAACCAGTCTATAATTCCCTGTTTTCGCTCGACCTCCTTTTTTAAATAGTGGGGTTATGTTTGCTATCCCCCAATACGTTGTAACTGTTCCAGAGACTCTAGAATTTTGAAAAATGACCAGCAATGCATCTACTTAAAACCTATTACTTTTCTAACTTTTTCCAATTCTGAGAAAAGGTCATTGCCCTAAAACATTAACACTGTTCTTCTCTCCAAAGATACTGCCCGACCTGCTGAGTATTTGCAATATTTTCTGTTTTTGAACACAGAATCACAGAATGTTTACAGTGCAGAAGGGGGCCATTCAGTCCATTGTGTCCACACTGGCTCTCCGAAACATCAATTCACGTAATGCCATTCCCCTGCCTTCTCCCCGTAACCCTGCATATTCTTCCTTTTCATATAACTGGCCAATTCTCTCTTGAATGCTTCAATTGAACCTGCCTCCACCACGTTCTCAGGCAGCGCATTCCAGACCTTAACCAGCACTGCCTAAAAAAGTTTTTCCTCATGTCGCTTTTGCTTCTCTTATCCATTACTTTACATCTGTGCCCTCTCATTCTCGATCCTTTCACGAATGGGAAGTTTCTCTCTATCTACTTTGTCCAGACCCCTCATGATTTTGAATACCTCTATCAAATCACCTCTCCTTTTTCTCTCCTCCAAGGAAAACAGTCCTAACTTCTCCAATCTACCTTCATAACTGAAGTTCCTCACCCCTGGAACAATTCTTGTGAATCTTTTCTGTATTCTCTCTAATGCCCTCACCTCTTTCCTAAAGTGTGGCACCCAGAACTGGAGGCAATGCTCCAGCTGAGGCCAAACTAGTGTCTTAAACAAGTTCAACAGAACTTCCTTGCTCTTGTACTCTATGCCCCTATTAATAAAGCCCAGGATACTGTATGCTTTATTAACCGCTATCTCAACCTGTCCTGCCACCTTCAATGACTTATAGAGATACAGCACTGAAACAGGCCCTTTGGCCCACCGAGTCTATGCAGACCAACAACCACCCATTTATACCAGTCCTACATTAATCCCATATTCCCTACCACATCCCCACCATTCTCCTACCACCTACCTACACTAGGGGCAATTTACAATGGTCGATTTACCTATTAACCTGCAAGTCTTTGGCTGTGGGAGGAAACCGGAGCACACGGCAGAAACCCACGCGGTCACAGGGAGAGCTTGCAAACTCCACACAGGCAGTACCCAGGTCGCTGGAGCTGGGAGGCTGCGGTGCTAACCACTGCGCTGACCCAGATCCTTATGCACACGTACACCCAGGTCCCTCTGCTCCTGCACTCCCTTTAGAATTGTACCCTTCAATTTATATTATCTCCCATGATCTTCCTACCAAAATGAATCACTTCATCTGCCACCTGTCCGCCCATTCCACCAACTTCTCTATGTCCTTTTGAAGTTCTACACTATCCTCCTCATAGTTCACAATGCTTCCAAGTTTCATATCATCCACAAGCTTTGAAATTGTGCCCTGTGCACCAAGGTCTAGGTCATTAATATATATCAGGAGAAGCAAGGATCCCAACACTGACTCCTGGGGAACTCCACTACAAACCTTCCTCCAGCCTGAAAAACATCCATTAACCACTACTCTTTGTTTCCTGTCCCACAGCCAATTCCATGTTGCTACCGTCCCTTTTAATCCATGAGCTATAACTTTGCTCAAAAGTCTGTTGTGTGGCACTGTATCAAATGGCTTTTGAAAGTTCATGTGCCCCACACCAACTGCATTGCCCTCATCAACCCTCTGTTACCTCCTTAAAAAACTCCAGCAAGTTAGTTAAACATGATTTTCCCGTACGAAATCCATGCTGGCTTTCTTTTAATTAATCTGCAATTGTCCATGTGACTATTAGTTTTGTCCCAAATTATTCTTTCTGGAAGTTTTCCCACCACCGAAGTTAAACTGACTGACCTGTAATTGTTGGGCTTATCTTTACACCCTTTTTTGAACAAGGGTGTAACATTTGCAATTCTCCAGTCCTCTGGCACCACCCCCGAGTCTGAGGAAGACTGGAAAATTATGGCCAGTGCTTCTGTGATTTCCACCCTCACTTCCCTCACTATCCTTGGATGCATCTTATCTGGTCCTGGTGCTTTATCCACCTTAAGTACTGACAGCCTATGTAATACGTCCTCCTTATCAATTTTAAACACTTCTAGTGTCTGAATTAAGAACATAAGAACTCAGAGCAGGAGTAGGCAATTCAGCCCCTTGAGCCTGCTCCGCCATTCAATACGATCATGGCTGATCTCATCTCGGCCTCAACTCCACTTTCCTGCCCGCTCCATAACCAATTACCTCCTCTTTCACCATTGTCTGGGTTGCATCTTCTTCCTTGGTAAAGACAGATGCAAAGTATTCATTTAATATCTCAGCTATGCCCTCTGCCTCCACGCGTAAATCCCCTTTACAGTCCTTAATAGGCTCAACTCCTCCTTTAACACCCTTTTACTATTTATATGCCTATGGAAAACTTTGGGATTCCCTTTGATGTTAGCTGCCAGTCTCTTTTCATGCCCTCTCTTTGCTTCTCTTATTTGCTTTCTCACTTCCCCTCTGGGCCTTCGATATTCAGCCTGGTTCTCAATCGTATTTTCTACCTGGCATCTGCCATAAGCACACTTTTTCTTCTTTATCTTAATCTCTACCTCTTTTGTCATCCAGAGAGCTTCGGATTTGTTTACCTTTCCCTTTTGAGGGAACATACATTACCTGTGCCTGAATTATCTCTTCTTTGAAGGTAGCCCATTGTTCAGCTACCGATTTTCCTGCCAAGCTTTAACTCCAATTTATTCACCCCAGCTCCATTCTTACCCCATTGAAGTTGGCTTTCTCCCAGTTAATTATTCTTACTCTGGATTGTTCTTTGTCCAGTGTTCAAAACACTGTTTTGAATATCACCAAATCATATCTTCAAAAAAATATTCCTTCTGTCACTGGTAATTTCTGGTGAAATGAGGACAATCTCTAGGTGTTGGTAAAGAAAGTTACTGCCCTTGACATCAAGGCAGCATTACACCGAGTGTGGCATCAAGGAGCCCTAGTAAAATTGAAGTCAAAGGGAATCAAGGAAAACTCTCCATTGGCTGGAGTCATACCCAGCACAAGGGAAGAGGATTGTGATTGTTGAAGGCCAATTATCTCAGCCCCACGATATCACTGAGGAGTCCCTCAGGGCAGAGATTGAAGCAGAACAATCTTCAACTGGTTTATCAATTACCTTCCCACCGTCGTAAGGTGAGAAGTGGGGATGTTTACAGATGATTGCAGTGTCCAGTACTATTTGCGACTCCACAGATAATGAAGCAGTCTGCCCGTGCACAGCAAGATATAAACAGCATTCAGACTTGGGCTGACAAGTGGCAAGTAACATTAGTACCACAAAACCGCCAGGCAATGACAATCTCCAACAAGCGAATCTAAACATCTCCCCATGACGTTCAATGCATCATCATCACTGAATCCTCCAATATCAACATCTTGGGGGTCACCCGTCACCACAACTTTAACTGGACCAGCCATATAAATACTGTAGCTACAACAGCAGGTCAGATGCTGGGTATTTTGAGGAAAATAACTCACATCCTGACTCTCCATAGACTTTCCACCATCTACAAGGCACAAATCAGAATGTGATACAATATTCCCCACTTGTCTGGAAGTGTGCAGTTCCAACAACACTCGAGAAGATCGATACCATCCAGAACAAAGGAATAAGCTTGACTGGCACCCCATCCACCGCCTTAAACATTCACTCCCTCCACCACCAGTGCAGAGTGGCTGCAGTGTGTATCATCTACAAGATGCACTGCAGTAAATCACCCAATGCTCCTTCAACAGTACCTTCCAAATCCACGACCTCTACCAACTAAAAGGGCAAAGGCAGCAAATACATGGGAACACCACCACCTGCAAGTTCCCCTGCAAGCCACACACCATCCTGACTTGGAACTATATCGCTGTTCCTTCACTGTCGCTGTGTCAAAATCTTGGACCTCCCTTACTAACAGCACTGTGCGTGTACCTACACCATATGGACTGCAACAGTTCAAGAAGGCAGCTCACCACCACCTTCTCAAGGGCAATTAGGGATGGGTAATAAATGTTGGCCTGGCCAGTGACGCCCACATTCCATAAATAAATAAGTTGCATTTATATAGCATCTTTCACAACATTAGGACAGACAATGAAGTACTTTTGAAGTGCAGTTACTGCTATCTCAGAAATGCAGTTACTGCTATAATCTCAGAAATGGTACAGCCAATCTGCGCACAGCAAGCTCCCACAAACAGCAATGTGAAAAAGACCAGATAATTTTTTTTAGTGAAGTTGATCGAGAAATAAAAATTGGCCAGGACGCCAGGGCAGAACTCCTCTGTTTTTTATAATAATCCACCAATAGATAAATATTGGTTTAATAATAAACGACTCCTCCGACAGTGCGGCACTCCCTCAGTACCGGGAATGTCAGTTCGGAATGGGATTTGAACCCAGCTACAGCTGCCGCCATCGCTATTGGCACTGCCTCCCGCTCCAGGCCCGGCCGCCATCGCTATTGGCACTGCCTCCCCCTCCAGGCCCGGCCGCCATCGCTATTGGCACTGCCTCCCGCTCCAGGCCCGGCCGCCATCGCTATTGGCACTGCCTCCCCCTCCAGGCCCGGCCGCCATCGCTATTGGCACTGCCTCCCCCTCCAGGCCCGGCCGCCATCGCTATTGGCACTGCCTCCCCCTCCAGGCCCGGCCGCCATCGCTATTGGCACTGCCTCCCGCTCCAGGCCCGGCCGCCATCGCTATTGGCACTGCCTCCCGCTCCAGGTCTGGCTGTCATTCGCCTCTCACGCTCTGACCATTAACTCCACACGGGCCTCCGAAAGTTAGCTTCCGGGTCAGGGGCCGGGCGTTGCTATCACGTGCCGGTGATGTGGTGCTGCTTCCGGTGGGCAGAATGGACGCGGACGGTCTCCCGTTGGTGGGATCCGGGATCGACCTAACCAGAGTGAGGGCCCGGGGGATCGGGAGAGGGCTAGAGAGGGGATTGGGGGTATGGAGGGCAGGAAGCCCTGTGTCAGAGCCTGGATACTGACTCACGGTTGTTTATTGTTCGAACACGGCGCAGTCAGTAATAGTCTCCCAACCTGCAACCCTCAGCCCCGCCACCCACCAACCCCCACCCAAACTCTCAACACCCCCCCACCCTCAACACCCTCCCACCCCAACCCTCAACACCCTCCCACCCCAACCCTCAACACCCCCCCTCAGCCCCACCACCCACCAACCCCCACCCAAACCCTCAACACCCCCCCACCCCAACCCTCAGCCCCGCCACCCACCAACCCCCACCCAAACTCTCAACACCCCCACCCACCAACCCCCACCCAAACTCTCAACACTCCCCGACCCCAACCCTCAACACCCCCCCACCCCAACCCTCAGCCCCGCCCCCCCCACCCCGTCACGGACCAACCCCCACCCCGTCACGGACCAACCCCCACCCCGTCACGGACCAACCCCCACCCCGTCACGGACCAACCCCCACCCCGTCACGGACCAACCCCCACCCCAACTCGCAACACCCCCCGCCCCAACCCTCAAGTCCCCCCGCCCCAACCCTCAAGTCCCCCCGCCCCAACCCTCAAGTCCCCCCGCCCCAACCCTCAAGTCCCCCCGCCCCAACCCTCAAGTCCCCCCGCCCCAACCCTCAAGTCCCCCCGCCCCAACCCTCAAGTCCCCCCGCCCCAACCCTCAAGTCCCCCCACCCCAACCCTCAAGTCCCCCCACCCCAATCCTCAACCCCCGCCCCCACCCCAACCCTCAACCCCCGCCCCCACCCCAACCCTCAACCCCCGCCCCCACCCCAACCCTCAACCCCCGCCCCCACCCCAACTCTCAACCCCCACCCTCCAACCCCCCCACCCCAACTCTTCCCCCCCCCAACTCTCCAACCCCCCCACCCCTCCAACCCCCCACTCTCCAACCCGCCTCCCCCCCAAGCTCTCAGCTCATGGACTGCACTTTCAAAACCTCTCCTCATCTTCCTCCTCTTCCATCCTGGATCTGTACTTGTAACTTAACGATATTGGAATGTTTTATTCTGTTAAAAGTGATAGCTAAATGTAAGGTTACTTTTGGCATGTCTCCTGAATTGTCTTGCCATAGTTGGCAGAATGTTGGATTAATCTTGTATTCTTCGTTGCAGGTTCCAGCAATTCAGCAGAAGAGGACGGTGGCATTTCTCAACCAGTTTATTGCACATACTGTCCGGTTTTTGAATCGGTTTTCAACCGTTTGTGAAGAGGTACTTCATGAAGTTCCTGCTCCTTTGCTTCTTGACCCACTAACTATAGATGCTTTCCTTGTCTGCTATCTAGTTTATAATTTGCCTATTCTGTAGAACTGTGTAACACAGTATATCTGGATGATGTTTCTGTCTTCACTTTTTTTAAAGTACGCAGCAATGTGGGCTACATGCAGCTAATAATTTGATTTTAGGCCATGTATCCTTGAGTCTCCCCTGTTGCTGGGCTTTATATTCAGGCCACTGTACTGGCTGCCCTCAGTTTCAACAGTAAACCATGTAAATCTGTGTACTACACATATATAGTTGTATTGTTTCTAACACTTGTACAATAGAGCGGGCAGGTCCAAACTTCTTGTCTTTGTATAGAAGGGCTATGATAGTGCAGTGATTAAGGTTCTGAACCAGTAATCCACAAGTCATGAGTTCAAATCCCAACATGGCAAGCTGTGAAACTAAATTCAATAATTTGTGTTTTAGAAACATTAAAAACCCTACTGGTTCACCAAGGTTTTCTTTTTATTCATTCATGGGATGTGGGCTTCGCTGGCTAGGCCAGCATTTATTGCCCAACCCTAATTTCCCTTGAGATGGTGGGGGTGAGCTACCTTCTTGAACCGCTGCAGTCCTTGGGGTGTAGGTACACCAATAATGCTGTTAGGAAAGAAGTTCTAAGATTTTGACCCAGCGACAGTGAAGGAACGTCGATATAGTTCCAAGTCAGGATGGTGTGTGGCTTGGAGGGGAACTTGTAGGTGGTGGTATTCCCATGCATTTGCTGCCCTTGTCCTTCTAGGTGGTAGAGGTCGCAGTTTTAGAAGGTGCTGTCAAAGTTGCCTTGGTGTGTTGCTGTAGTGCATCTTGTAGAGATGGTACACACTGCTGCCACTCTGCGTTGGCAGTGGAGGGAGTGAATCTTTAATGTGGTGGATGGGCTGCTTCGTCCTGGATGGTGTCGAGCTTCCTGAGTGTTGTTGGAGCTGCACCCATCCAGGCAAGTGGAGAGTATTCCATCACGCTCTGGACTTGTGCCTTGTAGATGGTGGACAGGCTTTGGGGAGTCAGGACGTGAGTTAATCGCTGTAGAATTCCCAGCCTCTGACCTGCTCTTATTGCCACAATATTTATATAGCTGGTCCAGTTACGTTTCTGGTCAATGGCGACTCCCAAGATGTTGATGGTGGGGCTTTCAGTGATGGTAATACTGTTGAACGACAAGGGGCAATGGTTAGATTCTTTTTTGTTGGAGATGGTCATTGCCTGGCATTTGTGTGGAGTGAATGGAGGGGATTGTACCAGCCCTGCGCCACTCTGACTTGCAGTTCCATGCTACTTAAAAGCCCTCCAAACATCTAGGGATGGGCAATAAATGCCCACATCCCAATGACATATTTAAAAATAGGTGCACACCGTGGTACTTCAGTGCTTCTGTTGATTTGTGACACTCTCTATCTGTGAATCTGATGGTCTGCTTTAGGATCTATCCACAAGTGAAGCAACAGCATGAAAAACAGGCCCATCAATTGCACCTAAAAATGGGGAATAAAATACCAAGAGGATTGAGTTGGCTTTGCCTTGTGGGTTAGATTGCCTGAGCTCAGGGGGTAGTAGTTTAGAATACTAGTGTCAGGTTCGGTTGACAGCACTTTTGCCAGAGTCACAAGGTTATGAGTTCAAGCCCCACTCCAAGACGTGAGTGCATAATCAGGCCTGATACTACAGTGCAGTACTGAGGGAGTGCTGCAGAGTCAGATCTCCCATGCTTTGGAAAAGTTGTTGAACCACGGTTCTGTTCTGGTGGATAACGTGGATGTTAAAGATTCCACGGCACAATTTTGAGAGCAGGAAGTTTTTGCTTTTCTGATCCAAAACCCACCCTCTTTTCCCCCTCTCCCAGTTCTGCCAGCCACTTCAGATTAGCTGGGCATTCCACACTTGGTTGTTTGCTTGAATACAACTGTGTGCTGCTCTATTAACCTACACGTCAGTCGCCATATTTCACAACTAATCCAGTGATTGTTGCACATTGTGATGTTTGAGAAACATGATAAGGTATTAAATAAATGTCAGTGCATTTTTGATCCTCTGTAAAAACCCACCGCATTCTCTTTGTTTCAGAAGTTTTTAATTATATACAAAGTTTTTTTTCTGTTTCAGAAGCTGGCCAGTCTTTCTCTACGTATCCAGCAAATTGAAACAACTCTCAATATTCTGGAGGCAAAGGTGAGCAGAGGTTGTCTGTGTGACTGGGAAGGGTCTCAGCATTTCACCTTGTGTGCCATGTAACTGAATCATCAGCAGTGTATAGTGACATCAGATGTGGCTGCATGTTGTACAAACCTCCTGTTCATTCCACCATGTAGAGGGGTGGGAAGTGTAGAACAGTCATAACAGATAAGCGGATGAAGGGGGAAATGCGTGTGCAGACAGAATTGGTCTCATGACAGTATGTCTGCATCACTTGCTGTTTGATTTATCTTATTTGCTCCAAGTGGTTTTGTAAGTTTTTAAAAATGTGTTCATGATACATGAACACTTCTGGCAGGACCAGCATTTACTATCCATCCCTAAATACCCCTCCTCCCCGGCACCGGATTGAGAGGCTGGCGGCTGCTGATATCTGCTTGTTCCAGGTCCCGTTTACCGGACGGTGGCGACACCCCTCCACTGCCTTTGTTCGGCGGAGAGTTTCATCTGTTGACTTTTTTTATTAAAATAAAACCACCCAGTTTGTATATTTTATACAGGATGGGAGGGTAACTAGTCTGAACTAGAATCTGGACCCAAACTAGTCAAAAGCATGAGGTGATAGCCAAAGTTCTAATTTTTGCATTCCGTACACCATCAACATTCTATGTTAGCAATCTGTCGAGGTTGTAATTGTGCTGAAGTTTTTACTTTTCATTATTGGGAAGGTGGTGAACCACTTGAACCACTGAAGTCTGTATGATGCAGGTACACCCACAGTGCTGTTCGGGAGGGAGCTCGAGGATTTTGATCCAGTGCCAGTGAAGGAACGGTGATATATTTCCAAGTCAGGATGATGTGTGTCTTGGAAGGGAAGCTTAGAGGTGTAGAGTTCCCATGCATCTGTGCTGCTTGTCCCTCTAAGCTTATGATGAGCTGTTGAAGAATCCTTGATGAGTTACTGCAGTGCATCTTGTAGATGGTACGCACTGCAGCTGGTGTGCGCTGGTGGTTTTCTTATTTTTATCTTGAGTTTTCCATACCTGATCTATTTGCTATCTCTTTATACTCTATTGTGTAGTCTTCATTTATCGTTGGGATAGATCAGGTTGTTCCAGTCGTTTAATATTTGCTCAGTTTCTTATGAAGCTGGGGTTTCGGGCTCAGGCCTGTTCATCCATCTCCATACCCTGTGGTCATTTCTAGTGGCACTTGTGAATTGTCAGATTTAGGTATTGGACTTCCATTTGGAAAACTATTGTGATTTGTTAGAATTGAGGGGTAGCAAGAGGGTAGGTTCAAACTCAAGTTGCAATCTTTTTTTTGTCATATGCATGTGGGCTTTTACTGGTGCTGTCTTTGTGTACCCTGATGTAGTTTGTAGTGTAGTAAAAGGATAGGGTCTCAGCCATTCAGCCCCTCAAGCCTGTTCCAGTGGATCATTTAGTAGAATGGGCCTATATTCTCTTGAGTTTTGAAGAATGAGATGTGATCTCATTGAAACAGGTTAAAAATCTTAAAGGACTTGACTGAGTAGATGGTGACAGACTGTTTTCTCTGGCTGAATAGTCTAGAACTAGATATCGTAGGCTCGGGATAAGCCGTCAGACATTTAGGACTGAGGTGAGAAATTTCTTCGCTCAGAGGGTTGTAACTCTTTGGAATTCTCTACCCCAGAGGGCTCTGGATACTCAGTCAATGAGTATATTAAAGACCGAGATTGATACATTTTTGGACACTAAAGGAATTGAGGTATATGGGGATCGGGTGCAAAATTGGAGTTGATGTAATGGTTGAGCCATGATCTTACTAAATGGTGGAGCAGGCTTGAATGGGGCAAAATGGCCGATTCCTGTTTCTTATGTTCTTATCGTGGCTGATGATGACTGGCAGTTGTGTTAAGTGCTGTAAACCACTTTCCGGATTTGATTGCAGCTCGCGAAGGGACCATGGCCAGCCTCCTATTTTATACCCTCCATAAACTTGAAGTCATCTAAACTCTGCTTCCTGTATTTTAACCTGCACTAAGTCCCATTAACCTATCACCCCTGTGCTCACTGGCCTAGATTGGCTCCTGGTTAAGCAATGCCTCTACTTTAAAATTCTCATTCTCAAATCCCTTCATGTTCTCACCTCTCCCTATCTCTGTTATCTCCTCCAGCCCTACAATTCTGTCAATTCTGGCACCTTGCACATCCCCAATTTTAAATACTCCAACATTGGCGGCTGTGTCTTCAGCTGCCTGGGCCCTAAACTCTGAATTCGCTCCCTAATCCTCTCTGCCTCACTACCCCTCTTTCCTCCTTTAAGATGCTCCTGAAAACCTACCTCTTCGATCAAGCTTTTTGTCATCTGCCCTATTATCTCTTTATGTGGCTCGGTGTCAAATTTGTTTGATAATGCTCCTGTGAAGTGCCTCGGGACGTTTTACTATGTTAAAGGAGCCAATGTAGGTGAACGAGTGCAAGGGCGATGGGTAAGGAGGACTTGATGGGTTATGATATCGGCAGCAGAGTTTTGGATCAACTGGAGTTTGTAGAAGGTGGAGGATGGAGGCCAGAAAATAAATGGAAAGTCAAGTCTGGAGGCGTCAATGACATGGATGAGAGTTGCAACAGCAGATGGGGTGAAGATAGGCAGTATTACTGAGGTGGAAGTGGGTGGTCTTTTTATGAAGAGGGTATGGGGTTGGATGCTCAACTCGATCAAATTAGACTGGTCTGGTTCAGCCTCAGACAGTGAGTAGGGAGTTGGAGCCTAGGGAACAGAGTTTGTGAAGAGACTGAAGAAAATAGTGATGTTTATTGAAAGGAAATTGTAGATAATTCAGCACTGGATGTCAAACAAGCAATGTCATGGATAAGGTGAGCTTAAAAGAGGGCATGAGGGGAGCTAGGAGAGAAGCTAGAGAAAATGCAAATTCAGGGTTCGGGCAGAGTGGAACCTTGGGGGAGTTTGGCTCAATGGGAAATGGGAAGCTGAGGGGACATTATAGATAGCTGAACAAATGGACTCCATCTTGGTGACAAAGAGGTTCATGAACTCTTTTCATTTGTTGGAAGTGACGGTGGAGGAAGCCCAAGAGCGGGGTTTAAGAAGATAGTTGGTAGTGGAGAGAAGTGGGACAGAGTGTTATCTTTGCACTCCGGGATGATCCTGGAGTAGTGAGCACTTTTGGCTGATGATAGACAGACCTGATAGTGCTAGATGTGGTCCAGCTTGATCTGGCAATGGATGGCTAAACCAGTTATCCATCACATACATTGAAGTAAAGGTCTGCTCGGGTCTGCAAAAAAAAAAACCCGACCAAGCCCGACAGAACCACATCCAACCCGAGCCCGTGTCCTTCCATTTCTTCCCATGCCCAGCCCGACCCAACCATCAGTTAACTTACCTTCTGTTTTTCACTTTGTTGCTGATCTCCACAAGCTTAAAATAACTGTGACAAAATCACCTTTCTAGTCCAAAAATGCCAATATCATCACCCTCTATAAAAACAAAGGTGACCGCGGTGACTGCAACAACTACCGTGGAATCTCCCTGCTCAGCATAGTGGGGAAAGTCTTTGCTCGAGTCGCGCTGAACAGGCTCCAGAAGCTGGCCGAGCGCGTCTACCCTGAGGCACAGTGTGGCTTTCGTGCAGAGAGATCGACCGTTGACATGCTGTTCTCCCTTCGTCAGATACAGGAGAAATGCCGTGAACAAGAGGTGCCCCTCTACATTGCTTTCATTGATCTCACCAAAGCCTTTGACCTCGTCAGCAGACATGGTCTCTTCAGACTACTAGAAAAGATAGGATGTCCACCAAAGCTACTAAGTATCATCACCTCATTCCATGACAATATGAAAGGCACAATTCAACATGGTGGCTCCTCATCAGAGCCCTTTCCTATCCTGAGTGGCGTGAAACAGGGCTGTGTTCTCGCACCCACACTTTTTGGGATTTTCTTCTCCCTGCTGCTTTCACATGCGTTCAAGTCCTCTGAAGAAGGAATTTTCCTCCACACAAGATCAGGGGGCAGGTTGTTCAACCTTGCCCGTCTAAGAGCGAAGTCCAAAGTACGGAAAGTCCTCATCAGGGAACTCCTCTTTGCTGACGATGCTGCTTTAACATCTCACACTGAAGAGTGCCTGCAGAGTCTCATCGACAGGTTTGCGGCTGCCTGCAATGAATTTGGCCTAACCATCAGCCTCAAGAAAACGAACATCATGGGGCAGGACGTCAGAAATGCTCCATCCATCAATATTGGCGACCACGCTCTGGAAGTGGTTCAAGAGTTCACCTACCTAGGCTCAACTATCACCAGTAACCTGTCTCTAGATGCAGAAATCAACAAGTGCATGGGTCAGGCTTCCACTGCTATGTCCAGACTGGCCAAGAGAGTGTGGGAAAATGGCGCATTGACACGGAACACAAAAGTCCGAGTGTATCAGGCCTGTGTCCTCAGTACCTTGCTCTATGGCAGCGAGGCCTGGACAACATATGCCAGCCAAGAGCTATGTCTCAATTCATTCCATCTTCGCTGCCTCCGGAGATAACTTGGCATCAGGTGGCAGGACCGTATCTCCAGCACAGAAGTCCTCGAGGCGGCCAACATCCCCAGCTTGTACACACTACTGAGTCAGCGGCGCTTGAGATGGCTTGGCCATGTGAGCCGCATGGAAGATGGCAGGATCCCCAAGGACACATTGTACAGCGAGCTCGCCACTGGTATCAGACCCACCGGCCGTCCATGTCTCCGCTTTAAAGACATCTGGAAACGCGACATGAAATCCTGTGACATTGATCACAAGTCGTGGGAGTCAGTTGCCAGCGTTCGCCAGAGCTGGCGGGCAGCCATAAAGACAGGGCTAAAGTGTGGCGAGTCGAAGAGACTTAGTAGTTGGCAGGAAAAAAGACAGAGGCGCAAGGAGAGAGCCAACTGTGCAAGAGCCCCGACAAACAAATTTCTCTGCAGCACCTGTGGAAGAGCCTGTCACTCTAGAATTGGCCTTTATAGCCACTTGAGGCGCTGCTTCACAAACCACTGACCACCTCCAGGCGCGTATCCATTGTCTCTCGAGATAAGGAGGCCCAAAAGAAAGAAAAAAGAAAGTCCAAAAATTAAATTAACATTGGAGCCACTTACCTGTGATGGAGCGTGTCCGATCCGAGCCAGAATGCTGGACCCAGAAGTGCGACCCGACCCGAACCCGACACGTCGTTGGTTTCAGGTCGGGTAGCAAGCCTTTACATTGAAGCCTCCCCCTCTTGGACATGAGGAAAGGAAGGTGGCGGGCATTCCAGGAGGAATGACTAGGATGAAAGGGATTGAGGGGTTTACTAGGGACAAGGACAACAAAGGTATCAGAGGTGAAAATTGAGCCAATTGACCGCTGCAGTAGTATTGTGGCAAATGAAGGGCCAATAGCTACAGGGTTGGGAATTTGAAAGTGGCATTGTAATTGACTTGGGAATGTTTTCCCTGGCCAAACGCAGAAGGAAATGGGGGTTGGTATGGAGGTGTGAGGGATGACTGGATAGGTTTGCTGATCAGTCAGAGTAACAGTGTAATGAAATGCTTGAAAAATAGGAACTTTAAAATTTTCAATCTTATTTCAATGCAATATTTTCCATATAATAATTAACAAGGACGAAAGATGATCTTGCAGCACGTTTTCATCAGTAACTGTTGTGATGCTGCTGGAATGTATAAATCGTGAAAGTGAAGTGGAAATAGTGTAAAATCCCAAAGAATTCCTTGGGCAAGTTAAGTGTACTGAATGGCTGGTACAGCTCATTTGTCACTGAGAGCAGAATCCAGCCCATTAAGGCTGTAAAGTGCCCAGTAGAAAGATGAGGTGCTGTTCTGGAGCTTCTAGTTTTGATTTTAGAGGTTGCAGCAACACCTCAGGATTAGCAGGTTTTACCCACCGATTTCAGTATACTGGGAGGTGGCAGCATTCCAACCTGTAGTTATATTGATTCAGTTAATGTACATGACATGAAGGTGGCTTGACTACATGGACAGATGGTACTTTTAAGCCTAGTTAACATTATTTCCCCTTCAATGTTCAAAAAGGGAACTTCACCCTCCATATCCTTTCTAAAATTGCGAAAAGTTTAGTGGTATATTTCATTGAAATGTGCTTTCTCTGAAATGATGTCAGTGACCTTATTTGGTTTGCCAGGTTTACTAACTGAGGATGGAGCAATGACTTTCTTCTGTATATGCAGTCATTTACCCTGAAAACACCTGCTAGGCCAATATTGTGTCCAATTCTGGGCATCGCATTTTGGCAAGGATGTGAAGGCCTGAGAAAGTGTGCAGAAAAGATTTAAGGGAATGGTTCCAGGGGTGAGGGACTTTGGTTATGTAGATAGATTGGTGAAGCAGGGGTTGTTCTCTTGGGGGAAGAGAAGGTTGAGAGGAGATTTCATAGAGATGTTCAAAATCATGTGGGGTCTGGACAGAGTAGATAGCAGTAAGGAGTGCAAAGTCCACCTTGACGGACTACTGTTTCTACCGAGTACTTAACTCGGGGAATTTGGCACAGTGAGAGAAGAGGTGCTGTTCTGGTATTTTACAAAACAAGGAGCGGTCTGAAAGGGGGAGTGGGAGATGAGACCTTAAAGCTGAACTTGAGGCATTAAATTAGGTGAGTGGGTAAGTGATTATTTGCGTTTTCTAGGTTTTTTCCCTCTAAATTAGGTCAGTAGATTATAATAGGACTGGGAAAATATAAGTACTGTATAGAATTTATAGCTTAACTGGTTAAACTGGTTATCATTGAATAAAGACATAATTAAATAAAATAAGGCTAGTTTAAGATATAACAGATGCTGCCAGACCTGCTGAGTATTTCCAGCATTTCTTGTTTTTATTTGATTTCCAGCATCCGCAGTATTTTGCTTTTATATTAAGATATGACGGATTGGATTGTGTGTATGGAGTGCAGAATGTGGGAATTTGTGGATAGCAAGACTGTCCCGAGCAAGCACATCTGCAGGGGATGTCTCCATCTGGAATCTCTCTGGCTCTGAGTCTTTGAGCTGGAGTACAAGTTGGAGAGACTCAGACACATAAGGGAGGGGGAGGAATTTCTGGACCGTTTTATCCAGAATACAGTCACACCCCAGAGGAAAACACAGGCTCAGGAAAGGGAGGACGGCCACAATACAGATCAAGGCAAGGCACCGTGGCTCAGAAGACTGTCCAGGGGTGAGGCAGTGGAATAGCAGTTTAGAAATGCAATAATGGGAGACACTCTAGGGCAGGGGTGTCCAACCTTTTCACATGCGGGGCTGCATTTCAATTTTTGTCCGACATTGGCCAGTGATCAAATTTCAGAAAGACAAAGGCATTAGAAATAGGGATACTGGGTAAAAGAAATTCCTCCCTTTGCCCACCGTGCACCAGCAGCGGAAAATAACTGCTGCTCGGCGTGACCCTGCACTCTGAATCGTGCATCACCACCCCCCCACCGTCTCTGCAGGCTCACCTACTCCCGCACCCCTCCCCCGACTGACAGCACTAGTCTTCCCAGCAAGTCCCGCCTTCCCCGTGCTCCTGTTCGATGAAAGTCCGCGTGTAGGCACACTTCGCAACTTTGGTGAACTTCCACATAAGTCGCACGAGTCATTCTGCCCCCAACTAGCCCCACCCCCATGCTACCAGCCCCCTTACTGCCACTTGCTGCAGGAAACGAAGACTCGTGACTGCTCAGATACAGACTGCACCAACTCTCTGTCACTTACTGCTAGCAACTGGGGCACCCAAATGGAACAAAGTCAATCTCACCCATTTCTGTTCACAAGTTATGAATGATTGGCAGGTTGTATGTTGGACAACCCTGCTCTAGGGGGACAGATAGCGTCCTCTGCAGCAAAGAACGAGAAGCCTGAAGGGTATGTTGGCTTCCCAGTGCCAGGTAAGGGATATCTCGTGGCAACTGGAGAGGACTTGGAAAGGGAGGGATAAATCCAGTTGTCATGGTCCACGTTGGAACAAATGACTTGGGTAGGAACAGGGAAGAGGTCTTGCTGAAAGAGTATCAGGAGTTTACCTCTAAATTCAAAAGCAGGACCTCAGGTGATAATCTCTGGATTATTACCTGAACCACATGAAAATTGGTATAGCAACAGACACATCAGGAGATCTAACGTGGCTAAAGGGCTGGTGTGGGAAAGAGGTGGTTCTTTTCATGAGACACTGGCGCCAGTCCTGGGGCAGGAAGGAGCTGTACCGATGGGTAGGACTCCACCTGAAGTGAGATGGACCCATTTCATAGTCATTTACAGCACAGAAGGAGGCCATTTAGCCCATCGAGTCCATGCCAGCTCTCCACAGAGCTATCCAGTTAGTCCCACTCCCCTGCTCGTTCCCCAGAGCCCTGCAAGTCTCTTTCTCTCAGGTGGTCATCCAGCTTCCTCTTGAAGTCATTGATCATCTTAGCTTCCACCACCCTTGTCCTAGTGGAAAGGGTAAAAGGGAAGTGGCAAAGACTTTAAGCTAGTAAGATGGGGGGAGGGATCTCTAAGAAACATAAGCAGCCTAAATGTAAACAAAACAGGGAAAGTCAGCCCAGAAAAGAATAATGTAAGGGAGGACATTGCTAGCAAGGGAATAAATAGAGTTATATAACAGGAGTCTAAAAAGATGATTAAAGCTGAAATGAAAGGAAATCCTATTAAAATGGGTTTAAAATGTCTCTGCAGCAATGCGCAGTGTCTAATAAAATGGGCAGCCAAAGGCAATCGGGCATTGGAAAGAACCAGCCATAGACAGCATGGATTTAACAAACAAAAATCTTGCTTGACCAATCTTATTGAATTTTTTAAGGAGGTAATAGAGAGTAGGCAATGGTAATGCAGTAGATGGAATTTATCTAGAATTTCAGAAGGCTTTCGATAAGGTGCCCCATAACAGACTAACAAATAAGATCAGAGAATGTGGAGTTGGGACAAGTGACAGAATGGATTGCTAGCTGGTTTCAAGGCAGAAAGCAGAGAATGGGAGTAAATGGCCGTTATTCAGAGTGACAGAAGGTGGGAAGTGGTGTTCCACAAGGATCTGTGCTGGGACCGCTGCTGTTCACAGTTTACATTAACAGTTTGGACTTTGGAATCAAAAACACCATTTCTAAATTTACAGATGGCACCAAATTGGGGGAGAAAGGATAAAACAAAATAAGACACCGAGCCACATAACGAGATATTAGGTCAGATGACCAAAAGCTTGGTCAAAAAGGTAAATTTCAAGGAGTGTCTTAATGGCGAAAAGCAAGGCTGAGAGGTGTAGGGAGGGTAATTCCAGAGTGTAGCGCCTTGGCAATTGAAGATGTGACCACCAGTGGTGGAGCGATTAAAATCAGGAATACTCAAGAGGCCAGAATTAGAAGAGCGTAGAGATCTCAGAGGGTTGTGGGGCTGGAAGAGATTACAAAGATAGGGGTGAGGCCATGGAAGGATTTGAAAACAAGGATGAGAATTTGAGAATCAAGACATTGCTTGACTGGGAGCCAGTGGAGGTCAGCAAGCACAGGGGTGATAGGTGAATAGGACTTGGTGCGATTAAGACATGGGCAGCTGAGTTTTGGATGACCAAGTTTACAGAGGGTAGAATGTGGGAGACCAGCCAGGAGTGCGTCCGAATAGTCAAGTCTAGAGGTAACGAAGATATGAATGAGGATTTCAGCACAGATAACCGAAGACGGGTGAAGTCGGGCGGTGTTATCGAAGAAACCATGGAAAAATTATGGCACAGAAAGAGGCCATTCAGCCCATTGTGTCTGCGCTGACCGAAAAAACTAGCTGCCCAATCTAATCCCACCTTCCAGCACCTGGTCCGTAGCCTTGCAGGTTACAGCATTTCAGGTGCATGCCCAGGTACCTTTTAAAAGAGTTGAGGGTTTCTGCCTCCACCACCGATCCTGGCAGTGAATTCCAGACACCCAACACCCTTTGGTGAAAAAGTTTTTCCTCATGTCCCCTCTAATCCTTCTACCAGTCACCATAAATCTGTGGCCCCTGGTAATTGACCTCTCCGCTAGGGGAAACCGGTCCTTCCTGTCTCCTGTATCTAGGCCCCTCATAACTTTGTAACCTCAATTAAGTCACCCCTCAGCCTCCTCTATTCTAAGGAAAACAACCCTAGCCGATCCAATCTTTCTTCATAGCTGCAACTTTCAAGGGAGGTGGAAATAGGCGGTCATAGTGATGGCATGTTTCTGTGCTGATAATACTTTAAGTCTTTTTCTGGATAGGAATTTATGTTGTACACAGATTTTCATATATAGTTGAAATTTTTTTTTTTTAATTAACAAAATGGGTAGGACATTACAAATGTGCTTTAAAATGATATTGCTTATTACTTTACTTTAGTTTACTTTAGAGATACAGCACTGAAACAGGCCCTTTGGCCCACCGAGTCTGTGCCGACCATCCACCACCCATTTTATACTAATTCTACACCATTTCCATATTCCTACCACATCCCCATCTGTCCCTATATTTCTCTACCACCTACCTATACTAGGGGCAATTTATAAAGGCCAATTTACCTATCAACCTGCAAGTCTTTGGCATGTGGGAGGAAACCGGAGCACCCGGAGGAAACCCACGCAGACACAGGGAGAACTTGCAAACTCCACACAGGCAGGACCCGGAATTGAACCCGGGTCGCTGGAGCTGTGAGGCTGCGGTGCTAACCACTGCGCCACTGTGCTTGTGAACCATTTAATTGTTCAGAGTCATGATACTTGAGACTTGTAATAGTTTATGATGAAATTCCAGTGGACTCAAGTAGTCCCCTAGATGCTAATACTGCTATATGTTGATCGAAAAACTTCACTCATTTAAAAGAAGCCAGCCAGCTGAATTATGTTAGTCAAGATGCAACATTAATATAAAGTTTGCACATTGCAATGTTAAAGCAAAATGATTTTATAGCATTTCGGAAAATCTGCTTTCCTTCATTTGTGTTTTTGTATCTCTCTCTGACGTTCTCTTTTCATGCTTCTCCTGCTGGCTTGTTCTCACTCTCTTTTTCCAAAGCATCAGAATGTTTATAGTACTTTCCCTTTAATGACGCAGTGTTGTTGCTGCAGTGATTTTACAATAATGATTTCTGTAACTTGCAAATTTGAAGTATTGAAGAAACTTTCTGGAAAGATAAAAGAACTCGTCCTCCAGAAAACAAAAATCAGAAAAACAAGTATTTAAATCAGCAAGTTGCCTCATCAAGTTCTTCAATTTGGATTCAGGAAACTCTGTCAGGCCCAGAATACAATGACCAAGGGATACAATTATTACTTGATACAGTCATAGAGTTGTAGAGCATGGCTACCCGACCCGAACCCAACCAGACACAACGACATGTCTGGTTGGGTCTGTCTTCCGGGTCCGGCGCTCGGGCCGGGTCAGGCCGGACACATTGCTGCCTTTTGGTCAGGGAGGTAAAAGCTTCAAAATTTGAACAGCCAGGACGTCAAGGCGGGAAACGTGCATCCGGACTCCACACTAGTGTGCAGTGAGCGATTCCATCCAGAGCACAACCTCTTTGATGTAATAAACTTCATTCCAGTAGTCAGGTTGGGTTGGGCGCGGAAAAAAAATCAAAGGACTTGGGCTGGATGTGATTCCTTAGGGCTCGGGTCGGGTTTCAATTGCATACCCGAGCAGGCCTTTATAGAGTTATACAGCACAGAAACAGGCCCTTCGGCCCGTTGTGTCCATGCCGACCATCAAGCACCTATCCTAATCACATTTTCCAGCACTTGGCCTGTAGCCTTGTATGTTATGGTGTTTCAAGTGCTCATCTAAATACTTCTTAAATGTTGTGAGGGTTCCAGCCTCTACCACCCCTTCAGACAGTGTGTTCCAGATTCCAACCACCCTCTGGGTGAAAAAATGTTTCCTCAAATCCCCTCTAAACCTCCTGCTCCTTACCTTAAATCTATGCCCCCAGGTTATTGACACCTCCGCTAAGGGAAAAAGTTTCTTCCTATCTACCCTATCTATGCCCCTCATA
This sequence comes from Heterodontus francisci, assembly GCF_036365525.1. NCBI lineage: Eukaryota > Metazoa > Chordata > Chondrichthyes > Heterodontiformes > Heterodontidae > Heterodontus > Heterodontus francisci. Next base: position 5,281,063 of record NC_090388.1, read on the forward strand.
ATTTTGTATACCTCAATCAGGTCCCCCCTCAGCCTTCTCTGCTCTAAGGAAAACAGCCCCAGCCTATCCAGTCTCTCTTCATAGCTGAAATGCTCCAGCCCAGGCTACATCCTCGTGAATCTTCTCTGCACCCTCTTCAGTGCAATCACATCCTTCCTATAGTGTGGCGACCAGAATTGTACACCGTACACTAGCTGTGGCTGAACTAGCGTTTTACACATTTTATATGATGTTAGAGGAAAATAGAAATTTAGGCAGTGCTTCTATTTAAGCAAGAATTGCAAAAGAGATTGCAAGCAGTGGGTTGGGGAACAGAAATCCTAGCAGGTTTTTAAAGAGGCTGTTTCAGTTCCTGTTGGGGAAAGTGATACAGGGCTATTAGTTCTGGGATCATCTTAAGGAAGCTTATGGGTTCTTTGGAAGAACAAACTTGACTGATCCTTTTCTGCTCAAAGTATAAATATAAATGCACAAGGGAACTTGAAGGCTTGGATTATCACATTCTGACTGCAGTTTTGGTCCCAGGTTTTGTGGAGAGATATTTAGATTTCCTGATTTTGATTTCATTCCTCAGTCATTAATTATATTCCATGCTTTGAGATTGATGGAATCAGTATCCATCCGAAAGGCCTGCTCGGGTATGCAATTGAAACCCAACCCGAGCCCGACAGAACCATATCCAACCCAAACCCGACCCGGCCCGAGTCCTTTGATTTTTTTTTCCCACGCCTGGCCCAACCCGACTACTGGAATGAAGTTGATTATGTTAAAGCGGTTGTGCTCTACCTTGGATGGAATCGCTCACTGCACACTAGTGCTGAGTCCGGATGCACATTTCCCGCCTTGACGTCCTGGCTGTTCAAATTTTGAAGCCTTTCCCTCCCTGACCAAAAGGCAGCAATGTGTCCGGCCCGACCCAAGCCCGAATGCCAGACCCGAACCCGACACGTTGTCGGGTCTGGTCGGGTTCAGGTCAGGTAGCCATGCTCTAGTCCATCCTTCTCACCAATTCTGTAATTGGTTTTCATGAGTTGGTATTTAAATCCCAACAGAGAATTTGAATTCAGTTCAAATAAATGTAATTATGTCAATCATCTTGAAATGAATGCAGTAACAGCAATAACTTACAACTTTTCTTGCTGTCTGCTTGCCCATATGAAGTACTTTAGGGTAGGATCTAGAACTAGGGAGCACATGTTAAAAATTAGGGGTCTCCAATTTAAGACGGGGATGAGGAGGAATTTCTTCTCTCAAAGGGTCATTACTGTTTGGAATTCTCTACCCCAGAGACCAATGGAGACTGAGTCATTGAATATATTCAAGGCTGAATAAGACAGATTTTTGATTTACAAGGGAGTCAACGGTTATGGGGGGTGGGCAGGCAGGCAGAAAAGTGGAGTTAAGACCACAAACCCTGACACCTAAACCATCGCCTCTGTGTCAGAGGTCCTGGGTTCAAGTCCCACTCGAGTCTTGAGCCCATAATCTAGACTAGCCTTTTAGTGTGGTGCTGAGGAAGTGCTGCACAGTTAGAGGTGCCATCTTTGTATAAGACATGAAACCGAGGGCCCCATCTGCCCTCTCAGGTCCCCTCAGAGGATCCCATGGCACTATTTGAAAAAGAGCAGGGCGGTACTCCCGGTGACCTAAGCAATATTTTTCCCTTGACCAACAGCATCAAAGATAGTTGGTCATTTCTCATTGCTGTTTATGGGATCTTGCTGTATGCAAATTGGCTGCCATGTTTCCTACATTACAACAATGACTACACTCTAACATTACTCTGTACAACATAAGAAATAGGAGCAGGAGTAGGCCATTTGGACCCTCAAGCCTGTTCCACCATTCAATAAGATCGTAGCTGATCTGATGGTGGCCTTAACTCCACTTTCCTGCCAGCCGCCATAACCGTTGACTTCCTTGTCAGTCGAAAATATGTCTCACTCAGCCTTGAATATATTCAATGACTCAGCCACCACTGCTCTGTTGGGTAGTGAATTCCAAACAGTAACAACCCTTTGAGAGAAGAAATTTTTCCTCATCTCCATCTTAAATTGGAGACCCTTAATTTTTAATCAGTGCCCCCCTAGTTCTAGATCCCCCCAGCATTCTCTCAGCATCTACCCTGTCAAGCCCACTCAGAATCTTATACATTTCAATAAGATCACCCCTCAATCTTCTAAACTCCAATGGGTAAACTCCAACCTGCTCAACCTTTCCTCATAAGACGAACCTTTCATCCTAGGAATCAAGCTCTTTGAGGAACATCCTGAGGTAGTGAAAGGTGCTATATAAATGCAAGTCTTTAAGTGTTTCTGTATAAATGCTACATAAATGAATATCTGTTTTTCTGGTTCATAGACAGTGGTTTTTGTAAAACTATTTTGACTGGCTCAGTAGGTTCTCCCAGTGATGGACCTATAAATCTCATAAAGTTAAAAGTGGCCGAACTCCAAGGTGAGAAATAACAGCAAGTATCAGCACATTTATTGACTGATTTGTGGAGCATATAAAGCCAATGATGAAGTGAATTAACAGTTTGGCAAATTGTATTTTTCTCCAGCCAGTTAGTAAGTGGCCTCAGGATCTTTGAGTGTTAGATCGCTCAGTTCAGAATGGAATTTGCTTTGGCATTGTTGAGTAAGATAGTCATGGGATCAAACCCCATTCCAGAGACCCAAGCACCAAATCCAGGCTGTCACACCCAGTGCTAGTTGTGACTGAGCACTGCGTGGTTAGAGATGTCAGTTTTCAGATGTTAAAACCAAGGTGCCCTCTGCCTCGGGTGGGGCGCAAAAGATGAGAAATGCTTCATGACTTGTAGCTTTATTATTGCATGTGTTGGGAGTTTTAACACACCTTTTTGGGGATTGCAGCTTTCATCAATTCCTGGGCTGGAAGATGTCAAACCAGAGACGACAAATCAGGGTCAGAACATTGCAAATGGTCCATCTTCTGTGACAGCAACAAACCAGCATCAGCCGTCCCCTGCTGAGGTAAGAAATTGAATATTCGTTGGATGAAGTGAAGGCCCATTGGAGAGCTGAGGAGAATTTGTTTTTTATGCAGTGAGTTATGGTCTGGAATGTGCAGCTGAAAGGGCGATGGCAGCAGATTCAGTAGTAACTTTCAAAAGGAAATTGGATAAATACTTGAAAAGGAAAAATCTGCTGGGCTATGGGGAAAGAGCAGGTGAGTGGAGCTAATTAAATAGCTCTTTCGAAGAACTGGCACAAGCGCGTTGGCTGAATGGCTGATGCCTGTGCTATATACGATTTGACGAAAATACAAGGAATTGTGAAGTTCATGCTGTGATCAGTTGAAGATATTTACAAATATAGCTTAATGGCATTGTAGGGGAATTTGAACAAAATACAGAGGTCTCAAACACTATGCAGGTAGGTAATTGAATAATGCAGTTCGAGTTAACTATTAGAGTCCTGTGTTAGTAACGTGCACATTGCAACTCGCTGGTTTGTAAAGGGGCTGTTAAAGCTCACTGTCCTTGGCTACAGTATCCAAATGCACCAATTCTATATTGGACTAGAATTGTACAAATTGATTAAAATACAAGCTTGTTGTCTTCTACATTGTGCCATATGTGTCCAAATTATGGCCTGTTGATGACTTGCAGCCTGTAAACCCTAGTGATAAGCCTCACAAAGCCCAACCAAACCTGTTTGTTCTCAGGATGATGAGGCCAGCATTTATTGCTCATCTCTAATTGCATTTGAGAAGGTTGTGATGGACTTTCTTGAATCACTCCGCTCGTCTCCTGACCTCATTACAGCCTTGGTTCAAACACGGACAAAAGAGCTGAACTCGAGGGGAGCTGAGACTGACTGCCCTTGATATCAAGGCAGCATTTGACACAGTATGGTATCAAGGAGCCCTGACAAAACTGAGGTCAATGGGAATCGGGGAAAACTCTCCAGTGGTTGGAGTCATACTTAGCACAAAGGAAGATGGTTGTGGTTGTTGGAGGTCAATCATCTCAATCCCAGGATATCGCTGCAGGAGTTCCTCAGGGCAGTGTTCTAGGCCCAACCATCTTCAGTTGCTTCATCAATGACCTTCCCTGCATCGTAAGGTCAGAAGTAGGGATTCTCACTGATGATTGCACAATGTTCAGTACCATTCACAATTCCTCAGATACTGAAGCAGTCTGTGCTAATGTGTAGCAAGACCTGGGTACATTCAGGCTTGGGCTGATAAGTGACCAGCAACATTCACATCACACAAGTGCCAGGCAATGACCATCTCCAACAAGAGAGAATCTAACCTTCTCTCCTTGACATTCAGTGGCATTACCATTGTTGACTCTCCCACTAGCAGCATCCTGGGGGTAACCGTTGACCAGACACTGATACTGTGGCTACAAGAGCAGGTCAGAGGCTAGGAATTCTGAGGTGAGTAACTCACCACCTGACTTCCCAAAGTCTGTCTACCATCTACAAGGCGCAAGTCAGGAATGTGATGGAATAGTCTCCACTTGCTTGGATGAGTGCAACTCCAACAACATTCAAGAAGCTCGACACCATCTAGGACAAAGCAGTCTGCTTGATTGACACCCACCCACTAACTTAAACATTCAATCCCTCCACCACCAACGCACAGTGGCAGCAGTGTGTACCATCTACAAGATGTACTGCAGCAACAAAAAAAAAAATAGGTACATTCAGAATAATGAATTCCATTGGAATTCATAGTAATGAGAGGGTCACTCCTTTTTTGGGCGGCGCAGTGGTTAGCACTGCAGTCTCACAGCTCCAGGGACCCGGGTTCAATTCTGGGTACTGCCTATGCGGAGTTTGCAAGTTCTCCCTGTGACCGCTTGGGTTTTCGCCAGGTGCTCCGGTTTCCTCCCACAGCCAAAGACTTGCAGGTTGATAGGTAAATTGGCCATTGTAAATTGCCCCTAGTGTAGGTAGGTGGTAGGGAATATGGGATTACTGCAGGGTTAGTATAAATGGGTGGCTGTTGGTCGGCACAGACTCAGTGGGCCGAAGGGCCTGTTTCAGTGCTGTATCTCTAAATAAATAAAATAAAATAAATAAACTCACCAAGACTCCTTAGACAGCAACTTCCAAACCCACTACCTCTAAGGACATGGGCAGCAGATGCATGGGAACACCACCACCTGCAAGTTTCCGTCCAATCCCCACACCATCCTGACTTAGGGACATAGGGCTTGGAACTCCTTCACTGTCGTGGCATCCAAAGTCCTGGAACACCCTAATAGCACTGTTGGTGTACCTATCCCACATGGACTACAGCTGTTCGAGAAGGCAGCTCACCACCACCTTCTCAAGGGCAATTAGGGATGGTCAACAAATGCTGAACTTGCCAGCGATGCTCACATCCCATGAAAGAATTAAAAAAAAAAACTCTGTGTGGTGTTCATGCACCAACTTGTGTGTTACGTAAAGAAATCCAGGATATTGGCCCAGCAACAATGAAGAAACGGCCGATAACATGTCCAGTCAGGACTGTATGTGGCTGGTGTTCGCATGGCATTGCTGCTTCTGTACCTTCTTGGTGGAGGTCACTGGAGAGGGACCTGGTGTCGAACTAACCCTGGTGAGTGCTGCATCCTGTAGCTCATGCACACTGCAGGCACATCATGCTGGTACTGGAGGGGATTAGTATTGTGTGCAGTGGCAGCAGCGTTGAAGTCTGGGAGAGGAGCGGACCTGCGGGAAGAACGCGGAGCGGGGAGCCAATAAATAGAGTCCAAGGATTACGGCCTAGAGCACTTATGTTCTGCATGAGGAGCGGAGAGGAGTCCAGGCGCGTCGGAGTTTGAAAACAAAGTGAACAGTGACATCACAGGAAAGCTGCAAGGTGACTGGTTGGTGAGTAACTGCTGTTGGGAGTATCAGTAAATAGCTGGGTTAGTAACTAAAGTTAAAGAGAAAGGTAAGGTCTACAGTTTTTTTTATATAGTAGGTAGTGTTTTTTCAGGGAATTGAGGTCCCTAGTGTCAATGATCTCTAATATTTGAGTAATTTAAGGGAGTAAATTAAAGCTATGTCATGGCAGGGCAGCTTGGCAGTGTGGAGTGCTTCTCCTGTGCACTGTGGGAAGTCAGGGACACTTCCGGTGTCCAGGGCGAACACGTGTGCAGGAGGTGTCTCCAACTGCAGCTACTCGAAATCCACGTTTCGGATCTGGAGCAGTGGCTGGGGACACTGTGGAGCATCCGCAAGGCTCAGATCATCGTGGATAGCACATACAGGGAGGTGGTCACACCGCAGGTGAAGACTGCTCACACAGAAAGGGAATGGGTGACCGCTAGGCAGAGTAGGAGAACTAGGCAGGTAGTGCAGGAGTCCCCTAGGTCCATCTCCCTCTCTAATAGATTTTCCGCTTTGCATACTGTTGGGGGGAGATAGCTTCTCGGGAACGCAGCAAAATCCAAATCTGTGGCACCACGGGTGGCTCAGCTGCACAGGAGAGCAAGAAAGAGAGTGGGAGAGTTATAGTGATGGGGAATTCTGTTGTAAACGGTGCAGAAAGGCATTTCTGTGGCCGCAAACGTGACTCCAGGATGGTATGTTGCCTCCTTGGTGCTAAGGTCAAGGATGTCACGGAGCAGGTGCAGGACATTCTGAAGGGGGAGGGTAATTAAAGGCCAGTGAGTCTAATATCAGTGGTAGGGAACCTATTGGAAAAAATTCTGAGGGACAGCATTAATCTCCACTTGGAGAGGCAGGGATTAATCAAGGATAGTCAGCATGGCTTTGTCGGGGGAGATCATGTCTAACAAATTTGATTGACTTTTACGAGGAGGTGACTAGGTGTGTAGATGAGGGTAAAGCAGTTGATAAAGTCTGTTTGGACTTCAATAAAGCTTTTGATAAGGTCCCGCATGGGAGATTGGTCAAGAAGGTAAGAGCCCATGGGATCCAGGACAATTTGGCAAATTGGATCCAAAATTGGCTTAGTGGCAGGAGGCAGAGGGTGATATTCGAGGGTTGTTTTTGTGATTGGAAGCCTGTGACCAGTGGTGCACCGCAGGGATGGGTGCTGGGACCCTTGCTGTTTGTAGTGTACATTAATGATTTAGACGTGAATATAGGAGGTATGATCAGCAAGTTTGCAGATGACATGAAAATTGGTGTCGTAAATAGTGAGGAGGAAAGCCTTAGTTTACAGGATGGTGTAGATGGGCAGAGCAGTGGCAAAAGAGAAGATTCACCAGGATGTTGCCTGGGATGGAGAATTTCAGCTATGAAGTGAGACTGGATAGACTAGGGCTGTTTTCCTTAGAGCAGAGAAGGCTGAGGGGGACCTGATTGAGTTATACAAAATTATGAGGCACATCGATAGGGTGGATAGGAAGAAACCTTTTCCCTTAGCGGAGATGTCAATAACCAGGGGGCATAGATTTAAGGTAAAGAACAGGAGGTTTAGAGGGGATTTGAGGAAAAAAAATTTCACCCAGAGGGTGGTTGGAATATGGAACACACTGTCTGAAGGGGTGGCAGAGGCAGGAACCCTCACAACATTTAAGAAGTATTTAGATGAGCACTTGTAACACCATAACATACAAGGCTACGGTCCAAGTGCTGGAAAATGGGATTAGAATAGATAGGTGCTTGATGGCCGGCACAGATACAATGAGCTGAAGGGCCTTGTTTCTGTGCTGTATAACTCTATGACTAAGCAAACTGCTCCCGTGAATGGTGTTGTACTGTACCCATTTGGTCCAACAGTGAATCTTCCATTGTGACTTTTTAACAATTAATTCTTGGAGATAGGAGCGTCACTGGCAAGGCTGGCATTTGTTGCCTATCTCTAATTATTGTCCACCTACAAGTTGCAATGCAACAACTCACCAAGGCTCCTTTGATAGCACCTTCCAAGCCCACGACCTCCACCACCTAGAAGGACAAGGGCGGCAGATGCATGGGAACATCACCACCTGCAAGTTTCCCTCCAAGCCACACGCCATCCTGACTTGGAACTATATCGCCGTTGATGGGTCAAAATCCTGGAACTCCCTTCCGAACAGAGCTGTAGGTGTACCTACACCCCAAGGACCGCAGGGGTTCAAGAAGACCACCACCTTCTCAAGGGCAATTAGGGATGGGCAATAAATGCTGGCCTAGCCAGCGACGCCCACATCCCGTGAATGAATTTTTTTAAAAATTGCCCTCGAGAACGTGATAGTGAACCACCTCTTGAAGTCTGTGTGGGGAATGTGCTCTCACAGTGCTGTTAGGTAGAAAGCTGCAGGCTTTTGACCCAGTAACCTGAGCCTTGCAGATGAGGGAGAGACTTTGCGGGGGTCATGAGGCGAGACATTTCTCGCAGAGTATCCAGCCTCCACCCATAAGGTTGGTCCTGTTAAGCTTCTGGTCAGCGGCGACGGTAATGGTGGGCACCTTGATCATAGTGCTGTCATTGAAGTTTTGGAGGAGATAACCTTGACTTTCTCTTTCTCAGGATGGTCATTAATCCAGAACATGTTTTGCCTGAATTTTTTAAAAAAGTAGTTTGGGGTATGTGGGTGTCACTGGTTAGGCCAGCATCTATTGCCCATTCATAATTGCCCTTGAGAAGGTAATGATGAGCTTCCTTCTTGAACCGCTGCAGTCCTTGATGTTTAGGTACACCAACGGTGCTGTTAGGAAGGGAGTTCCAGGATTTAGATCCAGCAGCAGTGAAGGAACGGCAATATAATTCCAAGTCAGGATGGTGTGTGGCTTGGAGGGGAACTTGGTGGTGGTGTTCCCATGCATCTGCTGCCCTTGTCCTTCCAGGAGGTAGAGGTTGCGGGTTTGGAAGGTGTTGTCGAAGGAGCCTTGGTGAATTGCTACAGTGCGTCTTGCAGGTGGTACACACTGTTGCCACTGTGTGTCGGTGGAGGGAGTGAATGTTGAAGGTGGTGGATGGGGTGCCAATCAAGCAGGCTGAATGTTCTCTGCCAAATTGTCAGCTCACCCTGGATGTTGTCCAGGTCCACTTGTATCCTGGCATAGACTGCTTCATTATCAGAAGTGTTGTGAATGGAGCTGAATACTGTGGAATCGTCAGTGAGCAGTCCCCACTCATAATTATGAGGGAAGGCAGGTCACCAATGAAGCAGCCGAAGGCACTTCCCTGAGGAACTCTTCCAGAAATGTCCCAGTGCTTTGTTTGGCCTTCAACAACCTTAACTGTGTCATGACAACCATGCCACTTTCCTTTGTGTCAGGTATGATTTCATAATTTGCTCAGGTACCACTATTTGCTCTTGCTTCTTACTAGTTTCTCATTTGAATCGCGTGGACATGTTGGTTTGGACAGGGCTGTTTAATACTGTTGCTTCATTGGTGGTTAAATCCTCAATGGGAATATTGAGATCTGGTGGTGTCAGCCATTTGGTATATGTGCAAGTTAATGGGAACATGGATTTAAACTTTGCATGTGAGTTGTGACGCTCTTTAACATGAATTTTCAAACAGTATGAATGCATTTTAGAAAGCAAACAGTTACTTCCCTGTCCCCTTTCAGCATTGAACCTTTTTACATTTTTCTTCCTTGCTCCTTGCCTACAAGAGTGGAACAGTACTTTATTTCATATTGATCCTCTTAAGTCCAACTCTGGGAATGCAATATCCATGCTGTATTAACTCCCATTTCCAACATGTAAAACTGAGTGTATGAGTCTGCCTCTGGGCCACTGCAAGCTGGTAAATCCTGGGAACTGGCTCCAGGGTACCAGCCTCCCAGAAGCTAACACTGAAGCTTCAATGCAAATGTGCTTTAAGGTCAGAATCTGAGAGCGAAACGGTTGAAACCGGTCTCTGTACATCGGCAGCCTGTTTTTATACCCATGTAAGGCAGATCTGTATGAAATCCCAGGAGTCAGCTCCCAGAATCCAACTCAAAGATCAGTAGAGTCCCAGCCAGTGCATCCTAAGCAAGTGGGTGTTACTGCAGTCGTTGTCAGCAGAGCAAAAATCTATGTCTCTGCACTGTAAGGCTATTTTTTTTAAAATCCTTAATTCAAAGACATTGGTGAAGCAGTTCCCTAGCTTATTTGTTTTAAATAGCATATTATGCAATTATTGAAGATCATGTATTGACCCGTTGCAGTATAATTAAGTTGTGGTTAGGGTGCAGAATTAGAGCAGGAACATATTTCCAAAGGATGACTTCATATGGATAAATATACATAAAATTAGGAATTACATTTGACATTCAAATTAAAATGAAAACAAGTCAAAGGATGACTTCATGTGGAAAATCTGCTGTAATAGAAGTTATGAACTCGAGGATGTCTCACTGGGAATGGTGGATTACGATAGGAATCTGTGGTATTTCTCATTGCTGGGGAGCTATTTTTTGTTTGATAGACACAGCTCATGGCAGAACCTTGAACATTGCTTCAAATAAGTTGCTAAATGTCATGCATTGCTGATCGTCATTCATGTGATGTCTCACATTGTTCAGTTACCCTTTTCTTATTGTGTATGATATATTGGTCCTGCTATTACGACCATACAAATTAGGAGCAGAAATAGGCCATGCGGCCCGACGAGCCTGCTGCACCATTCAATAAGATCATAGCTGATCTGTTTCTGTCTCAAAGTCCACACTCCCATCTACCCCCGATAATGTTTGATTTCGTTGCCGAACAAGAATCTATCTAACCCCGCCTTAAACATATTCAATGACCCCACCTCCACCACCTTCTGTGGTAGAGAATTCCAAAGTCGCACAACCCTCAGAAAAATTTCTCCTCGCCTCTGTCCTAAAAGGGCGACCCCTAATTTTAAGAGCGCCCCCTTGTTCTGGACTCATCCACAAGAGGAAACATCCTTTCCACATCCACCTTGTCAAGACCGTTCAGGATCTTGTATACTTCAGTCAAGTCTCCCCTCATTTTTCTAAACTCCAGTGAAAACAATCCCAGTCTGTCCAAGCTTTCCTCATAAGACATCCCGCTCATTCCAGGATCAATCTAGTAAACCTCCTCTGAACTGCCTCCAATGCGTTCACATCCTTCCTTAAATAAGGAGACCAAAACTGCACACAGTATTCAAGATGTGGTCTCACCAATGCCCTGTATAACTGAAGCATAAATAACATCCTTACTTTTATTTTCAATTCCTCTCATAACAAAGGATAGCATTCCATTCGCCACCTTTATTCCTTGCTGTACCTGCATACTAACGTTTTGTGACTCATGCACTTGAACACCCAGGTCCCTCTGCACCTTGGAATTCTGCAGTCGTTCCCCATTAAAAAAAATACTCTGCTTTTTTATTCTTCCTGCCAAAGTGAACAACTTCACATTTTCCCACATTATACTCCATCTGTCAGATTTTTGCCGACTCACTTAACCTATTTATATTGGTCTGCAAACTCCTTATGTCCTCTTCATAACATACGTTCCTACCTAACTTTGTGTCATCTGCAAATTTAGCTACCATGCCATCGCTCCCCTCATCTAAGTCACTGATATAAATTGTAAAAAGTTGAGGCCCCAGCACAGACCCCTGTGGGACTCCACTGGTCACATCCTGTCAATCAGAAAAGGACCCATTTATGCATACTCTGTTTTCTGCCAGCCAATCTTTGATCCATGTTAATATGTTACCCCCCTACACCATGAGCTCCTACTTTGTGCAGTAACCTTTTATGTGGCACCTTGTCAAATGTCTTCTGGAAATCCAAGTGCTGTACGTCAACGGGCTCCCCTTTATCCACAGCACGTGTTACTCCATCAAAGAACTCCAGTAAATTGTTCAAACATGATTTCCCTTTCACAAAACCATGCTGACTATTCTCGATTACCTTGAGCTTTTCTAAATTGCCAGCTATAGCCTCCTTAATGATTTGATTCAAACACCTTCCCCACAACAGATGTCAAGCTAACTGCCCTATAGTTATCTGTTTTCTGCCTCCCCCCACTTCTTGATTAGAGGGGTTATATTTGCTAGTTTCCAGTCTGATGGAACCTTTTTAGAATCTAGCGAATTTAGAAAAAATAACACCAACGCATCTTCTACCTCATTAACCACCTCTTTTAAGACCCTAGGATGAAGCCCATCAGGCTTGTCAGCCTGCAGCTCCATCAGTTTGCTCAGTACCACTTCCCTGGTGATTGTAATTTCAGCAAGTTTCTCTCTTCCGTGCACCTCCTGATTTACAGCTATTACTGGAATTTTTTTGTATCCTCTATAGTGAAGACAGAAGCAAAATATTTTGTTCATTTCATCTGCCATTTCCTTATTATTTATTATTAACTCCCCATTCTCACTCTCTAGAGGACCAACACTCCCTTTACAAAGAACAGTACAGCACAGGAACAGGCCATTCGGCCCTCCAAGCCTGCACCGATCTTGATGCCTGCCTAAACTAACACCTTCTGCACTTCCGGGGCCCATATCCCTCTATTCCCTTCCTATTCATGTATTTGTCAAGATGTCTCTTACATAGTCTTTTCCTTTTTAAATACCAGTAGAAACTCTTGCTATCTGTTTTTACATTTCTAACTAGCTTCCTCTCATACTCTAATTTCTTTCTCCTGATTAACCCTTTAGTCATTCTCTGCCATTCTTGATATCCTGACCAATCATCTGGCCTGCCACTCATTTTTGCACAATTATATGCTTTTTCCTTAAGCTTGATGCTTTTCTTAACTTCTTTACTTAACCATGGATGGTGGGTCCTCCCATCAGAATTTTTCTTTATAGTAGGAATATACTTATTCTGAGTATTCTGAAATATCCCCTTGAATGTCTGCCACTTCTCTGTTGATCTATCTCCTAGCCTCGTAACCCAGTTCACTTCAGCTAGCTCAGCTTTCCTGCCCACATAGTTGCCCTTATTTACGTTTAAAATACTAGTCTTAGACCTACTCCTCTCTCTTTCAAACTGAATGTAAAATTTAATTATATTGTGGTCGCTGCTACCTAGAGGTGCCTTTACTCTGAGGTCATTAATCCTGTCACTTTACACTTTCTTTCTTTCTCTTCATACCAAGTCTAATATAACCTGCTGTCTGGTTGGTTCCAGAATGTGCTGCTCTAAGAAACTATCTCGAAAGCATTCTATGAACTTCTCATCCAGGCTGCTATTGCCAATCTGATTTTCCCAGTTTATATGTAGATTAAAATCACCCATGATTATTGCCGTCCCTTTATCACAAGCACCAAATATTTCTTCTTGCATACTTCGTCCTACATTAGGGGGCCTATAGACCGCTCCCACTAGTGATTTCTTTCCCCTACTATTCCTCATCTCTACCCAAACCAATTCTACATCCTGATCTCCTGAACCTAGGTCATCTCTAACTATTGCACCAATGCCATCCTTGATTAACAGTGCTATCCATCCACCTTTTCCTAGCTTCCTATTCGTCTTGAATGTCATGTACCCTTCAATATTCAGGACACAATCCTTGTCATCCTGCAGCCACGTCTCTGTAATAGTTATCGGATCATATTTATTTATTTCAATGTGCGCCATCAGTTTGTCTACTTTATGAATGCCATGTGCATTCAGATACATAACCTTTGTTATCTTTGTAACATCTAGTCTTGACTGTTGGTGTGTTATTAGGTTTTTTTCTCTCTGTCCCTTCCTGCCATTCTCTGACCTTCATTTCCCATGTTGCTATTCTGCTCTCCTGCCTTCACTCTACCCCTTGGTTTTCTACATCTACCCAGGCTCGATCCCTCACCCCACTTTGTTTGGTTTAAAGCCCTCACTACTTCCCTAGTTATACGGTTTGCTAGAAGACTGGTCCCAACATGGTTCAGGTGCAGACTCTCCCAACGGTATAGCCCCCACTTTCCCCAGTACTGGTACCAGTGTCCCACAAACCGAAATGCACTTCTCCCACAGCGGTCTTTGAGCCATTTATTCATTTCACTAATCTTATGTGCCCTCTGCCAATTGGCACGTGGCTCAGGTATAATCCAGAGAATATTAACCTTGAGGTTCTACTATTCTACCCTTCAGGCCTGCTCCGCCATTCAAAAACGATCATGGACGATCGTCTAATTCACTACCCTGTTCCTGCTTTCTCCCCATATCCCTTGATCCCTTTGATAGGTTTGGGCAATTCTCTGACCAAAAGAATGAGGTGGCGTTTTTGGAGGGAGTTGGGGTGGAGGTGGTGCAGGGTGGGGGTCGGTGTGTACCACATCTGGATGAGTACTTCATTTGTCATTTTTGGGGAGGAGTTCAGGGACGGGTATTGGGAATGCCATGTTTGCAGGTGGAAGGAGTTCTGAGTGCACCAAGTTTTTGGGAGGAGGTGCGGTGGGCAGTAGTTGGGTGAGTTACTCTGTATACCATGTTTTAAGGAGGAGAGACACCACTTTTGAGGAGAAGAAAGCCTATTTCCGGAAAGTAGTGTAAAAGATGCTAGTTCTGGGTCTAAATGGTAACCACGCTCAGAGAGTGCATAAGAAGTGTGGAGTATGAAGTGGAAAAATTCCCTGTGGTGTAGTGAGGATTATTGAGTTTGCAATTTAAGGCATTTTACTGGGGCAGAATATGGGAATGTGTGGTAGGGCTCATGGTTGCATTATTTAACGGATTCGAAGAGTGCTGATGGGCCTGATTTTTTTCCACCATTCTTCACTTAGGTTTGTGCATTTTGCTTCGGATTTTAATTTGTTTGGTTGGGGAGGAGGAAGGATGGTCCCCTGTGCTCGCTGACCTAGAGTGGCTTCTAGTCCAGCAAAGCCTTAGATTTAAAATTCTCATATTGCTTTCAAAATCCCTCCTGGCGTTGCCCCCTCCCTGTTTCTGTAACCTCCAGCCCGACAACCCTCCCAAGATCTCTGCAGTTCCAATTCCAACCTCTTGCACATCCCCAATTTCCATCACTCCACCATTGGTAGCCATGCCTTCAGTTGCCTCTGCCCTAAGCTCTGGAATTCCCTTCATAAACCTCTCTGCCTCTCACTCCTTTTTTAAGATGCTCCTTAAAATCTACCTCTTTAACCCTTGCTTTTGGTCACCTGTCTTAATACCTCCTTCTGTGTCTTGGTGTCAAACTTTGTTTGATAATGCTCCTGTGAAGCCTCTTGGGGCCTTTTGCTATAAAAGTACAAATTGTTGTTGTCTGTTTTCTACACCAACATTTCTGATTTTAAGACTTGCATTGTAATCTAAAACTTAACTTCAGAGTCGAGTAAAGGGCAGAAGAGTTTCATATTAATGTTCCTTTTGTGCAGGTATTTCATTTTGTCATGATCCAGATAACGTGCAATGAGCAAAGCTCTGCAGAATCATGGCTGCTTAACTATAGGGTTCTCAGAATAGGAGCCTTCATACAACGTCTATTGTGCTGGGATTCCTTGTGTTGGATTCACTCAGTCAATTGCAAGGAAAAGGATAGCATGAGAATTATATCCCACCTCTTCGTAATCTTTCAATGTTGAATATGATGGTGCATTTAAGCTGTTTGTATTAATACAGCATAAGCCTTTTGAATCATTCTATACTACGGAAACTAGGCTGCCACTTCATTGTAGTACACTCTGCATCACTACACCATCCACACTTGTCATGGGCACCCGCCTAGATTGGGAAAATGGTGCTAACCATTCGCCATTACCACTGTAGTCAATTACAAAGGCTCCGCTTGTAACATATTAAGTGGGCCAGCTATTTCGGGCATACTTTATCATGGAATCCTTCTTTTAACAGATGACCCTGCTTCAGTAAACGCAGGGTTCCATCCCTCGCCCATTTCTCGTCTTCCGACCAGCTGCTAGAGAGTTCGTTTTTCTCCTGCTTTCCTTTCTTGCTGTGCTCTCCCATTCGGTTGGATTAAAGGTCAGTGCTACAGTCCCACCATGTCGCACGGATTGACAGTAGTTTTTAATTGGTTTTGCTCCCGATATGTTCAAAGAACAAAAATGGAGTAGCAAAAATGTTTTTTTTTAATTTTACACGTGCACATTGGATCTGTTTGCTGCCTTCCTGCTGCTAAATATTGGGAAGACCAAAGCCATTGTCTTCGGTCCCCACTACAAATTCGGTTCCCTAGCCATCGACTCCACCCCTCTCCCTGGTTACTCGCTATCTGAGGCTGAACCAGACTATTTGTAACCTTACTGTCCTGTTTGACCCTGGATATCCACTCCACCATCAAGATTGCCCACTTCCAGCATTTGTCTCAGCTCATCTGCTGCAGGACCCCTCATCCGTGTCTTTATTACCTCTAGTCTATTCCAGTGTCCTCCTGGCCGGCTTCTTATTCTTTACTTCCATAAACGAACATATCTAAAACTCCACTACCAAACCATTCACAAATGTGGCATCCTACTTGTCCTGAGATAAGCTTCCAATGACATATCTGCTCCATCATCAAGATCACTTACTTCTAACTCCTCAACATTGCCCCATCTCTGATGTTGCCTCATCAGCTGCTGAAACCCTCATCCATGCCTTTATTGCCTCTAGAGTTCACTACTCCAGTGCTCTCTTGACTGGCCTCCTACTGATCACCCTTCATAAACTACAGCTTATCTAAAGCTCTGCTCCCCATATCCTAACTGGCACCAAATCCTGTCCATTCTGTGACACTGGCCTACTTTGGCTCCTGGTTAAGCAACACCTTGATTTTAAAATTCTCATCCTTCCTTGTTGAGAATTCCCTCCATGGCCTGCCTGTCCTTATCTCTGTAATCTCCTTCAGCCATACAACTCTCCAAGGTATCTGCACTCCTCCAATCTGGCCTCTTGAGCATCCCTAATTTTAATTGCTCCGCCATTGGTGGTCATGCCTTCAGTTGCCTTGACCCTAAATTCTCAAATTCACTCCTTAAACCTCTCCGTCTCTCTAACCGCCTCTCCTCTTTTTAAGATGCTCCGTAAACAAGCCTCTTTGACTGGGTTTTTGGACACCTTTCCAGATATCTCCTTTTGTGGCTGTGTCACATTTTTATGAGGCTTCTGGAAACGCCTTGGAATGTTTTGCTATGTTAAAGGCATTACAGAAATGCATGTTTTTACTGTTACTACTTCGGTTTTACAGTCCACTGCCTACAGTAGGCAATTTGCATTCACGCCAACATGCCTGCTGTAAGCAGTGGGGACTGAACTGGAGAGAGCTGCATTGTCAGAAACACAGAATGTTGCTACACTTATGTAACTGCACTTCAAACTTGCTATAACTCGCTATATGTGATGTACTTTTGAGATCTCCTGAAAGAGGATCTGCCATTTTCTTCTTTCCCCTGCTATCAGTCACCTTTGAATACGTGGGTGCGCTTCATGGGATATTTTGACTCAATCTGTCCATTTGTTTTGTACTTCCTTCATGAGAGCTTTGTTGAATGGATTTTTTTTTCGTTTGTGGGATGTGGGTGTCGCTGATCCCATCCCCTATTGTCCACCCCTAATTGCCCTTGAACTGAGTGGCTTGCTGGGCCGCTTCAGAGGGCATTTTAAAGTCAACCACATTGCTGTGGGTCTGGAGTCCTTCCCTAAAGGACATTCGTGAACCAGATGGATTTTTACAACAATCGACAATGGTTTCATGGTCACCATTAGACTAGTTTTTAATTCCAGATTTATTAATTGAATTCAAATTTCACCATCTGCCGTGGTGGGATTTGAACCCATGTCCCCAGAACATTAGCCTGGACTCTGGATTACTAGTCCAGTGACATTACTACTATGCCACCTGAGCAGCTGTTATTAATTCAGTTATGTTTCATTTAAGGTTTTGATGTACTTGATTTTCATCTCTAATTGCAGATGTTCTTATTTTTCAGGTCCAACAAAACATTGAATCTACAACCCAAATCAAAGCAGATTCACTGGCAGAAAATGCTATTACAGTAGCCAAAGACCCTCGATATGCAAGATACCTGAAGATGGTGCAAGTGGTGTGTTAATTTTCTTTTCCTTGTTGGTAGAGGTCTTCCTTTAGTGTCAGCCATGCCTCAAAGTGTAGCCCCCTCTCCTCTGATTCAGAAGGTCATAGGTTTCAGCCCCACCCCAGAGACTTGAGCTCATAGTCCGGCCGATACTACCGATGCAGTACTGAGGGAGTGCTGCATTCAGAGGCGCTGTCTTTTGGATCAGATGTTAAAATGAGGCCCCATCTGCTACCTAGGGTGAAAGTTAAAGCCCCCATGGCACTATTTTGAAGAAGAGCAGGGGAGTTCTCTCAGTGTCCCGGTCAATATTTATCCCTTAACCACCATCACTAAAGCAGATTATCTGGTCATTATCAATTATTGTTTGTGGGACCTTACTGTGTGCAAATTGGCTGCCACATTTCAACAGTGACTACACTTCAAAAAAAAAAGTACTTAATTGGCTGTGAATTTGGGACGTCCTGAATTTTTGAAAAGCGTTGTATAAATGCAAGTTTTTTTTTGTCTTAAATCCCCACAGGCACCCTCTGCTCTGTCTAACACCAGCCCACTCCCTGTCCTCTGCTTCTCCAACAGTGGCTGCTTGGTCAACCCTTACACTCCCATCATTCCTGACTACTTTTCTTCAACTGCCCAATCTAACCCCTCCCTATTCCTTTGTGCTACCCACCTCCAATATAAACCACTTTGAGATGTCTTTCTGCACGTGACAAGTGGTAAAGGCATTCAAGCTGTTCTACTTAACAACTAAATTTGAGGAGTTTTCATTTCCAGTACTTTACTGTTAATGTTGATCCCCACATTGCAATGTTCTAGCTCTGCCATTTGCTCCATCCCAGCCTTGCTCTTTACAAACTGTTCACTTTACAATGCAGAAGAATTTTCTAAATCCTCATTCTTTATTGCAGGGGGTTCCTGTTATGGCCATAAGGAACAAAATGATTTCTGAAGGACTCAACCCGGATCTGTTGGAGTGAGTTTCTACCAATCACTGCTGAAATTTCTTCATTTGTTCAAATGTTTTGTCTCTGGCTAGTGAATGGTAATACTATTGGACCAGAGGAATGGGTTCCATCCAACTCTGCCCCAGATCGGGGTCTAAGCTAAGTTCTGCAGAGTCACATGCAAAGTTTAAGCAAACATTTGTAGACAGTTGTATATATTTCAAGCTCCTAATAGATATTGGTGTGATGGTTTAGGAGTATCATCCATTGAAGCACTGGTGCCAAGAGCAGCCCTTTCCAAACAGCCAAGCCCACGGAATTCAAACAAAATAAAGCAGAGCAAAAAATAGAAACACAAAAGGTAGCTGTAATCTGGAATTCTCTTCGTCAAAAGGCTGAGGATGTTATTGGACAATTGGAGCTTTCGGAACTGAAATCAGTAAGAGTTTTGCTGAATAAGGGTATCAAGGGATATGAGCAAAGGCAGGTAAGTGATGTTGAGGGCACAGATCAGCCATGATCTAGTTGAATGGTGGAAATTGCTCAAAGGGTTAATTTTTTAAAATTAATTTACAGGATGTAGGCATTTGGCAAGGCCAGCATTTATTGGCCATCCCTAACTGCGATGGTGAGCTGCCTCCTTGGACACAACTGAGTGGCTTGCGAGGCCATTTCAGAGGACAGTTAAGATTCAGCTACATTGCTGAGAGTCTGGAGTCACATGGGCCAGATTGGGAAAGGACGGCAGATTTCCTTCCCTAAAGAACATTAGTGAATCAGTTGAATTTAAATTCCCCAGCTGCTATGGTGGGACTTGAACTGATCTCTGGATCATTAATCTGGGCCTCGGGATTGCTAATTTAGTAACATGACCAATATGCATGATGTACCCATCATGGCCTCCTCCTATTCCTGTATTCCTCGAATTAGAACTGTGTTGCCCAGACTTTGAGGGTTGGATTACCAAGACTCGGGGTCATCAATTTGGACCCAAGGGCCCTCAATCACCTTTTTCCTCTTGAAAGTTACTGCTGTCATCTTCAGTACACTATTTCCTTCTGATTCTTAGCTGTTTCCCTGCTGCCATTTATCACCAACTGCTGCAAGTGTGATTTTTGTTTTTTATTCTAACACATGTTCCAATACCCTGGGGAACAATGAGGCAGATAGTAACAGATTTCAGGAGGGCGAAAACAGAGAGGTGAAATTGGACAGACACATGGCAGATGAAATTCAATAGAGAAATGTGAAGTGATTTATTTTGGTAGAAAGAATGATGAAATGCAATATAAACTAAAGGGCCTAATTTTAAATGGGGTGCAGGAGTGGAGAGATCTGGGGCTGTACGTACACAAATCTTTGAATGTGTTAGGAAGGCTATTAAAGAGATATGGGATCTTTGGCTTTATAAATAGAATCGTAGAGTACAAAAGCAAGAAAGTTATGCTAAACTTCTATAAAACACTGGTTAGGTTCCAGCTGGAGTATTGTGCCCAGTCTGACACCACACTACAGAGGGCCATAAGGCCTTAGTGAGGATACAGAGGAGATTTACTAGAAAGGTACAAGGGATGAAAGACTTCAGTTATGTGGATAGACTAGAAAAACTGGGTTCTCCTCAGGGCAGAGAAGGTTAAGGGGAAATTTGGCAGAGGTGTTCAAAATCATGTAGGGTCTTGTTGAAGTAAGTAAGAAGAAACTGTTTCCCGTGTCGGGAGAGTCAGTAACCAGCGGGCATCGATTTAAGGCAACTCGCAAAAGAATCAGAGGGGAAATGAGAAAAAAAATTTACACACCGAGTTGTGATCTGGAATGTGCTGCCTGAAAGGGCAGTGGAAGCAGATTCAGTAGTAACTTTGAAAAGGAATTGGATAAATACTTGAAAAGGAAACATTACTGAGCTATGGAGGAAGAGTAGGGGGCGTAGGACTAATTGGATAGCTCATGCAAAGAGCTAGCACAGGTGCAGTCGGCCAAATGGCCCCCTTCTGTGCTGTATCATTCTACGATCCTATCCTGTTAAATGGATGGATGGTACTCTCTGGTAGTAATCATTGGGTCCTTTTTTGGGTCTGTTTGGATTTTTGTGATTTTTTTTTTTTCCTCATTCTATTTTTGTCTTCACTGTCTGCCCTCTTCTTGAATTATCGTATTGCTGGTCCTCCATCGCTTTGTCCAAGTGGTCATTCTTGTGTGTCAGTTTGGGCAGTGAGTGTCAGTAGATACTCAGTCGTGAGGCCTCATTGCCAAACCTGACTTTGATCTTTCCAGTGTGGTAAACATACAGATGTTGCAAGTGCTGCTTATATATCTGTTAGGAGCGGGAACACTAACTGTTCTTCGTCCTTCCCCACGCCCCCAAAAAGGGACACATGGGCCAATTGAACTCGGACCTGGGATCTGTGTGATCACTGAATAGCTCCATGCTACCCATGTACAGTTACCCACTGAGTCTTTAGGTCGAGATGCTTGTCATGTCTGGAGTTAATCTGTGTAGCTGGATGCAGAAACCCCTGGTGCAGTACCCACTGCTCTGATTGTGGAAATTCGATGGAACCATGTTTCTTTGAATATGGCAACTGACTTGTAGAGTTTACTAGCCTTGCCCAAGCGATATGTAGCAGTGTTTCCCTACAGGAAATCCCACTGCAGCAAGAGTACAGAAGGTCAAGAGTTCTGTCTTTGCTTGAAGTGTTTTGTGGTTGAGCTTTCAGTCTATTTGCTGCTGTCTGATTTATTTTGCTGGTATTTTGTGGATCTGTATTCTTGGAAAGAGCTGCTCCTAGCACAACAAATAACAATTTGTCCAGTTATAGATTCAATGTATAAAAGACACAATGCAAGTTATTAAATCTGACAACACCTGGGTGAAAGGTAATTCTGAGTCTGGCCTTTGCACCAGGGAGCCTCACCTGCAAGGGCTTTCTGACCAAATCATGGACAGAGAATCGTCAGCTGCGGTTCAGTGGGTAGCTCTCTTGCCTTTGAGTCAGTCATTTGTTGGTTCGACTCCCAAGCCAGAGGCTTAAGCACAAAAATCTAAACTGCCAGTTCTGAGGTAGTGCTGCACTGTCAGAGATGGCATCTTTAGGATGAAATGTTAAACCAAGGCCCCCTCTGCTCTCTCAAGTAGACATAAAAGATTCCCTGGCACTATTTCGAAGACCAGGGAGTTCTCCCCAGTGTCTTGGCCAATATTTATCTCCCAACCAGCTTCACAAAAACAGATTATGTAATCATTATCACATTGCTGCTAATTGGACTTTGTTGTGCACAAATTAGCTGCCACAGTTCCTACATTATAATGCTCTTCAAAAGTACTTCATTGCAAGCCTTTCTTTTCATTTTATAAGTCTATTCAGCTGAGTGAAGCAGTCTCACCTGTCCACAGAGCAAATTAGAGACTCGGGAAAGAAAGATTTGCACTTATATTGTGCCTGCCACGTTCTCGGGATGTCCTAAAGCACTTTACAGCCATTGAAGTACTTTTGAAGTGTAGTCACTGTTGTAGGAACTATGGTAACTTATTTGCACACAGCAAGCTCCCACAGACAGCAATGTGATAATGACCAGGTAATCTGTTTTGTGATGTTGATTGAGGGATAAATATTGGCCAGGACACTGGAGAAAACTCCTCCTGCTCCTCTTCAAAATAGTACCAGAAGATCTTTTACATCCACCTGAGAGAGCAAACAAGGCCTCAGTTTAACGTGTCATCCAAATCTCCGAAAATAGTGCACTGGAGCGTCAGCCTAGATTTTTGTGCTGAAGTCCTGGAGTGGGACTTGAATCCACAACCTTCTGATTCAGAATTGAGGGGTGCTACCAGCTGAGTCACGGCTGACAGTGTATGACTGCGTATGGGTCCCAGAATATACCAACAAAATATATCTCCTATTTTCAACATGTAGGCTTCCTTGACTGAGCACCTTAGTGTCCCAGTAGTAGTGCAACGCAGTTTAACTGGAACATTTGTGCAAGTTAAATTGCAGTCTGCAATGTTCCTGTTCTTTATTTGCAGTAGATTGTATTTCCATCATTAATTACTGCTGTAACTTCAAGGTGCTGATTCTTTTAGGCTCTTTGACTATCCTGCGTATTTTTTTTCTTGTGCAGGACTCCTGATGCCCCTGTTCCTGATGGGGTTAAAGAGGATGACGAAGATAGCTCGGACAGCGAGTCATCATTCAGTGATTGAAAACAGACTTGAGCCATTTCAGTTCTAAAACTGGAGGATATGGAGCACTGATTGTTGTCTCAGGGCATTTTTCTGATGGTTGGGGGTGAAAAAGGATTGCGTCAGTATGAAGCGTGCCACCTCCATCAATGTGCGTGAGCATGCTCGATGTGCAAGACTCTATAACTAAATCTCTGGCACAAGTCCATCCATTGCTTAATACCGTAAACTTTGCGAGTACTCGAACGCAGAGCTGCACTTTTATTTATACATAACGTTATAATCTTTCTACTGTATTTCAGATGTAACTTCAAAAGGTTTTGTGAGAAAAATCACTACTGTTAATCAAGGAGCTAAAAATGGGGGGGGCCGGCGGCAGCAGGCATGGCGAGAGGGGTAATCTTTTTTCCATTAGATTTATTTTCCCAGACATTGTATATACTTTGTTCATGATTGACTGCACACCTTTATCTTGGAAAAAATGAGTAGTTTATTTAAGATTCTGTTTTTCCACACAAAAAAAAACCCCTAAGCTATTTAAAGCCTGAACTGCAAAGAGCAGCTTGTGCAGAAATGAAGAAACTGCACGATTGTCTATAATATCCAGTGATTTGGGTGAGTTACCAAGCGATGTGCACTTACTCCCTTCCCTTACGTTGCTTCATTGTAATTACTCATCTGGCACCAGGAGCTGAACTAACGTCAGAACTCCTTCGTCACAAAGAGTGCTAGATGAGAACTGTTTTCCCCCACCCCCCATCATCATCATCATTTTCAGACCAGTGAGCCTGAGTTTGAATAGGATGTGTCAGATGTTCAAGTTTATTGGTCTCATGAGGCTACACCAATGGTGCTGCTGCAGCATTCCATTCTTTCAAAGTGTTCCAAGTTGGTGCCATTCTTTAAAGCTGATGCAGTCTCTCGCTCTGAGCAGCATCTGATTAACATTTCTGCTGGAGGGGCTGTGCTCAGAAATGTGTAACCTTCAACTAAATTGAGTTAATTTTAATGTGAAATCATAACTCACTATTCTTTCAAAAGGATTCTTTCACATTTAAGAACCCACTACTTGTAAATCTTTAATTGTTGAACATTTACATTTTCAAATCTTGTACGTTTTTTTCATTCTTTGGACGTTGGTATCACTGACGAGGACGATACTTATCGTCCATCCGCGTAAAAGCTATCCTGAACTGTAGATTTTTCTCGGGAATCTTTCTGTTTGATTGATCTGTGAAAATCACTAACAAGACTAGTCATTATGCATGGGGAGCCAAGACCAAGTTCGTCTTCAGGTGAAATGGTGGGACAAGGTCAGAAAATAATTCAGTCCCCATCTTAAAGACTTGCATTCTGTTTTTAATACTTATAATCAGAATTGCACTGTAAACTGGTCACATTGTAATTACACCCTCCCGTCCATGAAACTATATTGCCTACAGGGTAAATCCACCAATCCTGAGCACACAACAGCGAGCTATACTCTGAGTGTGGATAGGATAATCAGTGCACTGTGTTGGTAATCCTATCTCTAATTCCCAGTCTCTTGAGGCATAGCTCACCGATGGAAGTGAGAGATTTGTGGATTTGCCCCTTACTTCTCTGATTCAGCTAGGTTTCTTGTGAAATATATTAATAAAAGAATGAATTTGCATTTACGTTGCACCTTTCACAACCTCAAGATGTCCCAAGTGCTTTACAATTCAATGAATGGCTTATATGCTTTAGTCTCCCATAACAGACCAGGCATCTTTATACAGCTATACCAGTGCTCAGTTATGTCATCATTTGCTGAATAAAGTACAGGGAAGATGTTCCTTTGAGTACCACCTGACAAGGCTGGAAAATGAGGCGAGAGAGAGTGAGGGCACAATCCTGGAGTGGAGAGTTTGGATCCTGAGCGAGCCCAGAACCTGGCACAAATTTCACTGGAATCTCTTTTTGTGTGTTGTGGTTTGTGCATTTGACTGTCACATGATCATTAATACCACATGATTTTAGCAAGCTAACTAGCTTGCTTAAAAAACACTCCCAACACCCAATTGGTTTTTAAGCAGATGGCTTATGGGAATGAATGATTCAGTCCCTTCATAGAAATTAGGGTACACAATACCTGCATTACAATTCAAAAGTATTTAATTGGCTGTGAAGCACATTGTGATGTCCTGAGGTCCTGAAAGGTGCTATGGAAATGCAAGTTGTTTTTTTCAGGAGGCCATTTGGTCCATTGCTAGCTGCTCGCCTGTAGCTGTCTACTCTAATCCAGTTTCCCCACGTCCTTTTTATATTCTTTCTCCATTTGAATGCTATGCACTAATTGGCTTGTTCCACTTGATTTGAAGAACCCTTGATGATCTAAATGGAGGTGTGATGTTGGGACAGTTGGAATGTTGATCAAACTTTTTAGCATTTGGAGTATCCTACCTATGGGATGTCCTTGCAATCCCACTCTAGATATTAACCAGCCAAATGTGTGATTTATAGGAACAAGTAGAGAAGAATTTTGAACGTCCCTGCAGGTAAACTAGATTTCTCTTCAGGTTTATACAATGTCATATCACTTTAGTTTGAGTTAATAAACTGTTAAATTCTTTGTTAGTGCTCAGGTTTGTAACTTCCAAAACTCTTCCTCCATTAAGTAATTCAGTGTGTACTGCTGAAAATAAAGTAATAATCTTGGCGTGTGCTGTATCCGTCATGTTCAGTTAACAAACTGCCTGAGTTTTGTTATCCATGCAAATTATGCGGGGAGTAAGAGGTGCTCAGGTGAAATTACATGCCAGGAGTTGGAGTTTTTCAGTTCCAGCACATAAATCCTTTGACCATGTTTTGTCTGTTGACCTCACTCTTGTTTATCCACTGTATTGCTTTAATGTATGTTCTTATTGGTGCTCGCCGCCACCCTAAACTTTTTTTTTATAATCGATTCATACTTGATTATAAAACTAACTGGCACATGAAGACGTCAAAGGTACGCGTTTAGGGTACTGTGGTCTTGCCTTTGGGTAGAATCTTCTAGGAGCTGAGATGCTGTTTGGTTTTATTCTTGTTAGATCTACAAGATTTATTGTTTTCTGCGTTGTGTAATAAATCTTCCGTAAAGGCCTAACTTCTAACTCTACTTTGCCAGAATACTAACCTGCCTTTCTTTTGAAAGGCCAATACCCATGACCTTGACGGAAACCAGTAAATGGTTTTTGAGAACTTGGCATTTAAATTCATTGTAGGATACCCTCTGACTTACCTTTTTTTATTAATTTGCTTAGATCGCTTCCTCAGGTTTCATCAGTGCTCATCCCATTCGCTGTTCTGAAGCTTGTACAGGTTCTCACATTCCTTTTCCTTTGCTGAAGCAAAGAAGGAGCCATTAAAGATGATACAGCAAGTTAGAAGCTGGTCACCTGTTGCCGTTCAGTTTGTGCTTGACATTTGGACTTCAGTAGTAGCCGAGAGTTGCATGCGAAAACCGTTCCTTTCTGCCGAAGGAAGGAAAAAAATGGAGGGTGTGGGATTAGGGCCATAGAGGGGGAGGTGGGTGTGTTACGTGGTGAAAGGAAAACAGTTGAGAAATTCAGAAAGTTAGTAATTATTGTTTAAATATGGAAACAGTTGGATTGCTTTGCTTAAAGATGCTGTCTGCAGCATTTTATGTCCTGATGTTTTCATAGTGTGAGGTTTATTACAATGGCTCACCCTGTTCTTTTCAGTACTTGTACAGAAGGACCATGAGCAGATTAATTTATTTGTGAGCCAACTGATCAAATATTCATTTATTCCAAAGTGCACAAGCTTATCCATGTGAAGTACATGGGGAATAAGAGCTGGTCAGAGATGATGTTCTGTGCTAAGAGTTGCATTGGAGTGAGTAAATCAGATTTATACAACACCAATAGGAAAAACTTACTGTGACAGGACAAAGCTGGATTTTAAAAAGCGGTCAGGGCTGTTTGCAGTTTGGCTGGCACTGTGAACCACCATTGGCAGCAAAACTCTAAGTTCCGGAATTCCCTCTCTGAGCCTCTCCGCCTCGTCTCCTTTAAGACTCCCCTTAAAACCTACCCCTTTGACCAAGCTTTTTGCTCATCAGCCTTTATATCTCCTTATGTGACTCAGTATTAAAATTTAGTTTGATAATGTTTCTGTGAAGGTTTGGACATTTTAGTATGTTAAAAATGTGATATAAATACAAGTTGTAGATTACAGCATCAGGATAAGACCAGTAACAAAGGATGACGACGATCAAGGTGAAGATTATGGAAACATTCTGCTGCCTTTTTGACTGCACAGCTAACTCTCCAACCTTTTCAATAGCTTTTCTTTCCAGAATATGAGAGTTTCACAGCACATTTCTTCACAGGAACCTGTCAGGTTTTTAACACCAAACACTGTTGGTGTGTTTGAGCTCAGCAGATTTTGAAAACTGGGGGAGAATCCAAGTGGGAATCAGTATTGCTCCATGTGCAGAGTACAGAATCAAGGTGCAGATTTCTGATTTTTTAAAGATTAGAAATCTGCTTGGAACAGATCATAAGCAATTGACCATGATATCCTATTTGAGGAGGATGGTATGGTGCAGTGTAGTGCTCTCTCTAGTGGCCTGGCTCTGAACTGACCAACAGTAATGAACTGCAGGCAGATTGAGACAGCAAGAGAATTGCTCAATCGTCAGGCTCCCTGAGCTAAGACTGTATACTTTGCAGAAGCATAGACTCTGGTGATTTGATTGAAGTTTATGAAGTAATGGTGTTTATGTGGACAAATTCTTTCAACTGGATAGGCTAGGGAGGACCAGGGTCACACTTGTAAGTTAAATATGGACAGAACTGGGTTGGATGTTAGGCAGTTCTTTGCACAGACAATAATAAAAGAAAGACTTGCATTTATATAGCACCTTTCATGACCTCAGGACGTTCAAAAACACTTTTACAGCCAACAAAGTATTTTTTGAAGTGTAGCCACTTGTAGGAAACATGGCAGTCAGTTTACACACAGCAAGCTAAAGGCCTGCTTGGGTCTGCAACTTAAACCCAACCTGAGCCCAACAGAACCACATCCAACCCTGAGCCCAACCTGGCCCGAGTCCTTCCATTTTTTTCCCGCGCCCGACCCAACCCGACCATCAGCTAACCTACCTTCCGTTTTTCACTTTGTTGCTGATCTGCACAAGCTTAAAATAACTGTAACAAAACAACCTTTCAAGCCCAAAAAGTAAATTAACAGTGGAGCCACTTACCTGAGTTGGTGATAAAGCATGTCCAATCAGCCCAACCCAACCCGGGTCCGAATGCCGGACCCGGAAGTGCGACCCGAACCTGACACATGTCGGGTAACCAGCCTTTACAGCAAACTCCCACAGACAGCAGTGTGATAATGGCCAGCTACTGTATTTTGGTGATAATTATTGGCCAGGACACTGGGGATAGTTTCCAATGCTGTTCTGCGAAATAGTGCCATGAGATCTTTTATGTCCACCTGAGGGAAGATTGGGCCTATATTTAATGTCTCATCTAAAAGAAGGTACCTTTGACAGTGCAGCATTCCCTCAGTACTGCCTGGAGTGTCAGCCTGGATTTTTGTGCTCCAGTCTCTAGAATGGGATTTGAACCCATAAACCACCTGATTCAGAGGAGGATGTGCTACCCACTGAGTCACAGCTGACAGTTGCTGGCTCGTGGGGTGAACACTGGTTTACTGTATTCCTACAAAAGGTGGCTTGTGCCTGACTGGTGTGACCTGCATCCCAATAGGTAGGTATCCTGTGATATAAGTTGGGGTCAATGTTGTCTCGACCAGTTTTGATCACCTAAAGGGTTTGGAGAGCAATTTTCCCAGATTTTCTTCTATTGGCCTGCATTTTATCTGATTTTGTTACTCCAGCAACTTCCAATTATATTGCCTCTTTAATATCATAAATGTAGCATGGTTGTGGGTTTAGTTTAGTATTGCTCGAATAAGGGACCAGCACAGACATGATGGTTGAATGGCCACTTGTGCTGTAAACCTTGATGGTTCAATGAGCTATGCTGCTGCCTCCCAGGGCAGAGACCCATTTGCCACATCAAGCTTCCATTTTAAATGACAACTTGCATTTATGCAGCACCCTGTAACATAGTTTTACATGAGCATTATCAAACAAAATTTGATATCCAGCCACATGAGATATTAGGACAAGTGACCAAAAGCATGTAGATTTTAAGGAGTGTCTTAAAGGAAGAGAGAAGTTTGGGAAGGGAATTCCACAGAGTTTAGGTCCATGGCAGCCAATGGTGAAGTGAAGAAAATCAGGGATGCACAAAGGGCCAGAATTCGAGGAGTGTAGTGATCACGAAGGGTTGGAGGGCGTTACAGGAATAAGGAGGGGTGAGGCATGGAGGGATTTGAAAACAAGGATGAGAATTTTAAAATCAAGAAGTTGCCAGACCGGGGGCCTATGTAGGCCAGTGAGTACCGAGGGGTGAACAGGATTTGATGTAAGTTAGGATATGGGCAGCAGAGATTAGGATAAGCACATGTTTACGGGGCATGCAAAGTAGGAAGCCAGCCAGGAGAGTATTGGAAAAGTTGATTCTAGAGGTAGCAAAAGCACTGATGAGTGTCCATCTTTGGCAGAAATTACAAAACTAGTGACATCACTACCTGGAAGGACAAGGACAGCAGGTGCATGGGACACCACCACCTCCAAGGTGCACAGCAGCCTGACTTGGACATTGGTAGCATCTATTTCCACTACTACCAACTTTGCAAGGGGTTTAAATATACAGATGAGAATGTTAGATTTGAGGCATTGGGAGACCAGGACCCAATGTCGGGCATTGACAACAGGGGATAAGAGATGTGCAGGACTGTGGATTAGCATATGGGCAGGTAAGTTTTGGATGAACTGACATTTTATAGGGTGGAAGATGGGAGGCTGGCCAGGAGTATGTTGGAGATAGAGTCTGGCGGTGTTAATGGCATTGATGGTTTCAGCAACACATGGGCTGAGGTTGGAGCAGAGTCAGGATATGTTCCAGACGTGGAAGTTGTCACTCTGTGATTGAGAGATATGGAGTTAAAAGTTTAGCTTGGGGTTGAACAAAATGCCAATGGCTTCAATCTTCCTGATGGAAGAAATTGCAGCTCATCCAAGACTAGATGTCAGACAAGCAATCTGATATGAATGTTCAGCTTTTTCTTCTGGCCTTTGTATTAAACCAGGAATGATGCTGTTCTCTTGCTCTCTAATGCTCTTTTTCCATCGGTGGGGTTGCCAAATTAGGTGCTAACTTAGAGAACACTTTGTGCTTACGACTCACAGGCTGAGCTGACTCTGGCAACTTACTTCACGTGTGACCTTTTACCAAGGGTAAAACAAATGCTATTTTTCCTAGATTGCAATCACATGAGAGTTCACTGGGCTGAAGCCCAGTTAATCAGACTAATGTTGAAGCCACCGGCAGTGCCTGTTCCTTCAATCGTTGAGAAATAATTGTAGGTCACATTCTTGACTCAATGGCAGCATGCTTGCTTCAGAGGCTGAAGGTGTGGGTTCAAGCCTTATTCCAGAGGTTTAAGCTCATAATCTAAGTTGTCCATCAGTGCAGTTTTGAAGGAATGCTGCCATCTTTTGGTTGAGCCAGAAGTGCTGCACAAAGAACAGCCAGGCACTGTGCAAATGACTACTGGCCATACCTAAGCAGTCGTATTCAGCTGGCCTCTGACAGCAGAAACATCAGAGGAATGTATGATGGCATTAAGACAGCTTTTGGGCCAACCATCAAAAAGATTCCCCCCCCCCCCCACCCCCGAGTCTAAATCAGGGGAAACGATCACTGACCAACGCAAGCAAATGGACCGCTGGGTGGAGCACTACCTAGAACTGTACTCCAGGGAAAATGTTGTCACTGAGACCGCCCTCAATGTAGCCCAGTCTCTGCCAGTCATGGATGAGCTGGACGAACAGCCAACAAAATCGTAACTCAGTGCTGCCATTGATTCTCTAGCCAGTGAAAAAGCCTCTGGAAAGGACAGCATTACCTCTGAAATAATCAAGACTGCCAAGCCTGCTATACTTTCAGCACTTCATGAACTACTTTGCCTGTGCTGGGATGAGGCAGTACCACAGGATACCAATATCATCACCCTCGATAAGAACAAGGGTGGCTGCAACAACTACCATGGAATCTCCCTGCTCAGCATAATGGGGAAAGTCTTCGCTCGAGTCGTTTTAAACCGCCTCCAGAAGCTGGCTGAGCGTGTCTACTCTGAGCCACAATGTGGCTTTCGTGCAGAGAGAGATCCACCAATGACATGCTGTTCTCCCTTCACCAGTTACAGGAGAAATGCCGCGAACAACAGATGCCCCTCTACGTTGCTTTCATAGATCTCGCCAAAGCCTTTGACGTCGTCAGCAGACGTGGTCTCTTCAGACTACTAGAAAAGATCGGATGTCCACCAAAGCTACTAAGTATCATCACCTCATTCCATGACAATATGAAAGGCACAATTCAGCATAGCGGTGCCTCATCAGACCCCTTTTCCTATCCTGTGTGGTGTGAAACAGGGCTGTGTTCTCGCACCTGCACTGTTTGGGATCATCTTCTCACTGCTGCTCTCACATGCATTCAAGTCTTCAGAAGAAGAAATCTTCCTCCACACAAGATCAGATGGCAGGTTGTTCAACCTTGCTCGTCTTAGAGCGAAGACCAAAGATTGGCTGGTAGGGAATCTGTACTGAATTTGAAAATAAAACTGATAAAAATTGATTAAAACACTAATTAAATAATTAATAAGTAGAGTAACTAAACCAGAGGGAGGAGATTACTGTATTTAGTTAGCATTTATTGTAGAAATCTAGCACCAGGGACCACATAGTTAAGTGTATCATAATTTAGTAAGGATTTAATAAGTATTTATTTTATATTAATTAACTAATTAGTGTTAGAAATGACAGTTAGAGGGGTGAAGTGCTTCACCTGTGAGATGTGGGAAGTCCATGACGCTTCCAGCGTTCCGGGTGACTACATCTGCAGGAAATGTACCCAGTTGCAGCTCCTCACAGACCGCATGGATCGGTTGGAGCGGCAACTGGATGCACTTAGGAGCATGCAGGTGGCAGAAAGTGTCATAGACAGGAGTTTTAGAGAAGTGGTTACACCCAAGATGCAGGCAGATAAATGGGTGACCGCTAGAAGGGGCAGGCAGTCAGTGCAGGAATCCCCTGTGGCTATCCCCCTCTCTAACAAGTATACCGTTTTGGATACTGTTGGGGGGGATGGCCTCTCAGGGGAAAACAGCATCAGCCAGAGCAGTGGCACCACGGCTGGCATTGTTGTTCAGGGAGGGACAAAGTGCAGAAGAGCAATAGTTATAGGGGACTCTATAGTCAGGGGCACAGATAGGCGCTTCTGTGGACGTGAAAGAGACTCCAGGATGGTATGTTGCCTCCCTGGTGCCAGGGTCAAGGATGTCTCTGAATGGACAGGGGGCATTCTGAAGGGGGAGGGTGAACAGCCAGAGGTTGTGGTACACATCGATACCAATGACAAAGGCAGGAAGAGTGACGAGGTCCTGCAGGAGGAGTTTAGGGAGTTAGGTAGAAAGTTAAAGGACAGGACCTCTGGGGTTGTAATCTCGGGATTACTCCCTGTGTCACGTGCCAGTGAGGCTAGAAATAGGAAGATAGTGCAGCTAAACACGTGGCTGAGCAGCTGGTGTAGAAGGGAGGGTTTCAGATATCTGGACCATTGGGCTCTCTTCAAGGACAGATGGGACCTGTACATGAAGGACGGGTTGCATCTAAACTGGAGGGGCACTAATATCCTGGCTGCAAGGTTTGCTAGCGTCACTCGGGAGGGTTTAAACTAGTGTGGAAGTGGGGTGGGAACCAGAGCAGTAGGACAGCTAGTGAAATAAATGAGGAGGACATAATAACTAAGGCCAGTAGGACTAAGAGGAAGAGCAGGCAGGGAGATGAAGCTGAGCACAGCGGCACTGGTGGTCTGAAGTGCATTTGTTTCAATGCGAGAAGTATAACAGGTAAGGCAGATGAACTTAGAGCTTGGATTAGTACTTGGAACTATGATGTTGCTGCTATTACAGAGACTTGGTTGAGGGAGGGGCAGGATTGGCAGCTAAATGTCCCAGGCTTTAGAAGCTTCAGGCAGGATAGAGGGGGATGTAAAAGGGGTGGGGGAGTTGCATTACTGGTTAAGGAGAATATCTCAGCTGTACTGCGGGAGAACACCTCAGAGGGGTCATGCAGCGAGGCAATATGGGTGGAGCTCAGGAATAGGAAGGGTGCAGTCACGATGCTGGGGGTTTACTACAGGCCTGCCAACAGCCAGTGGGAGGTAGAGGAGCAGATATGTAGACAGATTTTGGAAAGATGTAAAGGTAACAGGGTTGTGTTGGTCGGTGATTTTAACTTCCCCTATATTGACTGGGACTCACTTAGTGCTAGGGGCCTGGATGGGGCAGAATTTGTGAGGAGCATCCAGGAGGGCTTCTGGAAACAGTATGTAGATAGTCCAATTAGGGATTGGGCCATTCTGGACCTGGTATTGGGGAATGAGCCTGGCCAGGTGGTCGAAGTTTCAGTGGGGGAGCATTTCGGGAGCAGTGACCATAATTCCATAAGTTTTAAGGTACTTGTGGATAAGGATAAGAGTAGTCCTCGGGTGAAGGTGCTAAATTGGGGGAAGGCTAATTATAACAATATTAGACAGGAACTGAAGAATTTAGATTGGGGGCGGCTATTTGAGGGTAAATCAACATCTGACATGTGGGAGTCTTTCAAACGTCAGCTGATTAGAATCCAGGACCAGCATGTTCCTGTGAGGAAGAAAGACAAGTTTGGCAAGTTTCGGGAAGCTTGGATAACGTGGGATATTGTGAGCCTAGTCAAAAAGAAAAAGGAAGCATTTGTAAGGGCTGGAAGGCTGGGGACAGACGAAGCACTTGAGGAATATAAAGACAGTAGGAAGGAACTTAAGCAAGGAGTTAGGAGGGCTAAAAGGTGTCATGAAAAGTCATTGGCAAACATGATTAAGGAAACTCCCAAGGCTTTTTATACGTATATAAAGAGCAAGAGAGTAACCAGGGAAAGGGTTGGCCCACTCAAGGACAGAGATGGGAATCTATGTGTGGAGCCAGAGGAAATGGGCGAGGTACTAAATGAGTACTTTGCATCAGTATTCACCAAAGAGAAGGACTTGGTGGATGATGAGCCTAGGGAAGGGAGTGCAGATAGTCTCAGTCATCTCATTATCAAAAAGGAGGAGGTGTTGGATGTCTTGCAAAGCATTAAGGTAGATAAGTCCCCAGGGCCTGATGGGATCTACCCTAGAATACTGAGGGAGGCAAGGGAGGAAATTGCTGGGGCCTTGACAGAAATCTTTGCATCCTCATTGGCTACAGGTGAGGTCCCAGAGGACTGGAGAATAGCCAATGTTGTTCCTTTGTTTAAGAAGGGTGGCAAGGATAATCCAGGAAATGATAGGCCAGTGAGCCTTACGTCAGTGGTAGGGAAACTATTAGAGAGGATTATTCGGGACAGGATTTACTCCCATTTTGAAACAAACGAACTTATTAGCGAGAGACAGCGTGGTTTTGTGAAGGGGAGGTCGTGTCTTACTAATTTGATTGAGTTTTTTGAGGAAGTGACGAAGATGATTCATGAAGGAAGGGCAGTGGATGTTATCTATATGGACTTTAATAAAGCCTTTGACAAGGTCCCGCATGGCAGACTGGTACAAAAGGTGAAGTCACACGGGATCAGAGGTGAGCTGGCAAGAGGGATACAGAACTGGCTCGGTCATAGAAGACAGAGGGTAACAGTGGATGGGTGTTTTTCTGAATGGAGGGATGTGACTAGTGGTATTCCGCAGGGATCAGTGCTGGGACCTTTGCTGTTTGCAGTATATACAAATGATTTGGAGGAAAATGTAGCTGGTCTGATTAGTAAGTTTGCGGATGACACAAAGGTTGGTGGAGTTGCGGATAATGATGAGGATTGTCAGAGGATACAGCAGGATATAGATCGGTTGGAGACTTGTGCGGAGAAATGGCAGATGGAGTTTAATCCGGACAAATGTGAGGTAATGCATTTTGGAAGGTCTAATGCAGGTGGGACGTATACAGTAAATGGCAGAACCCTTAGGAGTATTGACAGGCAGAGAGATCTGGGCGTACAGGTCCACAGGTCACTGAAAGTGGCAACGCAGGTGGATAAGGTAGTCAAGAAGGCATACGGCATGCTTGCCTTCATCGGTCGGGGCATAGAGTATAAAAATTGGCAAGTCATGTTGCAGCTGTACAGAACCTTAGTTCGGCCACACTTAGAATATTGCATGCAATTCTGGTCGCCACACTACCAGAAGGACGTGGAGGCTTTGGAGAGGGCACAGAGGAGGTTTACCAGGATGTTGCCTGGTCTGGAGGGCATTAGCTATGAGGAGAGGTTAGAAAAACTCGGATTGTTTTCACTGGAACGACGGAGGTGCAGGGGCGACATGATAGAGGTTTACAAAGTTATGAGCGGCATGGACAGAGTGGATAATCAGAAGCTTTTTCCCAGGGTGGAAGAGTCAGTTACTAGGGGACATAGGTTTAAGGTGAGAGGGGCAAAGTTTAGAGGGGATGTGCGAGGCAAGTTTTTTTACACAGAGGGTGGTGAGTGCCTGGAACTTGCTGCCAGGGGAGGTGGTGGAAGCAGATACGATAGCGACGTTTAAGAGACATCTTGACAAATACATGAATCGGAAGGGAATGGAGGGATATGGGCCCCGGAAGTGCGGAGGGTGTTAATTTAGGCAGGCATCAAGATCGGCGCAGGCTTGGAGGGCCGAATGGCCTGTTCCTGTGCTGTACTATTCTTTGTTGTTGTTGTATGGAAAGTCCTCATCAGGGAACTCCTCTTCGCTGACGATGCTGCATTAACAACCCACACAGAAGAGTGTGTGCAGAGACTCATCGACAGGATTGCGGCTGCCTGCAACGAATTTGGCCTAACCATCAGCCTCAAGAAAACGAACATCATGGGACAGGACGTCAGAAATGCTCCATCCATCAATATCGGTGACGACGTTCTGGGAGTGGTTCAAGAGTTCACCTACCTAGGCTCAACTATCACCAGTAACCTGTCTCGATGCAGAAATCAACAAGCGCATGGGAAAGGCGTCCACTGCTGCGTCCAGACTGGCCAAGAGGTTGTGAGAAAATGGCGCACTGACACGGAACACAAAAGTCCGAGTGTTTCAAGCCTGTGTCCTCAGTACCTTGCTCTATGGCAGCGAGGCCTGGACAACGTATGTCAGCCAAGAGCGATGTCTCAACTCATTCCATCTTTGCTGCCTCCAGAGAATCCTTGGCATCAGGTGGCAGGACCGTAACTCCAACACAGAAGTCCTCGAGGAGGCCAACATCCCCAGAATATACACCCTACTGAGTCAGCGGCGCTTGAGATGGCTTGGCCATGTGAGCCGCATGGAAGATGGCAGGATCCCCAAAGACACATTGTACAGCGGGGTCGCCACTGGTATCAGACCCACCGGCCGTCCATGTCTCCGCTTTAAAGACGTCTGTAAACGCGACATGAAGTCCTGTGACATTGATCACAAGTCGTGGGAGTCAGTTGCCAGTGATCGCCAGAGCTGGCGGACAGCCATAAAGGCGGGGCTAAAGCGTGGCGAGTCGAAGAGACTTAGCAGTTGGCAGGAAAAAAGACAGAAGCGCAAGGAGAGAGCCAACTGTGTAACAGCCCTGACAAACCAATTTTATCTGCAGTGCCTGTGGAAGAGTCTGTCATTCCAGGCGCTGCTCCACAAACCACTGACCACCTCTAGGCGCTTACCCATTGTCTCTCGAGACAGGAGGCCAAAGATTAAACCAAGACCTTACCTGCTCCCTCTGGTGGATGTAAAACATCCATGGCACTATTTGAAAAGAGAAGTCGATTTCTCGTGGTATCCTGGCCAATGTTTATCCCTCAAGGCACATCACTAAACCAAAATACCTGATCTCTTGCCTAATTTCCATTTGTGAGCTCGTGCTGTTTCCCTACATTGCAACAGTGCCGACACTTAAAGTACTTCATTGGCTGTGAAATGCTTTGGAACAACCTGAGGTCTTGAAATGTGCTACATGAATGCTTGCACTTCCTAATCATTCCCATGTCTCTATTTACTAAGATATAATTCTGGTGGAACACATGAGCAGAGTTTTTCAGTAAAACATTGTGTTCCTGTCATAGCCAGCTGTTGAACCCAAAAGCTCTGATCTCTCACGTACTATTTCAGGGGTCTGTTCCGTCTAAGAGAATTCAGCAAATGAGGTATTTTTGCATTTTTAAATAAAAGCAAAATAAATGAAAATGGCCACAGAAATATTTCACAACTCATTGCATTCAAGAGGTGTTTCCACCATCTCTCATTCCCAACTGAGGAAGTGTGTTGAATATAGGGCAATAGCATTATTGCTGGATTGTGAACATTTGATTGGAGAATTATCTCTAATGCTGATTCCATATCTTAGCCAGACAGTCAATATAGCACGTGCTCTGTCAAGGTGTTGTTTGGTGGATTGTACGTCTTCATCTTTTACAGTCATCGACTCTCCTCCTGGTTAAGAACCTAGGAACAGGGGTAGGCCATTCAGCCCCTCAAGCTTGTTCCCTTATTCAGTTAGATCATGGCTGATCTGTGTCTCAGCTTCATTACCCAACAAAAATCTGTCATCCTTCCCGACTCAACATTGAACAAAGAACAAAGAAAATTACAGCACAGGAACAGGCCCTTCGGCCCTCCAAGCCTGCGCCGATCCAGATCCTCTATCTAAATATGTCGCCTATTTTCTAAGGGTCTGTATCTCTTTACTTCCTGCCCATTCATGTATCTGTCTAGATACATCTTAAAAGACGCTATCGTGCCCGCGTCTACCACCTCCGCTGGCAACGCGTTCCAGGCACCCACCACCCTCTGTGTAAAGAACTTTCCACGCATATCCCCCCTAAACCTTTCCCCTCTCACTTTGAACTCGTGACCCCTTGTAATTGAATCCCCCACTCTGGGGGAAAAAGCATCTTGCTATCCAACCTGTCTATACCTCTCATGATTTTGTTCACCTCAATCAGGTCCCCCCTCAACCTCCGTCTTTCTAATGAAAATAATCCTAATCTACTCAACCTCTCTTCATAGCTAGCGCCCTCCATACCAGGCAACATCCTGGTGAACCTCCTCTGCACCCTCTCCAAAGCATCTACATCCTTTTGGTAATGTGGCGACCAAAACTGCACGCAGTATTCCAAATGTGGCCGAACCAAAGTTCTATACAACTGTAACATGACCTGCCAACTCTTGTACTCAATACCCCATCCGATGAAGGAAAGCATGCCGTATGCCTTCTTGACCACTCTATTGACCTGCGTTGCCACCTTCAGGGAACAATGGTCCTAAACACCCAAATCTCTCTGTGCATCAATTTTCCCCAGGACTTTTCCATTTACTGTATAGTTCACTCTTGAATTGGATCTTCCAAAATGCATCACCTCGCATTTGCCCTGATTGAACTCCATCTGCCATTTCTCTGCCCAAATCTCCAATCTATCTATATTCTGCTGTATTCTCTG
Organism: Heterodontus francisci; assembly: GCF_036365525.1. Taxonomy (NCBI): domain Eukaryota; kingdom Metazoa; phylum Chordata; class Chondrichthyes; order Heterodontiformes; family Heterodontidae; genus Heterodontus; species Heterodontus francisci. The sequence continues at coordinate 5,319,634 of NC_090388.1, forward strand.
ACAGTCCCCTTCACTATCTGCTACTCCACCAATCTTAGTGTCGTCTGCAAACTTGCTAATCAGACCACCTATACTTTCCTCCAAATCATTTATGTATATCACAAACAACAGTGGTCCCAGCACGGATCCCTGTGGAACACCACTGGTCACACGTCTCCATTTTGAGAAACTCCCTTCCACTGCTACTCTCTGTCTCCTGTTGCCCAGCCAGTTCTTTATCCATCTAGCATTTATCCATTGAGCGGAACAATTTCAGATCCTAAACCCTGCTGCTATTGTTTTGGATAGCAGTTGCTGATGATGATTCTGCTGTTGCCATTTACACCTCCTCGAGGCCCATCTTTTGTTAATTGTCCCATTACCGCCCCCTTTTGCCTTGCACCACCATCCCTTTTGTCACTTAATTTCTCCTGCCTTCCATCACAGACCTTCCCTTCTGTTTGATCCTCCCCTCCCCCTGACTTTGTACTTGCTTAAAACCTGTTACATCTCTAACTTTTGTCAGTTCTGATGAAAGGTCATCGACTTGAAACGTTAACTCTGTTTCTCTCTCTCCACAGATGCTGCCAGACCTGTTGAGTGTTTCCAGCATTTTCTCCCTTTATTTCAGATTTCCAGCATTCACAGTATTTTGGCTCAGTAAAAATCTATTGATCTCGGTCTTGAAATTTCCAACAGACCCCCAGCAGCCCCAACCTTTTGACAGAGAGAATTCCAGATTTCCACTACCTTTTGTGTTAAAAAGTGCTTCCTGATTATTGTAGCTGCTCCATTCATGCTTCTATTTCTTATTTGCCGCTTGGCCATGTTTGAATATTGTGGGCCTGGGGTTTTAGGAAAATGCTATCTTGGTGCTGTCACCTCATTGGTCAATAAGTCACAAATCAAAACTCCCAAAATTTGTACCGATCAGCAACTGCAGATGTCTGGAAAAGACTTAAGCTGGATAGGGTTAATTTCATAATCCCAAGAACCCATCAAGGAGCTACTTTCGTAGGGATTGGGGCGCACAGCATACAATGACTCGCACGTGGCCCTTGAGTATCCCCTTATGCAGCCCACAAAAACTGAAATCCTGGACACTCCCAATGTAGAGCAACATCATAAACAAAAACAAGAAATGCTGGAATCACTCAGCAGGTCTGGCAGCATCTGTGGAAAGAGAAGCAGAGTTAACGTTTCGGGTCAGTGACCCTTCTTCGGAACTGACAAATATTAGAAAAGTCACAGATTATAAGCAAGTGAGGTGGGGGTGGGGCAAGAGATAACAAAGGAGAAGGTGCAGATTGGACCAGGCCACATAGCTGACCAAAAGGTCACGGAACAAAGGCAAACAATATGTTAATGGTGTGTTGAAAGACAAAGCATTAGTACAGATTAGGTGTGAATACACTGAATATTGAACAGCAGCAAGTGCAAACCTGAAAAAAAAACCTGAAAAAAACAGTGGGTAAACAAACTAAACAAACTAAGATGAAATGAAATAAATGCAAAAAAAAAATGTAAAAAAAAGATTGTAAAAAAAAAACTAAAAATGAAAGTAAAATGGTGGGCTGTCATGCTCTGAAATTATTGAACTCAATGTTCAGTCCGGCGGGCTGTAGTGTGCCTAATCGGTAGATGAGATGCTGTTCCTCGAGCTTGCATTGATGTTCACTGGAACACTGCAGCAATCCCAGGACAGAGGTGTGAGCAGGGGGGAGTGTTGAAATGGCAAGCAACCGGAAGCTCAGAGTCCTGCTTGCGGACTGAGTGGAGATGTTCCGCAAAGCGGTCACCCAGTCTGCGCTTGGTCTCCCCAATGTAGAGGAGACCACACTGTGAGCAGCGAATACCGTATACTACATTGAAAGAAGTACAAGTAAATCGCTGCTTCACCTGAAAGGAGTGTTTGGGGCCTGGGATAGTGAGGAGAGAGGAGGTAAATGGGCAGGTATTACACCTCCTGCGATTGCAGGGGAAGGTGCCCTGGGACGGGAACGAGGTGGTGGGGGTAATGGAGGAGTGGACCAGGGTGTTGCGGAGGGAACGATCCCTTCGGAATGCTGACAGGGGAAGGGAGGGGCATTCCGAAGGGATCGTTCCCTCCGCGACACCCTGATCCACTCCTCCATTACCCCCACCACCTCGTCCCCGTCCCAGGGCACCTTCCCTTGCAATCGCAGGAGGTGTAATACCTGCCCATTTACCTCCTCTCTCCTCACTATCCCAGGCCCCAAACACTCCTTTCAGGTGATGCAGCGATTTACTTGTACTTCTTTCAATGTAGTATACTGTATTCGCTGCTCACAGTGTGGTCTCCTCTACATTGGGGAGACCAAGCGCAGACTGGGTGACCGCTTTGCGGAACATCTCCGCTCAGTCCGCAAGCAGGACCCTGAGCTTCTGGTTGCTTGCCATTTCAACACTCCCCCCTGCTCTCATGCTCACATCTCTGTCCTGGGATTGCTGCAGTGTTCCAGTGAACATCAACGCAAGCTCGAGGAACAGCATCTCATCTACCGATTAGGCACACTACAGCCTGCCGGACTGAACATTGAGTTCAATAATTTCAGAGCATGACAGCCCCCCACTTTACTTTCATTTTTAGTCATTTTTAGTTATTTTTTCTTCCTTTTTTTTGCATTCCTTTTTACATTTTTTACAATCTTTTTTTGCATTTATTTCATTTCATCTTAGTTTGTTCAGTTTGCTTACCCACTGTTTTTTTCAGGTTGTTTTTCTTCAGGTTTGCACTTGCTGATTTACAATATTCAGTATATTCACACCTAATCTGTACTAATGCTTTGTCTTTCAACACACCATTAACATATTGTTTGCCTTTGCTCCGTGACCTTTTGGTCAGCTATGCGGCCTGGTCCAATCTGCACCTTCTCCTTTGTTATCTCTTGCCCAACCCCCACCTCACTTGTTTATAATCTGTGACTTTTCTAATATTTGTCAGTTCCGAAGAAGGGTCACTGACCCGAAACGTTAACTCTGCTTCTCTTTCCACAGATGCTGCCAGACCTGCTGAGTGAATCCAGCATTTCTTGTTTTTGTAGCTGGGTTAGTACACTACTGTTAGGGAGTATCAGTAAATAGCTGAGTTATAGCGTCTCAACAACTGGCAGACTAAAAACGAGTAAAAAAAAAAATTAAGTATTAATAAGGAACAAGTGAGTAGCTGGTGAGTATTACCTTTTTTGAGTAAGGTTTATTTTAACTATTGAACTGTATTGATTTTTAGTAGGATTTATCAGTACTAGTAAGGTTTTATTAATAATTCTAAGGTGTTGTAGCATTGGTAAGGTTTTTTTTAGCAGTAGCAAAGGGTCAACGAATAAATAAAGGTATAGCAGGGGTGCTTCAAACTCAAGAGTGCACCTCCTGTGCTATGTGGAAGCTCCAGGATGCTTCCCATATCCTGGAGAACCATTTGTGCAGGAAGTGTTGTCAATTGAAGCAGCTTGAGCTTGGGGTTTTGAAACTTGAGCAGCAGCTGCCGACACTACGGTGCATTCGTGAGGATGAGAGCTACACGGACAGCACATTTATAGATGTGGTCACCCCACAGCTTAAGAGTATGCAGGGAGAGAGGGAATGGGTGACCACCAGGCAGACAAAAAGAATCAGGCAAGTTGTGCAGTCTTCCCCTGAGGGCATCTCACTCTGAATACTGAGGAAAGTGATGCTTCACCTGGGGAGTGCAGCCAGAGCCAAGTCCACGGCACCACGGGTGGCGCAGCTGCACAGGGGGGTACAAGGAAGACTGGAAGAGCCATAGTGATAGGTGATTTAATAGTCGGGAACAGACAGGCGTTTCTGTGGTCGCGGACATAAATCCAGGATGGTGTGCTGCCTCCCTGGTGTCAGGGTCAAGGATGTCACTGAGCAGCTGCAGAGCATCCTGAAGGGGGATGGTGAACAGCCAGCAATCATGACCCACATTGGAACCAACGACATAGGTAGAAAGAGGGATGTGGTCCTGCAGTCAGAATTTAGGGAGCTAGGTAAGAAATTAGCAAGCAGCACCTCAAAAGTAGTAACCTCCGGATTACTCCCAGTGCCACGCGCAAGGGAGTATAAAAAAAGGATAGGACAGATGAATGCATGGCTGGAAAGATGGTGCAGGAGGGAGGGCTTTAGATTCCTGGGACATTGGGACCAGCTCTGGGGGAGATGGGACCTGTACAGGCCGGACGGGTTGCATCTGAATTGTTCCGGGATTGAGTTCCTTGCAGGACGTTTTGCTAGTGCTGTTGGGGAAGGTTTAAACTAGTTTGGCAGGGGGATGGAGACCTGAGGGTAAAATCAGAAATTAAAATGGAAGGCAGAAAATTAATGGATGAGTCTGAAAGACAGAGGAAACCAAGGTGAGAAAATAAAAAGAGTTTGGCAGTGCTCAAGGGTATCTATTTCAATGCAAGGAGTATAGCAAATAAAGCAGATGAGCTGAGGGCACAGACAGACATGTGGCAGTATGATGTCATAGCTATTACAGAAACATGGCTTAAGGAGGGACAAGAATGGCAGCTCAATGTTCCTGGTTACAGGGTTTTTAGATGCGATAGGTAGGGGGATAAGAAAGGAAGGGGAGTGGTAATTTTGGTCAAGGAAACTATTACAGCTGTGAGGAGGGATGATATGTTGGAAGGTTCATCAAATGAGGCCATATGGATTGAGCTGCTTCTTTGGCCACCTTGTCTCGGGAGCCAATGGATAAGCACCTGGAGGTGGTCAGTGGTTTGTGGAGCAGCGCCTGGAGTGGCTATAAAGGCCAATACTAGAGTGGCAGACTCTTCCACAGGTGCTGCAGAAAAAATTGGTTGTCGGGGCTGTTACACAGTTGGCTCTTCCCTTGCGCTTCTGTCTTTTTTCCTGCCAACTGCTAAGTCTCTTCGACTCGCCACACTTTAGCCCCGCCTTTATGGCTGCCCGCCAGCTCTGGCGATCGCTGGCAACTGACTCCCACGACTTGTGATCAATGTCACAGGACTTCATGTCGCGTTTGCAGACATCTTTACAGCAGAGACATGGACGGCCGGTGGGTCTGATACCAGCGACGAGCTCACTGTACAATGTGTCCTTGGGGATCCTGCCATCTTCCATGCGGCTCACATGGCCAAGCCATCTCAAGCGCCGCTGACTCAGTAGTGTGTATAAGCTGGGGATGTTGGCTGCCTCGAGGACTTCTGTGTTGGAGATGCGGTCCTGTCACCTGATGCCAAGGATTCTCCGGAGGCAGCGAAGATGGAATGAATTGAGACGTTGCTCTTGGCTGACATACATTGTCCAGGCCTCGCTGCCGTAGAGCAAGGTACTGAGGACACAGGCTTGATACGCTCGGACTTTTGTGTTCCGTGTCAGTGCGCCATTTTCCCACACTCTCTTGGCCAGTCTGGACATAGCAGTGAAAGCCTGGTTTGAGCTAAGGAACAAAAAAGGGGCAATCACACCGCTGAGAGTGTACTATAAACCCCCAAACTGTCAGAGGGAGAAAGAAGAGCAGATATGTAGGCAGATCTCAACTGTGTACAATTCTGGTCGCCACACTATAGGAAGGATGTGATTGCACTGAAGAGGGTGCAGAGGAGATTCATCAGGTTGTTGCCTGGGCTGGAGCATTTCAGCTATGAAGAGAGACTGGATAGGCTAGGGTTGTTTTCCTTAGAGCAGAGAAGGCTGAGAGGGGACCTGATTGAGGTATACAAAATTATGAGGCGGGTAGATAGGAAGAAACTTTTTCCCTTAGCAGAGAGGTCAATAACCAGGGGGCATAGATTTAAGGTAAGGGGCAGGAGGTTTAGAGGGGATTTGAGGAAAAACATTTTCACCCAGAGGGTGGTTGGAATCTGGAACGCACTGCCTGAGGGGGAGAGGCATGAATCCTCACAACATTGAAGAAGTATTTTTATTGAGCACTTGAAATGCCATAGCATGCAAGGCTACGGGCCAAGTGCTGGAAAATGGGATTTGAATAGATAGGTGCTTGATGGCTGGCATAGACACAATGGGCTGAAGGGCCTGTTTCTGTGCTGTAGAACTCTATGACTCTAACAATAGGGCAGTAATAGTCGGGGATTTTAAGTACCCCAACATTAACTGGGATAGTTTCAGTGTGAAAGGAATTGAGGGACATAATTCTTGAGGTGCATTCAGGAGAACTTCTTTGGCCAAGTATGTAGCAAGTCCTACAAGAGAGGGTGCAGTTTTAAACTTCGTTTTAGAAAATGAAGCTGGGCAGGTGGAAGGAGTGGCAATGGGAGAGCATTTTGGTGGTAGTGATCATAATTCAGTCAGTTTTAACATATAATTATGGAAGAGGACAGAGATAGAACAGGAGTTAGAGTTCTCAACTGGGGCAAGGCCAATTTTACTAAGCTAAGGAGTGACTTAGCAAAAGTGGACTGGAAACAGCTGCTTGAAGGTAATCAGTGCCACAGCAGTGGGAGACATTCACTGGGGAGATTCAAGGCATTCAGAGTAAACATGATCCCACAAAGAAAAAGGGTGAGACAGCCAAATTTATAGCTCCATGGATGTCAAGGAGCTTACAGGGTAAGATAAGGCCGAAAAGGAAAGCTTATGTCCGACACCAAGAACTCAATACTACAGAAAGCTGAGAGGAGTATAGAAAGTGGAGGGGTGAAATCAAAAAGGAAAATAGGAAAGCAATGAGAGGGCATGAAAGAAGATTGGCAAGCAAAATCAAGGTGAACCCAAAGATGTTTTATCAATACATTAAGAGTAAGAGGATAACTAAAGAGAGAGTAGGGCCCATCAAAGACCAAAAAGGTAACCTATGTGTCGGGGCAGAAGATGTTGGTATGGTTCTTGATGAATACTTTGTCTTTCTTCACAAAAGAGGAGGATGATGCAGATATTGTAGTTAAGGAAGAGAAGTGTGAAGTATCAGGCAGGATAGAGGAGGATGTAAAAGGGGTGGGGAAGTTGCATTACTGGTTAAGGAGAATATCACAACTGTACTGCGGGAGGACACCTCGGAGGGCTCATGCAGCGAGGCAATATGGGTAGAGCTCAAGAATAGGAAAGGTGCAGTCACAATGTTGGAGGTTTACTACAGGCCTCCCAACAGCCAGCGAGAGATAGAGGAGCAGATATGTAGACAGATTTTGGAAAGATGTAAAGGCAACAGGGTTGTTGTGGTGGGTGATTTTAACTTCCCCTATATTGACTGGGACTCACTTAGTGCTAGGGGCTTGGATGGAGTAGAATTTGTAAGGAGCATCCAGGAGGGCTTCTTGAAACAATATGTAGATAATCCAACTAGGGATGGGGCCGTACTGGACCTGGTATTGGGGAATGAGCCCGGCCAGGTGGTCGAAGTTTCAGTCGGGGAGCATTTCGGGAACTGTGACGGTAATTCCGTAAGATTTAAGGTACTTGTGGATAAGGATAAGAGTAGTCCTCGGGTGAAGATGCTAAATTGGGGGAAGGCTAATTAATAACAATATTCAGCAGGAACTGAAGAATATAGAGTGGGGGCGGCTGTTTGAGGGTAAATCAACATCTGACGTGGGAGTCTTTCAAACGTCAGTTGATTAGAATCCAGGACCAGCATGTTCCTGTGAGGATGAAGGATAAGTTTGGCAAGTTTCGGGTACCTTGGATAACGAGGGATATTGTGAGCCCAGGCTCTGCGTCACAAACCACTGACCACCTCCAGGCGCGTATCCATTGTCTCTCGAGATAAGGAGGCCCAAAAGAAAAGAAAGAAGTCAAAAAGAAAAAAAGAAGCATTCGTAAGGGCTGGAAGGCTAGGAACAGATGAAGCACTTGAGGAGTATAAAGACAGTAGGAAGGAACTTAAGCAAGGAGTTAGGAGGGCGAAAAGGGGTCATGAAATGTCATTGGCAAACAGGATTAAGGAAAATCCCAAGGCTTTTTATACATATATAAAGAGCAAGAGGGTAGCCAGGGAAAGGGTTGGCCCACTCGAGGACAGAGGAGGAAATCTATGCGTGGAGCCAGAGGAAATGGGCGAGGTACTAAATGAGTACTTTGCATCAGTATTCACCAAAGAGAAGGACTTGGTGGATGATGAGTCTGGGGAAGGGAGTGTAGATAGTCTGGGTCATGTCGTTATCAAAAAGAAGGAGGTGTTGGGCGTTTTGAAAAACACTAAGGTAGATAAGTCCCCAGGGCCTGATGGGATCTACCCCAGAATACTAAGGGAGGCAAGGGAAGAAATTGCTGGGGCCTTGACAGAAATCTTTGCATCCTCATTGGCTACAGGTGAGGTCCCAGAGGACTGGAGAATAGCCAATGTTGTTACTTTGTTTAAGAAGGGTGGCAAGGATAATCCAAGAAATTACAGGCCGGTGAGCCTTACGTCAGTGGTAAGGAAATTATTGGGGAGGATTCTTTGGGACAGGATTTACTCCCATTTGGAAACACACAAACTTATTAGCGAGAGGCAGCATGGTTTTGTGAAGGGGAGGTCATGTCTCACTAACTTGATTGAGTTTTTTGAGGAAGTGGCGAAGATGATTGATGAAGGAAGGGCAGTGGATGTTATCTATATGGACTTCAGTAAAGCCTTTGACAAGGTCCCTCATGGCAGACTGGTACAAAAGGTGAAGTCACACGGGATCAGAGGTGAGCTGGCAAGATGGATACAGAACAGGCTCAGTCATAGAAGACAGAGGGTAGCAGTAGAAGGGTGCTTTTCTGAATGGAGGGCTTGACTAGTGGTGTTCCGCAGGGATCAGTGCTGGGACCTTTGCTATTTGTAGTATATATAAATGATTTGGAGGAAAATGTAGCTGGTCTGATTAGTAAATTTACGGATGACACAAAGGTTGGTGGAGTTGCGGATAACGATGAGGATTGTCAAAGGATACAGCAGGATATAGATTGGTTGGAGACTTGGGCAGAGAAATGGCAGATGGAGTTTAATCCGGACAAATGTGAGGGAATGCATTTTGGAAGGTCTAATGCAGGTGGGAAGTATACAGTAAATGGCAGAACCCTTAGGAGTATTGACAGGCAGAGAGATCTGGGCGTACAGGTCCACAGATCACAAAGTGACAACGCAGGTGGAGAAGGTAGTCAAGAAGGCATATGGCATGCTTGCCTTCATCGGTCGGGGCATAGAGTATAAAAATTGGCAAGTCATGCTGCAGCTGTACACAACCTTAGTTAGACCACACTTAGAATATTGTTTACAGTTCTGGTCACCGCACTACCAGAAGGATGTGGAGGCTTTAGAGAGGGTACAGAAGAGGTTTACCAGGATGTTGCCTGGTCTGGAGGGCATTAGCTATGAGGAGAGGTTGCATAAACTCGGATTGTTTTCACTGGAACAACAGAGGTGGAGGGGCGACATGATAGAGGTTGACAAAGTTATGAGCGGCATGGACAGAGTGGATAGTCAGAAGCTTTTTCCCAGGGTGGAAGAGTCAGTTACTGGAGGACATAGGTTTAAGGTGTGAGGGGCAAAGCTTAGAGGGGATGTGCGAGGCAAGTTTTTTTTACACAGATGGTGGTGAATGCCTGGAACTTGCCGCCGGGGAAGGTGGTGGAAGCAGGTACGATAGCGACGTTTAAGCGGCATCTTGATAAATACATGAATAGGATGGGAATAGAGGGATACAGTCCCCGGAAGTGCAGGAGGTTTTAGTTTAGACAGGCATCATGATCGGCGCAGGCTTGGAGGGCCGAATGGCCTGTTCCTGTGCTGTACTGTTCTTTGTTCTTTGTCTTTATTGGATGCGATAAACATAGCGAGAGAGGAAGTATTAATGGGATTAGCATCCTTGAAAGTCAATAAATCACCAGGGCCGGATGAAATGTACCCCAGGCTGTTAAAAGAAGCAAAAGAGGAAAAAGCAGAGGGTCTGACCATCATTTTCCAGTGCTCACTGGATACAGGTGTGGTGCCGGAGGATTGGAGAACTGCTAACGTTGTACCTTGTTTAAAAAGGGAGCAAGGAATAGACCAAATAATTACAGGCCAGTCGGTCTAACCTCAGTAGTGGGAAAATTATTGGAATCTATTCTGAGTGAGTGGATAAACTGTCACTTGGAAAGGCACAGGTTAATCAAGGATAGTCATCATGGATTTGTTAAAGGAAGATCTTGTTTGACCAACTTGATCGAATCTTTTGAAGAAGTAACATGGTGTCGAGCTTACTGAGTGTTGTTGGAGCTGCAACCATCCAGGCAAGTATTCCATCACACTCCTGACTTGTACCTTGTAGATGGTGGACAGGCTTTGGGGAGTCAGGAGGTGAGTTACTCGTAGCAGGATTCCTAGCCTCTGACCTGCTCTTGTAGCTACGGTATTTTTATGGCTACTCCAGTTCAGTTTCTGGTCAGTGGTTGCCCCGAGGATGTTGATAGTGGAGGATTCAGCGATGGTAATGCCATTGAATGTCAAGGGGAGGTGGTTCGATTCTCTCTTGTTGGAGATGGTCATTGCCTGGCACTTGTTTGGCGCGAATGTTACTTTCCACTTATCAGCCCAAGCCTGGATATTGTCCAAGTCTTGCTGCATTTCTACACACACTGCTTCAGTATCTGAGGGTTCACAAATGGTGCAATCATCTGCGAACATCCCCACTTCTGATCTTATGATTGAAGGAAGGTCATTGATGAAGCAGCTGAAGATGGTTGGGCCTAGAACACTACCCTGAGGAACTCCTGCAGTGATGTCCTGGAGCTCAGATGATTGACCTCCAACAACCACAACCATCTTCCTTTGCGCTAGGTATGACTCCAACCAGCGGAGAGTTTTTCCCCCTGATTTCCATTCACCTCAATTTTGCTCGGGCTCCTTGATGCCATACTCTGTCAAATGCTGCCTTGATGTCAAGGGCAGTCACTCTCACCTCACCAGTACCTTCACCTTCAAGTACTTCCATTCAAAATGTTATCTTTCTGAACATTCAGAGATGCCTTGGTTTAACATCACATCTGCACTGAGAGCTGCTGAGTCCGGTAAGTCTGGTGAGAAGGAATTTTAAGGGTTAATTTCTCTCTGAAATCCAGTTTTTTCTTCAATTTAGCAGTTAACTAAAAATTACTCCTTAAGGTAAGAGAAGTTAAGTCTTATTCCGGCTAATGCCTGCTCAGTATAAAATTGAAACCCCACCTGGACCTAAGTCCTTTCATTACTTTTTGTGCCCAACTCGACCTGACCCAGCACAAATATTGCAATAAGTTTAATGATATTAAACATGTTATTGTGCCCTAACTTGTCCAAATGGTGGTACTAGTGATCCTGTTCATCTGTTCCGGCAGCAGGCTATTCCTACAGATGGAGTTGTGGCGAATCATGGATGAGCCTGATCCCGTGAGTTCCCGGAATCAGCACTGTCCAGCCTGACCCGACCCGAGCCCGAATGCTGGACTCAGAATATAGACCCGAACCGAACCCGGCACATGTAGTCGGGTTTGGGCCGAGTAGCCAGGCTTTAATTCCAGCCTTAAAGCAGGGGTATACGAGCTCTCTGGGAGCAACTGCAGCTAGTTACTTAGGAGCTGGCTTAAACGGGTTTTCAGAAGCTTGAATCAGTTGTCTTTCATAAAGTATAAAAGCAGGGCTTCCTCAGTGCTGCTTTGTCTGCAGAGTGCTGCTTTGAGGGCACAGAATGTAAAGTGAGAGTTTGGTGAGTGAGGGAGTTCGGTGAGGGAGGTGCTGCTTTCTTCTTCTACCTTTTTTCAGCCTCCATCAGCTGGCTTTTTCTTCGGTACAGGGGAAGAAGCTGATTGGTGAGTAACTGTTAAGTTATTCTACTTATTCTAATTGTAATAGTTTTTAAAGTTATGGTGTGGCAGATCAGCTCGGCCAAGTGGAATGTATGTCCTGTGGTATGTGAGAAGTCATGGATGCACCATGTATCCTAGACAAGCACATCTGCAGGATGTGTCACCGGCTGCAGAAGCTTGAGCTCCGAGGTTTGGAATTCGAGCGGTGGCAGGCGTCACTGTTGTGCACCTGTGAGTCGGAGGAGTATGTGGATAGCACATTTAGGGAGGTGGTCGCACTGCAGCTTAGGACCATGCAGGCAGAGAGGGAATGAGTGACCGCCAAGCAGTCTAAGAGAACCAGGCAGGCAGTGCAGGAGTTCCCTGAGTCCATCTTTTTTGCTGATCGGTTTTCCATTTTGGATACTGGTAAGGGCAATGGTTCCTCGTGAGTGCAGCCAGAGCAAAGTCTGTGGCGCCACAGGTGGCTCAGCTGCACAGGAGAGGAGGAAGAAGAGTGGATGAGCAATAGTGATATGGGATTCGATAGTCAGGGGATCAGACAGGTGATTCTGCAGCAGTAAACGTGACTTCTGGATAGTGTGTTGCCTCCCTGGTGCCAGGGTCAAGGATGTCACAGAATGGCTGCAGGACATCCTTCTGGGGGAGGGTGAACAGCCAGAGGTCGTGATCCGCATTGGTACCAATGACATAGGAAGAGGGATGAAGTCCTGAAAGCAGATTTTAGGAAGGAAATTAAAAAGCAGGACCTTGAGCAGTTATCTCAGGATTACTCCCAGTGCCGCACGCTGATGAGCATTGAAATAGGAGGATTGATCGATTGAACACATGGCTGGAGAATGGGTGTAGGAGGGAGAGCATCAGATTTCTGAGGCATTGGGACCGGTTCTGGGGCAGGTGGGACCTGTACAAGATGGACGGGCTACACCTTAACAGGACTGGAACTAATATCCTCTCAGGGAGATTTGCTCGTGCTGTTGGGGAGGGTTTAAACTAGCTTGTCAGGGGGATGGGAACCTGAAGTAGCTCAAATTGGAAGGAAGTAAAGTTGGTAACAGGTGGTAGAAAAGTAGCAAGTGACATTAGAAGGCAGGCGAAACAAAGGCAAGCATCAACTAGGCTTAGAATGCAGAATAATGTCAAGACGACAAGGTTAAGGGCACTCTACCTGAATGCACGCAGCATTCGCAACAAGGTAGATGATTTAAAGGAACAAATAGAGGTAAATGGGTTTGATCTAATTGCCATAACGGAAACGTGGCTACAGGGTGATCAAGACTGGGAACTGAATATTCAAGGATATTCGACATTTAGGAAGGACAGGAAGAAAGGAAAAGGAGGTGGTGTTGCACTGATAAGGGATGGGATCAGTACATTAGTAAGGGAGGATCTCAGATTGGAAGAACAAAATGTGGAATCTGTTTGGGTGGAGCTAAGAAACAGCAAGGGGCAGCAAACATTGGTAGGAGTTGTTTATAGGCCACCAAATAGTAGTGTGTATTAATAAGGAGATTAGAGAAGCATGTAGCATGGGTAGTACAGTAATCATGGATGACTTCAATCTGCATATAGACTGGGTAGGCCTATTGAGCACTAATGTTGTGGAGGATGCGCTTCTGGAGTGTGTTCGGGATGGTTTTCTAGAGCAGTATGTTGAGAATCCGACTGGAGAACAGGCTATTTTAGATCTAATGTTATGTAATGAGAAAGGGCTAATCAATAATCTTGTTAAAGAACCTTTAGGGATGAGTGATCATAATATGATTGAATTTTACATTGTTTGAAAATTGTTTGAAAGTGAGGTAGTTCAATCTGAAGCCAGGATATTAAATTTGAACGAAGGAAATTATGAAGGTATGAGGGGCAAATTGGCTGAGGTGGATTGGGAAAATATGTTAAAAGGTATGAGAGTACATAGGCAATGGATAACCTTTAAAGAATTATTACATAGTTTACAGCAACGATACATTCCTTCAAGGCATAAAAACCCCAAAAGAAAAGTCAGTGAACCGTGGATAACATAGGAGGTTAAGGATTGTGTAAGATTAAAAGAAAAGGCCTATAAAGTTGCCAGAAATATTAGTCAACCTGAGGATTGGGAGGATTTTAGAATATAGCAAAGGAGGACGAAGAGACTGATAAAGGGAGAATAGAATATGAATTTAAACTAGCAAAAAACATAAAAATGGACTGTAAAAGTTCCCATAGGTACATAAAAAGGAAACGTTTGGCTAAGACAAATGTGGGTCCATTACAGGCAGAGTCAGGAGAATTTATAATGGGGAATATAGAAATAGCAGAGAAGCTAAATGATTACGTTGTGTCTGTCTTCTCTGAGGAAGATACAAGAAATCTCCCAGAATTAGATATCTAAGGGATTAGGAAGAATGAGGAATTGAAGGAAATTAGTATTAGTAAGAAGGTTGTATTGGAGAAATTAATGGGGCTGAAGATTAATCAATCCCTGGGACCTGATTTCCTACATCCCAGAGTGTTGGAAGAGGTAGTGATGGAGATGGTGGTTGTATTGGTGATCATCTTCCAAAATTCTATAGATTCTGGAACGGTTCCTGCAGATTGGAAGATAGCAAATGTCACCCCACTATTTAAGAAGGGAGGGAGAAAGAAAACAGGGAACTACAGACATGTTAGCCTTACATCAGTAGTAGGGAAAATGCTAGAATCTAATCTAAAGGCTGTGATAAATGGACACTTAGATAATAATGATCTGATTAGGCATAGTCAATGTGGATTTATGAATGGAAAATCATGTTTGACAAACCTGCTGGGAGTTCTTTGAGAATGTTACTAACAGAATTGATAAAGGGGAGCGGGTGGACATAGTATACTTGGATTTTCAGAAGGCTTTTGATGTCCCCCACAAGAGGTTGGTTAGCAAAATTAAAGCTCATGGGATAGGAGGTAATATACAGGCATGGATTAAGGATTGGTTAACAAGCAGAAAACAGAGAAGGAATGAATGAGTCATTCTCGCGTTGGCAGGCTGTGACTAGTGAGGTTCCGCAAGGATCAGTACTTGGGCCCCAGTTCACAAAATGTCAGTAATTTGGATGTGGGGACCAAATGTAATATTTCCAAGTTTGCCGATGAGACAAAACGAGGTGAAATGTGTGCTGTGGGGAGGATGCAAGGAGACTTCAAGAGGACTTTGACAGGCTAAGTGAGTGGGCAAGAATATAGCAGATAGAATATAATGTGGAAAAATGTGAGGTTATCCACTTTGGTAGGAGGAATAAATGTGCACAGTATTTCTTAAATAGAGATTAGAAAGTGTATATGTACAAAGGGACCTGGGTGTTGTCAATAAATGACTGAAAACTAACATGCATGTGCAGCAAGCAATTAGGAAGGCTAATGGTATGTTAGCCTTTGTTGCAAGATTGTTTGAGTACAGGAGTAGCGAAGTCTTGCTTCAATTGTATAGCACCTTGGTCAGTCTGCACCTTGAGTACTATGTGCAGTTTTGGTCCCCTCTCCTCAGGAAGGATATTATTGATGTAGGAGTGCAACAAAGGTTCACCAGACTTGTTTCTGGGATGGCGGGACTGTCCTATAAAGAGAGATTGGGGAAACTGGGCTTGTATTCTCTAGAGTTTCGAAGAATGAAAGGTGATCTCATTGAAACCTACAAAATACTTCAAGGGATAGACAGGGTAGATGCAGCTAAGATGTTTTCCCTGGTTGGGGAGTCCAGAACCAGGGGACACAATTTCAAAATAAACAGGAAGCCACTTTGGACAGAGATGAGGAGGAACCTCTTTGCTCAGAGGGCTGTGAATCTTTGGAATTCTCTACCCCAGAGGGCTGTGGAAGCTCAGTCATTGAGTATGTTTAAAGCAGAGATTGACAGATTCTAAATACAAATGATATAAAGGGATATGGGGAGTGTGTGGGGAAAAGGCATTGAAGTGGATGATCAGCCATGATTGTATTCAATGGCGGAGCAGGCTTGATGGGCTGAATGGCCTACTCCTGTTCCTATGTTCCTAAAGGCCAGCATCTCTGGTAATGTCGCACTCCCTCAGTCCTGCAATGGTAAGTTGTGTGCTCAAGTCCTTCGAGTGGGGTTGAAGATAAATGTGCTACCCACTGGGCCAAGCTGAGAGATGTGAGCAAGCGGGGGTAATGGTGTGGGGAGAAAGCAAGTGATCAGAGCCAGAGATGATCTTTAGTCTCTGTTTGAAGCCTCATTTGACAGATGGTAACACTGGAAATGGAGCACTCGGGAAGTGTCACTCTAGATTATGCATTCAAGTACTAGGAGTTAAAGCCGTCATATGTGAACTTCTGCAATCAGAAGTTCTACTCTGGAGTGAGGCTAGCAGCATGTGATGCATCGCCTGTGCCAATAACCTGCATGTAAAAACTGCCCAGTCAAATGGGGCAACTGAGGTCAGGAAACCTGGTGCAGAAATCACTGACTTTAAGAGAAGGTGGTGGGTCAGTAAAACAAGTTGACAAACATGATTTGAAAAATAGGTTTATTAATAAAATATTCTGTTTCAAACTGTATGTGTGATGAAACATTTTCTTTAAGGCAGTAAAATAGATAATCTGTATAATTTCTCTCAAACCATTTCAAACGAAGTTTGATCATTCGGACAAATATTGTCCTGATACTGCACCCATCAGTTTAAAAGCCATATAATTCACAGACAAAACATGTTAGCACACAGAAGGAATTATTCCCCCACAAGTTATTTTCTGTTAGTTTGACCCTGTCAATGATCCATCAAGATTAACCCAATCAATTTTGATGTATTTTTGAGAAAATGAGTTTAAAGGTTAGAGGTAGCATTCATTACCGTCTTTCACACTGCAGGAATGCATTCATACACCAAGGTTAGTGCCCCAGCAAAGCAGCTTTTACTTTCCTGTGACTGTCAAGTGAGCCCACCTGCTGCTGAAACCCTCATCCGTGTCTTTTGTCAGCTCAAGCCTCGATTATTCCAATATTCTGGCCGCCTCCCGTTTTCCACCCTCCGTAAATGTCAACTCATCCAAAGCTCTGCTACCTGTATCCTAACTCGCACCAAGTCCCATTCACCCATCATCCCCTCTGCTCTTCGGCTCCCGCTTGACAACTCAAAATTAAAATTCTCATCCTTTTTCTTTCAAATCTTTCCATGGCCTCATCCTTTCCTACCTCTGTAACTTCTACCAACCCTGCAGTCCTCTGCAATCTCTCTGCTCATCCAATTCGGGCCGCCTGCACATCCTCAATTTTAAGTGTGCCTTCAGCTGTTTAAGGCCTGAAGCTCTGCAGTTCCTTTCTTAAACCTCTCTGTCTCTCTACCCCACCCCTCTTCTAAGATGTTCCTTTAAAAATTACCTCTTTGACCAAGATTTTGGTCACCTGTCCTTCAGTCTCTACATGTCTCAGTGTCTTGTGTTTGATTACTCTCCAATGAAGAGCCTTGGGATGTTTAACTACATTAAAGATGCTATATAAATGCAAGTTGTTGTAAGCACACTGGGAGCAGCAGCAGTGGTTTCACACTTGAACTGCAGGTTTATGGCCCCAGTGTGAATGCAGCCTTTAGCAATTTGGGTTCTGAATTCTTACAGCCTTTTGCAGGCAGTGTTGTGAAGTCAGGGCATCACAGGTAGAAGAGTTGAGAACAGATTTGAACAGCTGCCTTAAATTAACTGTCCAAGCTCTCAGTCAACTCAAGATGTACTTGGTCTCAGTTTAAACCATCCTAAATCTGGATTGTTTGCATTCAGGTTTTTGGCTGGTAAATGGATTGATGATTCAGGCTGGTCAAGCATCATTCAGAATGCATCTGCTTTACCTTCAAAGGAATCTAACTATATACAAAGCAAGTTTAAAGTAGCAAAATATTTTGAGGAAGTTGGAATCAGACCCTCGCACGAGAATTGGATGATGAGTTATGAGTGGAGTCTCCAATAATCTATCTCATCTATATATTGTCCCTCAGCAACATCATCCGAAAACATAGCGCCAGTTTCCACATGTATGCTGATGACACCCAGCTCTACCTCACCGCCAGCGCTCTCGACCCAGTCACTGTGTAGCATGTTTGTCTGACATCCAGTCCTAGATGAGCAGAAATGCACCCCAAATAAATATTCGGGAACAGCAAAGCAATTGTCTTCGGTCTCCAAGACAAACTGCATTCCCCAGCCACCAACTCCATCCAGGCCTCTAACTGTTTGTAACCTTGGGGTCATAATTGACCGAGATGAGCTTCGTATCCTCTACATCACTAAGAATGCCTACTTCGTAATATCACTCGTCTCCGCCCCTGCCTCAGCTCATCTGCTGCTGAAACTCTTCATCTATGCTTTTGGTACTTCCAAACTCCTTCATTCCAACACTCTCCTGGCTGACCTCCCATCTTCCACCCTCAATAAACTTAAACTCTTCCAAAACTCTTCAGCCTGTATTCTAACTCACACCAAGTCCTGTTCACCCAACACCTCTGAGCTCGCTCAATTACATTAGCTCCCAGTTAAGCAACATCTAGCCTGGAATTCAAGTCAATCCATGGCCTAATCCCCTGCCCTTCCTATGTCTTATCTCCTCCAGCTCTAGAACCCTCTGAGAATGTTTCTCCAATTCTGACCTTTTGTGCATCCACACCTTCTCTTGCCCTAGCGTTGGTGGCTGTGCCTTTCGATATCTATCCTGAAACCTCTCCTTAAAACCTACCTGTTTAACCAAGCTATTCTCATCTGCCCTAATGTCTCTTCCTTTGGCTTGATGTCAGTTTTCATCTATGCTCTTGTGGAGTGCTTTGGGATGTTTTCCTATGTTAAAGGTGCTATAAAGATACAAGCTGTAGTTGGAAGGCATATAGCATGGGATTGGCTACAATAAGATGCAAAGCATTTAAAAAAAAAGACAGGCAAGGATACTGATGGTGACTTTCACTTTGTAACATGTTCCTTGGCCCCAGAAATGGTCACTGAATACACTGACTGGGGAGAGTGAAATGGTTTTTATAATGTATTGTATGATTCATCCTGAGAGTCTTGTAGTAAAACTGTTTTCACTTTGATAGTGAATGCCTGTTAAACAGAAAGAAAAGAAACATTGATTCACAGTGGTTCACAGAAGCATTTTAAATCCCAACAAGCTCTCAGCTAACAGCATAGGCCGTAGACCAACACCAGTCAGCTAGGTGATATGTCAGAACTTAGAAGTAAAGAAGTGGGTGTTAGCCATGGCTCGGTGGGTAACACCCTCAGCTCTGAGGCTGAAGACTTCTGGAGTGGGACTTGAACCCACAATTCAGGCTGACATTTCCAGTGCAGTATTGAGAGAGTGCTGCACTGTCTGAGGTGCTGTTTTTCAGATAAGACTTTAAACTAAGGCCCTGTCTACCCTTTCAGGTCGATGTAGAAAATCAAATGGCACTATTCCAAAAAGAGCAGGCAAGTTCTCCAATTTTTATCCCTAACCAATATCACTAGAACAGATTGCCTGGTCATTAGCTCATTGCTGCTGTGGTGTTTCCTAGGTTACAAAAGTGACTACACTTTAAAACACAACTGGTTGTAAAGCACTTTGGGGCAAAGGCTATGAAACGGAAGATCTTTGATTATATAAATATTAATATTGTGTGTGTGTGTCAGCTGTGTACACACTTGTGGGTGGATATTGAGGTGAATGTTCAAGCTTTGGCTTGGGAGCCCTGTCTCAGTTGCTTCTATATTTCTCACTTGCTGGCCTCTTGAGCATCTCTGATTTTAATCGCAATACCATTGGCAATCAAGGCCCCAAGCTCTGGAACTCCCTCCTTAAACCTCTCCGCCTATTACTTCTCTTTCCTCCTTTAAGAGGCTTGTTAAAACCTACCTCTGACCAAGCTTTTGCATGTGGCCTAATAGCTTATGTGGCTCGGTGCCACTTTTTGTTTGATAACACTCCTGTGAAGCACCTTGGGCATGTTAATGGTACTATATAAATACAAGTTGTTGTTTGTCCAGTTTGAATTTCATGATGCTGGAGGTTTGTGAAAGGACTTTTCTTAGCACAGTTGCCTTATTGGTGGAGAAATCCCAATTCGGAAACCACGAGCCCCGCGGCCTGTTTCTGTGCTGTAAATTCGAGGTAGTTGTAGACGGGTGATGTCGCTTCTCTCCCCTCTGTATAACCATGATAACCAACCAATTTTCCCTCAAATTTCCCTTCGCTGTGCTACACCCGTTTGTTACACTCTGTGGTCCCGTTAAGACGGACGTGTGCCTGCTTGTGGGCGGCCCATTTGTCCCCTGCGTGACATATTTCCGATTGCTGCATGGCTGTGCTCTGGTGCAGCTTAGAGGGAATGTTGTAACCACCCTTTGGACTTAGCAATGGGGCTAATCCCAAGGGTCCGGATTGGCTTCCGACAGTAACACAATAGATTTTCTGTATTCCCACCCCAGAGATTTACACCCTGTGAGTTTAGCCCTCAATCATCCAACCACTGAAAGGGAAATGGGAGGGAAATCACAGCAGTGCACAACCAGCCCTCCTGGCAAACTGACTGCCTGATTCCAATGGCGGATCAAAGCCAGCACCAGTAGACTGGATGCTCCTGACTGGGGTGGGGGTTGGGGGGAGATTTCTGCTGCACTCGGGTCAAAAATTACCAGGGAACAAAGGGGTTGCTGTCTCGCCGGAGGATTGGTCTGGAGTCTCCAGGAATAGATGATTAATCTCCAGAGCACTGCTGGGAGCAAAAACCCAGGAGAAATTAAAAAGATGTCTTTTTCTTTTCAGACATTAGTTATAAAGATATTGGCGATGTGAAATGCTGGACTAGTGATCCAGGGAACGTGAGATAAATTCCCACCATGGCAGTTTGGGAATTTGAGTTTGGTTTTAAAAAAATCTGGAAATAAAAAGCTGGTCTTGGTGAAAGTGACCATGAAGCTGTCGGATTGTCATAAAAACCCAACTGGTTCACTCATGTCTTTAGGGAAGGAAGCCTGCCGTTCTTACCTGGTCTAATCCAGGTCAACGTCGTTAAAAACAGATTTTTTGGTCAGTATCACATTGTTGTTTGTGGGAGCTTCCTGTGTGCAAATTGGCTGTTGTGTTTCCTGCATTACAACAGTGACTACACTTCAAAAGTACTTCATTGGCTGTGAAGGGCTTTGGGATGTCCTGAGGTGGTGAAAGGCGCTACAGAAATGCAAATCTTTCTAGATATGATTCCAGTCCTAATACCAACCCTGGTTAACTCTTTAATTGCCCTCTGAAGAGACCTCGCAAAGCATGTTGTTGCATCAAACCACTACCAGTGATTCAAGAACCGCTAATTCTTGGGGATGCCAGGGATGGGCAATAAATGCCAGCTGTGCCACATCCTGATAATTCATTGAAAAGAAAACTTTGAATACGTTACAGTTAAATGCTGGGGAGGAAACAACAGGGTAAGAAGCCTCTCCAATTAAGACTTTTTAGTTAGCTCCTAGATCAACGATTTTCTAACTTGGTAATGGCTGGGTGCCCAGGAGTGCCCAGTAAGCACGGATATGGGAAATAATTTGACACCCCTAGCTTTAGTGTAAGGAGTGAAGAAGCAAGAGATCCATGTGGGTGGGAAGGGAGAGGGGCAGGTTAGGGACCCTGGCAGAAATTGGGGCTCCCACTTACCAGGAATGAGATGTGTTCATGTGAGAGGTTTGAAGGGGCAGTATCAATGCAAACTTGGGATCCCAATCCCAGACGCATACACACAGTAACATTTACTTCAGTAATCTCATGATGCACTGTTTGGAGGAACTAACCCTCTACTTTAATTCATTCATGGGACGTGAGCGAAACTGGCAAGGCCAGCATTTATTGCCCATCCCTAATTGCCCTTGAGAAGGTGGTGGTGAGCTGCCTTCTTGAACCGCTGCAGTCCATGTGGGGTAGGTACACCCACAGTGCTGTTAGGAAGGGAGTTCCAGGATTTTGACCCAGTGACAGTGAAGGAACGGCGATATAGTTCCAAGTCAGGATGGTGTGTGGCTTGGAGGGGAACTTGCAGGTAGTGGTGTTTCCATGCTGCCCTTGTCCTTTTAGGTGGTAGAAGTCACGGGTTTGGAAGGTGCTGTCAAAAGAGCGTTGGTGCGTTGCTGCAGTGCATCTTGTAGATGGTACACACTGCTGCCACTGTGCGCCAGTGATGGAGGGAGTGAATGTTTAAGGTGATGGATGGGGTGTCAATCAAGTGGGCTGCTTTGTGCTTGATGGTGTCGAGCTTCTTGAGTGTTGTTGGAGCAACTACCAGCACCATGCCTACACTAAAAGAACAAGCCTGTCTTTCACAACCTCACTAATGTCCCAAAGTGCTTTATAGAGAATGAAGTATTTTTGATGTGTGGTCACTGTTGTAAAGTAGGGAACCATTACTGCAGCATGAAACAGCTTCACACCAACATTTTGTGAACCACCCTAAGAGATGGCTGAACTCTTGTAATCTTGATTATTTCAGACCACTTCTTACCTGAAAGTCCCTGATATATGTTAAGAAGAAGAAATTAAAGGTGAATGCAACCAGCCACTCACAAACTGCACTCGTCACGTGGTAACCATAGCCCTGGTGAGAAGGAACCGAGAGGCAACAGTTTAAAAAACATTTATTTAAACAATAACTAAAAAACACAAGCAAATGGAATTGATGAGTAGTCACCCAGAGGTTGCTGTTCTTGGTTATCAAGTGTGACTTACTCCAAAATCCAAATGTTAACTACAGCAAGGAAAGTTTTTTTTTAAAGGAAATTTCAGTGTTGCAATGATGCACCAGGTAGGTTTTGACTTTGCGTGAGAATATAAAATGTGTTTTACATCTCGCTGCAGTGATTTCAATGGAAATGGCCCCCACTCACCATAACCTGTTTTACACAATCACATAGTCAACATCTACCCCACCATGTCAAATCATATAGACAATAGGTCACGGATGTTGGACTGAGCATTTACAGAATAAACCATTCCCCGATTCACACTCTGGTATTAATCTCAGTTGTGTTCGAGTGCATTAAATGTAGGCTTGGGTCTCGTCACAGTGTCATAAGCATTGCAAGGTTCCTCCAGTGTCTCTCTCGGTGTCTAGTCCTTCTCAGCCCAGGGCCCCTCCTTTGTGCTTCCTACCCTGTCTATCCTGAGTCCTGCACTTGACCACCACCCCCTTAAGTGCTGCAGTTCCCTCCTCGCCCCCCTTGGTCCCGCGCGTCTCTCCCCACCCTACCCTTGGTCCCACGCGTCTCTTCTTCCCCCCCCCCCAGTCCCACACATCTCTCCCCAACCCCCCCACCGGTCCCGCGCATGTCTCCCGGTCCCTCCATGCGTTTCTCTCTCCCCCCGCCCTCCTCGATCCTGTGTCTTGTCATGGTCTTGTAGTTTTTCTTTTAGGGGCGGCACAGTGGCGCAGTGGTTAGCACCGCAGCCTCACAGCTCCAGCGACCCGGGTTCAATTCTGGGTACTGCCTGTGTGGAGTTTGCAAGTTCTCCCTGTGTCTGCGTGGGTTTCCTCCGGGTGCTCCGGTTTCCTCCCACATACCAAAAGACTTGCAGGTTGATAGGTTAATTGGTCATTATAAATTGCCCCGAGTATAGGTAGATGGTAGGGGAATATAGGGACAGGTGGGGATGTTTGGTAGTAATATGGGGTTAGTGTAGGATTAGTATAAATGGGTGGTTGATGGTCGGCACAGACTCGGTGGGCCGAAGGGCCTGTTTCAGTGCTGTATCTCTAAACTAAACTAAACTAAGAAGGTGTGCCTTTAAGGCTGGAAATTGAGCCGTACTGCTTTAAGAACCAGCAAGCCTCAGGAGTTAGAGAGAGTGCATTTTGGTTGCTGTTGGGTACAACCATATGGAGAGGGAACCAACCAGCTTCAGAGAATGCATCCTGGTTACCCAGCAACAGCTATTCAGGGACCCAGGACCGGATATACAAGGTTGCAATTATTTTTTGAACTGGCTTCTTAGTTGAAGACAGACTGCTCTAACAGGGAACGCAGAGAGACTGCTGGTGTTAGCATCTGAAAGAAGAGTTCTCAGCCATTTAAACTGAAGGAAGAGAATTTAGTCTGTTTCGTTATTTCTCAAAATTCGAAAAAAAAAAAGATCAAGTCAAAATGGAGATCTCTGATGATTTAAACTGAAGGAAGGGAAGTTAGACTGTGACAATCTTTATCCCTCTAAAACTCTAAAGTAAGATTGATTCTGTTGAAAGTGTTTGCAAGTTGCTAATTGTTGAAATCCATCGCTGGAGAAAGAAAGTATCACTTATTGCTAGAAGTAGACTACAGTTGAACCTTTTTTCGCGAGGCTGTGAGGACTTCAAGCAACATTGGACTGTAAATTTGCAAGGACTTTTATTTTTTCTATTTTAAATGTTGTTTATATCTTCATAGTGTTTAATTGGAAAAACTAAATTCTTAAAACAGTTAATTTGTTGATTTAAAGACACCTGATTTGGTTAGACTCATTTGGGGGTTAACAAAGAACAGTACAGCACAGGAACAGGCCATTCAGCCCTCCAAGCCTGCGCCGATCTTGATGCCTGCCTAAACTAAAATCTTCTGCACTTCCGGGGCCCATATCCCTCTATTCCCTTCCGATTCATGTATTTGTCAAGATGTCTCTTAAACGTTGCTATCGTATCTGCTTCCACCACCTCCCCTGGCAGCAAGCTCCAGGCACTCACCACCCTCTGTAAAAAAAAAAAAAAAACTTGCCTCGCAAATCCCCTCTAAACTATGCCCCTTGCACCTTAAACCTATGTCCCCTAGTAACTGACTCTTCCACCCTGGGAAAAAGCTTCTGACTATCCACTCTGTCCATGCCACTCATAACTTTGTAAACCTCTATCATGTCACCCCTCCACCTCCGTCGTTCCAGTGAAAACAATCCGTGTTTTGCCAACCTCCCCTCCTAGCTAATGCCCTCCAGACCAGGCAACATCCTGGTAAACCCCCTCTCCAAAGCCTCCACATCCTTCTGGTAGTGTGGCGACCAGAATTGCACGCAATATTCTAAGTGTGGCCTAACGAAGGTTCTGTACAGCTGCAACATGACTTGCCAATTTTTATACTCTATGCCCCGACCGATGAAGGCAAGCATGCCGTATGCCTTCTTGACTACCTTATCCACCTGCGTTGCCACTTTCAGTGACCTGTGGACCTGTACGCCCAGATCTCTCTGCCTGTCAATACTCCTAAGGGTTCTGCCATTTACTGTATACGTCCCACCTGCATTAGACCTTTCAAAATGCATTACCTCATATTTGTCCGGATTAAACTCCATCTGCCATTTCTCCGCCCAAGTCTCCAACCGATCTAAATCCTGCTGTATCCTCTGACAATCCTCATCATTATCCGCAACTCCACCAACCTTTGTGTCGTCCACAAACTTACTAATCAGACCAGCTACATTTTCCTCCAAATCATTTATATATACTACAAACAGCAAAGGTCCCAGCACTGATCCCTGCGGAACACCACTAGTCACATCCCTCCATTCAGAAAAACACCCTTCCACTGATATCCTCTGTCTTCTATGACAGAGCCAGTTCTGTATCCATCTTGCCAGCTGATCCCGTGTGACTTCAACTTTTGTACCAGTCTGCCATGCGGGACCTTGTCAAAGACTTTACTGAAGTCCATTTAGATAACATCCACTGCCCTTCCTTCATCAATCATTTCCGTCACTTCCTCAAAAAACTCAATCAAATTAGTAAGACACGACCT